>NW_027185852.1:30907783-30951449 GCF_028583685.1 Petaurus breviceps papuanus
GGGGGGGGGGGAGGGAAGAAAAAGTCAGCCTCATGTGGTATTGACAGTTTTCCATCAGATCCTTTTTCTGTTCATATCCAAACTGATATACAAAGCTATTGGGATATTCCCAGGTTGGTCTGAATCCATCATTTACTATTATGTAAAGATATCCCACTTCATTTATGTAAAACAGTTCATCATTGAGCCCTTGAGGAGCTGGATTCTGTCATAATCCCAACAGCACCTAAATGTGCCTGTCTCCATTTCAATGGTCTTTGATGGTTTACCATCATCTCATTTCATCTCATATCCTATCACATCCATCTATCCTATCATACCCATCCTATCCTATCAAACCCACCAACAGTGGGCGAGCACAGGGTCCTCCTCTTTCTCTACTCTTTTACTTGGTAGCCTCATCAGTTCGCATGGGTTCAATGGGTTATCTATGCAAGTGACTTCCAGATCTAGAGGTCCAGTCCCACATCCCCCATGGCCCAGAGACATTCCAAACTCAGCATGTCCAAAATCGAATTCATCCTTTCCCCCAAATCCCATCCTCTTCCAAACTTCCCTATTACTATCTTGGACCACCACCTTCCCAGTCCCTCAGGTTCTCAGACTCCTCACTCTCTTGGCCCCCACAGCCGATCAATTGCCAACTTTTTATTTCTCTCTCCATCACATGTAAGTCTCGTCCCCTCACTCAACCAGCCATCTCTCTAGTGAATCATCTCTCCCCTCTGGATGTTAGCAGTAGCCTTGGTATTGGTCTTCCTGCCTTGTCTCTATTAAGGAAGGGCTAGCTGGGTGGGAGGGAGCAGGGAGTAGCTGAGTCTGACCAGCCTGAGAAGGTGAATCCTCAGCCTGAGAGAAGACCATTGTAGCAGGCTTTCCAGGTAAGAGAGGTAGTCCTGATCTACTAGCCACAATGATGGGGGGCGGGGGGGGGGAGGTGGTGGGTAGTTGCGAATAATAGTGAAAGACAGTGAAAAAAGCTGGGGATAAGCGGGGGGGGTGGGGGGGTGGGGACCAAGGGGGGGGGGACATAGGGGGGTGGACTTGTTCAGCCTAGGACTTCTGATCTGGTTCCTGAAATCCCCAGCTTTCCCCAGCCTCTTTTACTGTTTTTCACAACTAGCTGGCACCTCTCACCATTTACCCCCCACCTCCCCCTGATATGGCTCCAGACTGATGCCCAAGGTCCTTTCCCTTAGCCCAGTCCTAATCCCAAAGGGCCCCTCTAGTGCTTGGAAGGCTGCTTCTCCCAATTAATTCAGGCTGTTGCTAAGGGGGCCTTCCCTCTAGTTCTCTGCTTCTCATGTATATAGCTCACTTTGCTTTCATGTTATTTACCCCCATTAGATTGTAAGCTCCTTGAGGGCAAGGTCTGCTTTTTTCCTCTTTTGGTATCCCCAGCATCTAGCACAGTGCCAGGAACATCTTGAGTCATTTTTCAGTCATCTGACTCTTCATGACCCCTTTTAGGGTTTTCTTGTCAGAGATACTGGTGTGGTTTACCATTTCCTTCTCCAGCTCATTTTACAGATGAGGAAACTCAAGCACACAGGGTTAAGTGACTTGACCAGGGTCACACAGCTAATGTGTCTGAGGCCAGATTTGAACTCAGGGAGAGAAGTCATCCTGACTCCAGGCCCAACACTCTAACCATTGCACCACTTA
This sequence comes from Petaurus breviceps papuanus, assembly GCF_028583685.1. Classification (NCBI taxonomy): domain Eukaryota; kingdom Metazoa; phylum Chordata; class Mammalia; order Diprotodontia; family Petauridae; genus Petaurus; species Petaurus breviceps. The sequence continues at coordinate 30,909,449 of NW_027185852.1, forward strand.
GCTGCCCATGTCCCTGGCACACAGTAGGCACTTAATAAATGTTCATTGATTTTCCAACTCAAGTTGAAGGACTCCCCCACCCAGATCTAGAACTAGTCCATCCAGTCCAACTCCTTCATTTGACAAATGAGGAATCTAAGTCAGAGACAAAGTGATCAGTTTAGGGTCACATAGCCAATAGGTATTTGATGAAGGATTTGAAGCTGGGTCTTCTGAAGTCCAATGTCTTGTCCATTCTACCCTGCTGCCTACTTTTGTCTATTTCCCTCCAGTGGGAGAGCTTTGACATTCAACTTTGCCCAATGATTCCCAGAGTATACACTGCCCCCTTCCCTCTCTGGAAACCTGGGATGTTGTGAACCAAACTTTTCTTGAGGACCCAAAAAGAGGGAAGCTTTGGGAGTTCAAGATGAAATTGGAGACAAGCCTTGAGAAGCCCAGCCTGGCCCTCCCTAATGACCCCCAAGATTCAGCCTACAACTCTGGCCCCCACAGTTTCCCCCTTTCAGGAGTCCCAGCAGCTCACCAAAAACTCACCCTGACCCAGCCTAGATTGCACAGTAGACCTAAGATGCCCATAATCACTCAACAAAGTCCTGGACTCCCCCCTCCCACATCCACACAGGCTTCTTTGGCAGCTGAGGGAATGGCGGCATCTGAACTGTGGTCTGTGGTCACAGCTAGGCACTAAGGCTGGGTGTCTGGAGTCTATTAGGCTCGCCATGAAGACATGAAAGACAGAAGGATCCTGGATAAAGCCAGCCCCTTTCCCTCCCTGTTTGAATTTCACCCCCCCAGTGATTGCCTCACTTCTCCCCCAGAAACTCACCCTCCACAGAACAACCCCTTGTTGATATGTCATTTTTGGCCCTCAAGAACAAAGATCTATCTGTCAATGAGATTCAGTATTTTGCCATGCCTCTTGCATATTTGGGTATCAGACCCTGTAAAAACAAGGTACTGGGAAAAGATCTGAGATCCATTTCATTAGAGGGGAGTGTAGATCTTTTAATAAAGTACCATTGTTTCAGAGCTCTGCTTCAGTCTCTTTTATTATCCACAAACATTTACTAAGTATCTATTGTGTGCCAATCACCATGCTCAGTTCTAGGGATCCAGAGACTAAATGATCAAGTAGTTGACTTTCTGGGCAGCCAGGGGGGAAGGCAACTGGCATACAGAAAGTATAACAGAGTACACCCAAACTCTTTTATTTGGTTGCTTTTTTTTTGCTTTTTTTGGAGGGGGAAGGTAGGGCAATTGGGGTTAAGTGACTTGCCCAAGGTCACACAGGTAGTTTTTGTGTTAAGTGTCTGAGGCCGGATTTGAACTCAGGTCCTCCTGACTCCAGGGCCAGTGCTCTCTTCACTGTGTCACCTAACTGCCCCCATACCCAAACTCTTGAGGGAGAGTGGGAACTCTAAGAGGGGATCCTGATCTGGAGAGTAAGAAGAGAACACCTGAATAATGCTTTGGAGGTTCCTAGGGCTTCACCCAGACTGAAGGGATCTTTCAAATGCTGGTGGAATGCCAGTGACCCTAATTTACTTCCTCTCAGACCTAGATAAATCTAAACTAAAAATAAAACACCCCAAAATGAAGGACTTGAATGGAATTTTAGGAAAGTTAGATTTGATAGACTTCTGGAGAATATTAAATGGGAATAGAAAGGAGTAGACCTATTTCTCAGCAGCATGGCACTTTCATCAAAATTAACCATGTATTACAACATTTTTTAAAAAACCTCACAAAGCAGAAATAGTAAATGCATGATTTTCCAACCACAGTGCAACAAAATTGCATTTTAAAAAGCTTTTGAAGAAAAAGTTAAGAATTAATTGGAAAGTAAAGAATTTCTTCCTAAAGGATATGTGAATCAAAGAATCAAGTCATAGAAACAATTTCATTAAAGATAATGACAACAATGAAACAACATGCCAAAATTTGGGGGAGGAAGCCAAGGTAGAACATAGGGGAATATTTATATCACTAAATGTTTTCATCAATAGAAGAAAAAAGCACATATCAACAAATTGCAACTGCAAATAAAGAAGAAAACTAAAAACAACCATTTAAGAACTCCCAACTAAACACCAAAATAAAAATCCTGAAGATCAAAAAAGAGACTAAGCAAAAATGAAAGCAAAAAACCCCTACTGAATTAACAAATAAATCTAATGTCTTTAAAAAAGAATTCAGCCAAAAATGCTATCCACATCCAGAGAAAGAACTTTGGTGTCTAAATGCAGATGGAAGCAGACTATTTGCTCTCTTTTTCTTTTGTTGTGTTTCTTCTTTCTCATGGTTCCTCCCATTAGTTCTAATTCTTTACATCATGACTAATGTGAAAATACATTTAATATGAATGTATAAGTAGAGCCTATATCAGATTGCATGCCATCTTGGGGAGGGGGAAGGAGAAAGAGGGAGAGAAATTTTTTAATTCAAAATCTTATGGAAGTGAATATTGAAAACTAAAAATAAATTTATTAATTGTATTAAAAATAATTCAGCCATTCACTAAATTGATTAAAAAAGAAGAAAACTAAATTATCAGTATCAAAATGAAAAAGATACATTAACAATGAAGAAGATATAAAAGAAATTAGTAGAAGCCATTTTGCCTAACTATTTAAAAATTAATATGATATTTTGGGGTTTTTTTCAATTACATGTTAAAACAAATTTTAAATATTTTAAAAAAAGTTTTGAGTTCCAAATTCTATCCTTCCTTCTCTACCACCCCTCCACTGAGATGATAAGTAATCTGATATAGATTATAGATGTGCAATCATGTAAAATATTTCCATATTAGTAATTTTGTACAAGAAGACTTCAATAAAAAAGAAGGAAAGGAAGGAAGGAGGGAAGGAAGGAAGGAAGGAAGGAAGGAAGGAAGGAAGGAAGGAAGGAAGGAAGGAAGGAAGGAAGGAAGGAAGGAAGGGAGAAAAGAAAGAAAGAAAGAAGAAATTGGATAGCATGCTTCAGTCTGTATTCAAACAGTTTCAGTTCCTTCCTAGAGATAGATAGCACACTTCATCATGAGACCTTTGGAATTGTCTTGGATCATTGAGTTGTTGAGAATAGCTCATTCATTCATAATTCTTCATTGTACAATATTGCTGTTACTATATACAATGTTCTCCTGGTTCTACTCACTTCATTTTGCCTCAGTTCATGTAAGTCTTTCCAGGTTTTTCTGAAATCATCTTGCTTGTCTTATAATTTCTTATAATAATATTCCGCCACAAGTGAAAGAGAGATCATCTCTTTTTGGTTACTTTTACTTATTTTTAATTTGATTATAGGATTAAGCTCCCTTCTTTAGAAAGAGCTAGCCCTAAACTAAGCCAGAATAACATAGGTAGTCTCTTAAATCTTGCTCACCTATAGACTTAGTGGATATATTGAGAAGGAGTTATCATTTGGTTACAGATAATTTAGAAGAATAAAATAATCATATGATTATAAGGTTTTTCCAAAGATTAAGTCCCCCTTTCTAACAGAAAGTAGGGTTGACCAGAGCCTAAATTCTTTCTGGCAGCTGGGAAAAGGTTAATCAGAGGTTAGGTTAAGCACCTTTTTTCTTGAGCTATAGTCTAAGTTGGGTAATGGACTATTCTAAAGAAGATGGGTGGGGGGGGCGGGGAAGACTGTTAACCACTGACTAAGTTCCTCTTTCCTGACTACAAAAGGTATCACTTGGAGGGCAGGACATCTAGTTTAGGATTAAGAAAGTCTAGGAGAAGCTGCCTAGTCAGGTGACCTGCCTTGTCCAATTGAACTATGTTCAAAATAAGTTTCTGTATTTTTTCCAATTACTCTTTTTTGTTATAAAAACCATCTCTGTGAAACACTTTTTGTCTCTGACCTCTGAGGAGTTGGGTGCCTGGTTTAATAAGCAACTGCTAGGTTTGCAGATTCAGTCATAGATTGCTCTGTAACTTTGCCCTCACTTTCCTTTGTATTTCAGATAATCAATTTTAACATGTTCATATACCACAACTCGTTTAGCCATTACCCAATTGATGAACATCTTCTTGATTTTGAATTCTTAGCCACTGCAAAAAGAGCTGCTATAAATGTTTTTGTGTAAATAGATTCTTTTCTCTTTAAAAAATATTGATTTTTTGAGATACAGACCTAACAGTGGTATTGCTGGATCAAAGGGTATGCCCAGTTTTACAACCCTTTGAGTAGATTTCCAAATTGCTCTCCAGAATAGTTGGATCAGTTCACAGATCCACCAGCAGTGCAATAGTGCCCCAGTTTTCTCACATCCCCTCCAACATTTATTATTTTCCTCTTTTATCATAGTAACCAGTCTGATAGTTCTGAGGCAAATTTGATCATCTAAATGCTAGGGATGAATATTTACAAAAATATAAATTGCCAAGATTAACAGAATAGAGTAGTACTTAACCCCATCTTAGGGGAAAAAACTGAACAAGTTATAAATGAATTCCCAAAGGAACAAAAAGACCAAAAGCAGATGGATTTGCAAATGAATTTTACTAACTATTTAAAGAACAACTAATTCCAATATGACATAAACTGTTTGAAAAAGTAAGCAAGAAAGGAGCCCTACCAGATTCCTTCTATGAAAGAAATACAGTCTTAATATCTAAACCTGGGAAAGTCAAAATGGAGAATTAAATTCACTATCCCTAGTGAATATTAATGCAAAAATTTTAATTTCATTTTTAGCAAGGAGACTACAACAAAAGATCACAAAGACTACACATTATGACCAGGATGGATTTAAATCAGAAATGTAGGGCTAGTTCAGTATGAAGAAAGCTATAAATATCATTGATCATATTAATAACAAAAATAATAAAAATCATATGTTTATATCAATGTATCATATAATCATATAATTATATATAGATGCAGATAAAACTTTTGATAAAACACAGCACTCATTCCTGTTTATTAAAAAAAAAGCAACTAACACAAGAAAGCACAGGAGTAAACAGTTTTCCTTAAAATGGTAAAAAAAAACCAAGAGCCAGCACTTCCTAAAAACAGGATAAGCTAAAGTCCTTTCCAGTAAGATTAGGTGTATAGCAAAGATTTATATTATAACCTTTGTTATTCAATATAGTGCTAGAAATGCTAGTTATAGCAACAAGAAATAAAAAGAGTAAGTAAAATGACCACTTTTTGCAGATGACATGATGGGTTGCTTTGGGAACTCTAGAGAGTCAACTTAAAAACTAACTGAAACAATGAACAACTTTGTCAAAGTTGCAGGATGTAAAATAAACCCATCCTCATCAGCAGCATTTCGGTATCTCAGCAACAAAATCCAGCAAGGAGAGACAGAAAGATAAATTCCATCCACCACAGTATAAAACACTTGAAAATCTACCTGCCAACCTACAATGGTTTTCAGAGTAAAGAAAGTACTCTAAGAGGTAGAAAAGTGAAGCAAGTATGTCAGACAAAGAAGATGGTGTGTGCAAATCAATGGAACTGTTAGAATAAAAGACTAGCTCAGGGAATCACTAATACTCCTCAACTAAAATAGCCAGTTTTCGAGAAAGTCAGTTGGAAAGGCAGAGTAGAACCATGCTGTGGATGTCCTTAAATCAAGAAGAAGGAATCTGTACTTTATTTGGTAAGCTACAGAAAGCAAGTGACGTTTTTGAACAAAGAAGCAGAGATCAGACACTCAAAATAGGAAAATCACTGTGGCATTGAGTTGAATGATAGATTCAAGTGGGAGATAGAATGGAGGCAAAGAGACCAGATGGGGATCCGTGCAAATAGTCAGGAAGAGACAATTAAAGCCTGAGACAAAGAAAGGTTGAGTGACTTGTTTAAGATCAGATAGTAAGGGATGGAACAGGGATTATATTTCAGGTCCTGTGAATCCAGAGCAGGAATTCTAACTCATCTTATCTCACATAAACATGTTCGTATGTATACATATATGTGCATGTGTATATAAACTATATGTGTATCTATGTAGATGTATGGAAAATGTGTGTGAATACACATGCAAACACATGCTCCCACAAATAAAAAGAAAAGAATATCTACCTGCCAAGATATACATAGGAACTGTATCAACCTAACTGCAAACCAATCTTTACCCAAATAAAGGCAGATATAATCATATAAGTATGAATTGCTCATGGATAAACTGAACAAATATAATAAAAATGACAATACTATCTAACTTAATTTACTTATTCAGTGCCGTGCCAAATTATCAAAGAATTACTTTAGAGAACTGGAAAAAATAATAGTAAAATTCATCCAAAGGAACAAAAGTTCAAGAATATCAAAGGAATTAATGGGGGAAAAAATGGGAAGAAATGGGACTCAGAAGTACCAAAATTCAAACTATGCTACAAAGTTATAATCACCAAAACATTTTGGTGTTGTTTAGTCATATCTGACTTTTCATGACCCCATTTGGGGTTATCTTGGCAAGGACACTGGAGTGGTTTGCCATTTCATTCTCTACCTCATTTTTATAGATGAGAAACTGAGGCAAACCAGTTAAAGTGACTTGCCCAGAATCACACAGCTAATAAGTGTCTGAGGCTGGATTTGAACTCAGGTCTTCCTGATTCCAGGCCCAGGGCTCTAGCCACTGCACCATCTAACTGCTCCAAACATTTTGATAATGGGTAAGAAATAGAGAATAATCAGTAGAACAGATTAAATACACAACATTCAAAAGCAAATGTAAAGTAGTCTAGTGTGTGATAAACTCAGAATAACATTTTTGGGGGCAAGAACTCACTATTTGACCAAAAAAAGATGTTGAGAACCCTAGAAAATAGTCTAGCTGAAAATAGGTATAGGCCATCATCTCACACCATACACTAAAACAAGTTCAAAGTGGGTACATGATTTAAACGTAAAGGATGACATCATAATTAGAGGACTATGGAAGAAATTATCTATCATATCTACAGATAGAAGAAGAATTCATGACCAAATAAAAGAGAAGGAGGTTTACAATAGGTCAAATGGATCATTTTGATTATATAAAATTAATTTTTTTACACAAACAAAACTAATGTAGCTAAAATTATAAAAGAAGTAAATTTGGAAAAATCTCTGCAGGAAGTTTCTCTAATAAAGGTCATTTCTAGGATATATAGGGAACTAGTTGAAGCTTTTTTAAATAAAAGCCATTCCCCAATTGATAAGTGATGAAAGAAAGCTTCAGGAAGAAAAAAATCTATCAATAACAATATTTTAAAAAACACAAATTAACTCTGAACTACTACCTTATACCCATTAAATCGAAAAAGTTGACGAAAAAATGAAAATTACAGTTACTAGAGATGATGTTGGAAAGCAGGTGTATTAATGCACTATTGATAGAACTATGAGCCGGTCCAGCTATTCTGGGAATAAATTTGGAACTGCACCCAAAAAGCTACTAATCTGTGTATACTCTTTGTTTTAGGGGTACTGCTACTAGGCCTATACCCCAAAGAGATTAAAGAAGAAAAGGACTCATGTATAAAAATATTCGTAGCAGCTCTTTTTATGGTGGCAAAGGATTGGAAACTAAGGGGATTCTTATCAATCAGAGAATGACTGTGCGAGGTATGGTAAATGTATGTGATGGAATATTATGTTGTAAGAAATGATCAAAGGGATGGTTTCAGAGAAACCTGGGGAAATGTTTATGAACTAATGAAAAGTGAAGTGAGCAGAACCAAGAAATATCATAAGGACAAACAAGTTTGAAAGGCTTAGTAACTCTGATCAACACCATAACCAACCACAGCAGCAAAAGATCATGATAAAATATGCTACCCAACTCCAGATAAAGAGGTCATGGACTCAGTGCAGATTGAAGTTTAGTATTTTCTTCTCTTTTTCTTAAAACATGGCTAGTTGGGAATTTCTTTTGTTTGACTATACCTTTTTGCAATGAGTTTTGTTTTTCTTGCTTTCTTCATGGATGAGGAAAGAGGAGGTATGAAGGAGAGAATTCAGAAATAAAAATAAATGAATTTTTATTAAAAGAGATCTTTGGTAACCTTGGAGAGAGTAGTTTTGGTTAAATGATGAGATTGGATGCCTCACTACAGAGTTGAGAAAAGGAAGCAGATGTACCTGTTGTGGATGACCTCAGGCAGTGTAGCTACACAGAAGAAAAAAGATGGAGGATACCAGCCAGCAAGGGCTCGGATGGGTGGACGATGAGGGTGGGGACATGAGCGTGTTTGTAGGCAGCAGAGAAGCAGCTAGTAGACAAGGAAAGAACCTGAGGAATGTAGAAGGAGCAAACTACTAGAGAAAATAAGATGAACTACGATCACTTGTAGAGGCATTTGCCTTGACAAAGAGAAGGACCACCTCTCCTTGAAAGGCAGTGAATGGGGCAGCTAGGTGGTGCAGTGAATAGAGCACTGACCCTGGAGTCAGGAGGACCTGAATTCAAATCCAGCCTCAGACAATTAACACTTACTAGCCGTGTGACCTTGGGCAAGTCACTTAACCCTGATTGCCCTGCCTTCCCCCCTCCAAAAAGACAGAGTGAAGGAAGAGATGGTGACAGAAGGCATCTGGGATATGTGAGATGAGGAGGAGGGGAGAAGAGGGAGCTTTTGGGGAATGGTCTCAATTTTTCTGGTGAAATGTGAGGAAAGGGGGAGGCTAGGTGGCGCAGTGAATAGACCACCGGCTCTGGAAGTCAGGAGGTCCTGAGTTCAAATCTGACCTCAGACACTTAATACAAAACCTAGCCTGTGACCTTGGGCAAGTCACTTAATCCCAGTTGCCTTCCAAAAAGAAAAAAAAAGAAAGGAAAAGAAATGTGAGGCAAGGTTCTCAGCTCAGAGGGTGGGAGAAGTGGGAGGTGTGAGGAGGGATCAAAAAGTTGGGAAGAGTTGCCCTGGTGAGTGGGATAGTGACTTGACTAAGAAAGAATACAAAAGGATTGCCTTGACTTAAAAAGGGCCTACTTGAGATTATGTTACATAAATGTATAGTTTCATTGTTTTCTCCAGCATTGTTCGGCAACGCGGCTGGAGGAATGAAGGCAAAGGATGATGTGAGAGTGTAGCCAGTGCTGGGGTGATGACCTAAGAGAAAACAAAAGGGTGGAAGGATTAGAGGTCATGGTGTGGAGGAAGAACAGGGTCTGAATTAGGTGGCAGAGGGAGAAATTGAATGATGCTGGAGTTTGATCAGACAAGGGACCTTCAGAGTTTATGACCATGGACATAGAACACTTGTGGGTGATGGCGAGATCATGGGTATGACCATCTTTGTGTTCTGCTGAGGTGAAGTAGAGATCAGGGGAAATGAGTGTTTGAGGGAACATCAATATGTATGTTGATCCCTCCTAGCATGAGGGCAAGAGTTGAATTTATCAAGGAAAGGAGTGTACTGGAGATTAGTAGACAACAGCTACCAGAATCTTGATTGTGTGGTAGATATGGAGTGAATGAACCCCAAAGGAGGAGAGGCTACCTAGTGATGGTGGTAGAGGAAGAATCTGGAAGTGCCAATGGGGAGGAAGGACTATTCTGATTCCCCCACCCCTACCAAGACCAGTGAATGTGGGAGGGAGGGGAGAAATGATCAAAAGACCAGCCAGTGCTAGAAAGGGTGGCCAGAGAAGCTATGTTCTCAATGGGGAGCTAGGTCTCAGTGAGTACAAGAAGATGAAGGGACCACGAAAGGAAATTAAGATGAGAGCAAGTTTGTTTCCTATGCATAGTAAGATTGACTGATTGACTCTGGGGAAGACATTCCAGAGAACACAGAGGACAGGGACAGTAGCTTTTGAGTAGGACCTTGGAGAATTGGGTTAAGGGATATGGAAATAAGGGAGTGGTCAGTAGGGAGTCAGAGAAGGGGGATTAAATAAGGGAATCACTGGGATGTGGAAGTAATGATGACATGGGAGGGGATGTTAATCACTAAGGAACGACTTCAGGTACATTATCAATGTCCACAGAGGTTCAGTTTCTGGGTGGAGTTGTCCCAGGACACCCCCAGGAAAGAGAAAGTGCCTGGACAGGGTAATAGGGAGGCCAAGAAGTCCTCCAGGGCAGATATATATGTATATGTGTTTATATGTGTGTCTGTAATAGAAACACATAATGTGTCACATATTTATAACGTGTACATTTATATCACATGATATATTACCTGTATTACATTACATGTGAGCACAATATATATACGCATATATGTACAATGTACCACCTAGCCAACATTCTGGTAGCTGTTGTCTACTGATAACATAGACATATATATATATATACACACCCAAATATAATCATACGTATATCTTTTATGTAAACATGCTTTATGTTATCTCCTCCCCATTAGATTGTAGCTCCTATGGACTATTTTGGCAGTTTTTTTTCTTACCCCCCCCCCCTTTAGCACAGTGCCTGGCAAATAGCAAAAGCTGAATAAATGCTTGGAAACTGAAAAAAAAAATGTAGATTACATTTAACCTAATAGTAACAGCGTTGCCTTGCCTGTCTGCATCCCCTTCCGAACTTACTTTTGCTCTCGGTTGTTTAGTTTTGAAAAATTAATTTGAAGGGATAGCTTTTGATTTTTGTCTCAAGAATTTCTTTCAGGGCCCCTCTCCTTTCCCCTCTAAGAGAATCATCCCATAGAACAAATGTTTTTCAAAGGGGAGAAAAAGCTAGATACATCGAGCCAGCATGAAAATCTATGCACCATGCCACATCCGTGGCCCCCTTCTCCTCCCTCCCCACATACACGTCCACATCAGAGTGGGATGGCAGTAATTTGGTTTCTCTGGGGCACCCCCAGATACCAAGGTCATCCCACCCACCAGCAAAGACAGAAAACCCTTCCCTGTTTCCTGGGAGCTCCGAGAAGAGGGAAAAATGTCTTTGGCATCCAACCCTAGCCAGCCTCACCCCAACCCCCATCAGCCACTGGGGAGTTTGACTGCCTTGACAAGAGTGGGCTAGGGGAGGAGAAACAAAGGACGGCCAACTGAAGGGGTGACCTGATGGGGGATGGGGTGGGAGGGGCTGGTCTTTGGTGGTGCTCTGCACTAGGAAAGTCCTGGATGCCAGGGCCTGGCTCCAAGCAGGGTAGTGTGGAGGGTGTACAGCTCCCCCCACCCTTCCCGGTGGGAGAAGGTGCACTGGCCCCAGCTTGCTATCCCTCCTCAGCCTCATTCCCACCCTCAGGCCTCCCTCTCTGGCCCTAGGAGGGGGCAGGCTGTGTGGTGGTGTCTGCTGCCCTCTGATGGCCAAGAAGCTCCCTGCAGTTTTAGACTGCTTGGACCAGCTTAGAGGACCCTTTCTGATCTGCAAATTAACAGTGGTCTCCATTTTGAGGATGCCTCACCCTTTCACCCCCATCCCCAATCTCTGGAGCCAGAAACAGCCTACCTCACTTTCTTGGGGGGAAGCAGTGAGTCAACATTCAATTAGAAATGGGGCCGTCTTGGGGAAGGGGGAAGGCGGAACACCTAAGGGACTGATGTCAGAGAAATAAGAATAATAGAAAATGTCAGTTAGCAACCAGGTAGCTTTTAAGGTTTGTGAAGCCCTTTACAAACACTACATCATTTGATCCTTCCAAAATCTCTGCTTCCTTCATGTTTCTAATGCAGCTCCTCCTGCTTTTTCCTGATCCCCATGTACTTGGCAGGGCCTTTATACCCAGCATATATAGTCTATAGACACTTAGCCATCTGTACACTGCCTCCCTTGGTAGAATGGAAGATCCTTCAGAGCATCTGTTTTACTCTTTCCCTTGTGTCACCAACACTAAGCACAAGGTCTGACACAGAGGAAGAGACCTGTGAGATGTTTCATTCATTCCTTCATTCACTTCTCTACTTACTGGGGTACTGTCTCATCTCTCACCTTTGATGAGGTGAATGGACTCTCTATACCACCAAATCCTATCCCAAGGGAGTGCAGAGCCTGAACAAGCCCATAGGTGTCCAGAGACCCAGCCAGGAGAAAGCCATGGGCTTGGTGGTCACAAGGTTGCTGAAGGCTGGGATATCCTCATCACCTCTTCTCATTAGGAAGGTCCCCTGGCCTGTGAGTACAGGTTATTCCCTTGTTGAACTTTGGTGATATGGGGTAGAACAAGACATTGCTGGGAGATGGGGTGGGGGCACAAAATAACTGAGGTTGATCTGGGAAGAGGTAACAAGGCCTTCACCTGTCACTCCTGAGCTGAACTCACCTGTGGGGCTCCCAGATAAGCTCAGGTTGGGGCGTTGACCTGGGCAGGGCCACCAAGGAGGCCAAGGAGGCTTCACTGAGGGTGAGGAGGGACCCATTATGAAAACTAAAGGAAGGAAATTGGGAGGCAGAGTAGGAGAGAAGAAGTGGAGAGGGCTTATGGCTATATGTCTCCATAGCAGCGCCTACATACTCTCTACATACCTCCTCCCTTCCCCAAGATCAACAGAGGGTCCTGGTCGCAAGGACAATCCTGCCCAAAGGGCTCAAAGGAACTTGTCTGGTTACTTACCCAGGCAGTGAAGGCAAGTAGACACACAGCTGGACAGCTGGGTCAAGGGACAGACTCCTCAAGAACCCCAATATTGACCAGGGCTTATGCCCAAAACATGTTTAGGTTTAAAGGCCCTCTAAGCAATACTGGAGATGGGTAAAACTGAGGCAGGAAGAGGGACTGGGCCAGTCTGGGTCCAAGCCCAGTCCTGAATCTTTGATGGTGAAGGAGCAAGCCAGGAAGCCAGGATAGGGAGATGGGGATGGGGGGAGATGTGGTCCCTTGCCTAAGGCAGGTAGGTAGCATAATGGATAAGGCTCTGAGCCTGAAGTCAGGAAGACCTAAGCACAAATAGCTGTGTAATCCTAGGCAAATCACTGTCCTAACCTCTATCTGCCTCAGTTTCCTTAACTTTAAAAAAGGGATAAGAGTAACATCTTCTTCCCAGGGTGGTTGTAAGGATCAAATAATCTAATTTTATAAAGTGTTTATCAGTATTTCTGGCACATAGTAGGCTCTTATAAGCCTTGATAAATATTTGTTCCCTTTTCCACTCAGAGCACTTCCAGTCTGAGTGGGGCTGGAATGTTGGGTTAAATCTAATAGTGTATAAAATATAAAGAAGAATGATGATCAAGTAAAGGAATTGGATTTCAAAGTGTAGAACACAGCAGGTTTGGTTCAATGCGGGGGCTTGGTGCCTGCTGGCATTGCCCAAGAAGCCCCGAGAGCCTGTCCTGGGCATGGCCAGGGCACCTAACCTGGAGGCCCTCTTCTTCCCCTAAAACATGGCTGGGACAGTCTGCCGTGACTGGCTGCGTAGCTGCCAAGCCTCCAGCTTTCAAACTTTCGAACTGTCCAGTCTTAGACAGTCTTCCTCTCTCCTGTACCCTTTTCCTATGGGCTCTTTCCTGCTGCATCTGGAGGTTAAAGATCATCATTCACCCACAGTACAGGTGCCATGAACTGATTTGGGAAGGGAGATACCTCCCCCCACTTTTATCTTGGTTCAAAGAAGTGGACCTGGAGACTCTGTTCATTATTGTTTCTCCTTCTGAGTTTCAGGTGGTGATCCCCACTGGAACTCAGGCGTTGGGGCTATGGAATCCTCAGAGCCAGGATTGCAGACAGAATGATGCAGCCAGCCAGCCAGCCAGGCTGGGAAGCCTAGGAAAGCCCCAGTGTCTGGGACTCAAGCCCAAAGGGAGCTTTGGGCTTGGACCTGGGACTATGTGCCCTATAAGAAATGAGCTAAATTGTAAACTGATCCCCTCCCCTTCCCTAGAAATTGAAGTGGTGCAAAGAGGGAGAAGGAGTAAGCCTCACAGGCGTTGGGAAATAATTTATACAATTGTGATTGTATGTTTGACGTAAATATTTCTTTATAAAAGTGAATGTGACGGCTAAGTGATTAATGGAACTGGGCATGCATACACACTTGAGAGCACACCCTCAGTGGGGGCTGGAACCACATCTGTGAAATCCTACATATATTCAGATCCCCCTTAGTGGTGCCAGAGAACCCTGGGAGAGGGGTGAGATATAACACACCTGACCTTCCAGGAAGCGAGGGCCAGGGCAGTCAGTTACATAACCTCCAGCATCTCACTTCCCGTCTAACTGTTCCCTCCCCCCCATCCCCCCCCACGGCAGTCTCCATCATGCTCCCAGGACCCTCATTACCCTGAAAGTTCCCAACAGCCCTGGTACTCACACCTTACCAGTACCCTGTGCCCCTGGGGCCCCTCTGATTGTCAAGTGGGGGGAGATGTCTCCCTAAACGCTTCAACTGAGGATGGGGGTACAGGCAGCCTTCCCTTCATTTCCTACCCTGCTATGTTTCTCTGGATTTCATCATTCCCTCCCTTCCCCTCTACTGAGAACCTTACCTTTCTGCCTCTCCCCCTTTCAGGTTCCTCTCGTGTATTGTTTCTTCCGATTGGACTATAAGCTCCTTGAGGGTGGGGACTCTTTTTTCATATTGTATTCTCAGTGCTTAGAACAGTGCTCGGCATATAATATATGCTTAATAAATCTTTTCTGACTGGCTCCTCACTGAGTCAGCAATGGGAGTAATACCAGCTCAGGCCATCTGGGGCTGCAGTGAGAGACAGAGAGGAATTCTATGAACAAGGAAGGAGGAGACCCTTTGCCCCGGACAGAGCCCATCCGGGGGACTGGGCTCAGGTTTGGGCCCCATAGTAGAAAGGACATCAATCGACAGACAGTGGTCAGAGTGGGGCAGCCAGGCTGGGGGAGAGGGGGGGACTGTGAGGCGGACTTCAAGTCCATGTCATATGAGAATCATGGAAGGGTGCTAGGAAGAAGAGAACACTGGGGGGTGGGGAGGTGGAGACAGAGCATGACAGCCCCTCCTACCTCCCCCACCCCCACCCCCATCCATCTTGAGTTCCTCCTTGGAATGTCCATTTGCCAAGTGCCCAAGACAGTACATAGGGAAGTCTCATAAGACCTTTATCTAATCCGATCATATCTAATTTTCAAATACTTGGACCATTAGATTGTTTTATCTTGTCTCTGGAATATATATATAGATATATAGATAGATAGTGGGGAAATTACCCAGAGGCTGATTCAGGCTCTATGTGAGGAAATATTTTCTAAGAATGAGAGTGGAACGGGATTTCTCAGGGGGGGGGGTGGGGGCTGGAAAATCCCTGCCCAGAGGTGGGGAAGCCCAGTGGCCAGGGATGGAGCAGAAGAGATCCATGTGAACAAGATGACTTCTGCAAACCTTCCAGCTCTGAGACTAACCCCTGTGCAGTGACATTCAATGGGAAAGATCAGCTCTTGCCATGACTAAGTCTTGGCCCTGCCCTCTGCAAATTCTTTCATTTCCTCTCTGTCTCAGAGGATACCCCTATATACAGCCAACTTTCTCCCCCATTTCTGAGGTCACTTCCCAGTTTACCCACCTCCACCATTCTACTCCCACCCTACCCAGAAACCAGGTGTGTCCCCAAACCCCAGCTTCTGGTGAGGCGCCACTGATTTAGAGTTAGAAGGGGGTTAAGGTTGGAGATGAGTTTGGCTTGGGAAGGATTACTTTGGGTCTTGGTTTAACTTTCCATTAGGGTTAGGATCGGGTTGTACAGGGTGTTCAGGGAACACTAACACCTCCAATGGGAGGGTTTGCTGAGCCCTTTCCAGGGCTGTTCATCCACCTTTGGGTCCACCTGGCACTCAACCCTCACCTGTGGCTCCAAGAAGTCTAGCACGTGCAGTGGCTACAGACCTGGTAAACCAGCCTCACCAGACAGGCTGAACCAGGTTGAGGGTAACCTAAAGACCTCAGACCCCATGGGGAGTTGTGGGGATGACTCATGCAAAGACTTCCCCCAAACTTCTTCCAATGGCCGCCATGAAGGCAGCTGAAGTAGGTTCTGTGGACCACTAAGGCTTGGTCAGACATTGAAGATGCCAAGGTCATCTGCTGTATCCTGGGCCATCGCCAGTCTCCTGACTTTTGTCTTCCTACTGGACCTCAATGAATCTGGAAGAGAGATTGAGGTTTACGACTTTGTGCAATGCCGCCTTGATTAAATCCAAGTCATCCAAGTTGGCAAGACACCAACCCATGATGTCACTTCAAAAATGAAGGACAAAAAACAACCAGGCATTGTGCTCAGCACTTTACAAGTATTATCTCATTATTCCCTATGAGCTCTAGAGTGGTTTTTTTTTCATCTTCCCCCATGCTTCCCGGTTCAAAGCCCTCCACAATGTGGATGTTCCAGGCTATTCACACCTTCTTTGTTCCCATTCAACTAACCTCCTGTTCCCAGAATTCCTTCTGTGCCTTTTCACAGGCCTAGGATGCATTGTCTCCTCACTGCTGCCTCTTGAAATACAGGATAGCTGACCTGGAATCTTCCTCAAAATGAAGATTCTGAAAGATACTTCCCAATAGAAGATAAAGGCCACAGGAGAAAAGGGATATTTCAGGGAGAGAAAGTCCCAGGGAACTTCCAAGGTGAGTAGGCATGCTTGAGGCATGTGGTGGCAAAGTCTAGAGAGTTGACGGTAGAGTTGGAAGAGAGATGGCTGGAATATGGCTGGCCTGGACAGAGGCTTCCTGTAGGAGATGGGGTTTGAGTTGAATCTTGAAGGGGTTCAAAGAAACAGAAATGAGGAGAAAGTACTTTCTATGATCAGGAGGCCAGCTTGTCAGGACCATTGAACTCATGTTAGGGAATAGTGTATAGGAAGACTGGGAAAGTAGGTTGGGACCAGGTTGTAAGAGATTTGCACAGCCAAAGAGAAGAGTTTATATCTGCTTCTAGAAATAATAGGGACTCATCAGAGGTTATTGAACAGGAGAATGACATCATCAGATTTGTGTTTTTAGAAAAATCACTTTAATGGCTAGGTGGAGGATGCATTAGAATGGGGGAAAGACTCAGGGCAAGAGACCAGTGAACAGGCTACTGTAACAGCCCGGGTTAGAAGTATAAGGACCTCAGTCCAGATGGTGGCTAATAGAGTGGAGAGAAGGAAATGCATGTCAGAGGGTAGAAAATTCAAGCTTTAGCAACTGATTAGTTAAGTGTAGTGACTGAGAGTGAGGAGCTGAGGATGATGCCTGTGAGCCTGGGTAACTGGGAGGATGATGGTGCCCTCTGAAGAAACAGGGAACTTCAGAAGAGGGGTGGGCTGGGTGGAGGGAGAGATAATGCATTGTTTTGGACATGTTGAATTTGAGAGGACTATGGAACATTCAGCTTGAAATATCTAGTAGACTGGAGCTCAGGAGAGAGCCTAGGGCTGGATATATAGATTTGAGAGTCATCTGTATTGATTTGATACCTGAACCTATGGGAACCAAAAAGGTCACAAAGAGAGGGATTGTGGATAGCAGAGGAGAAATCCAGGGTTGGAGCTTTGGGGGAGACAGTCATAGTAAGGGGATGGGACATAGATATTAATCCTGCAAGAGAGACTGAGAAAGAACAGTCAGAGGGGAAGGGGGAGAGACAAGAGAGAGCAGTGTCTCAAAATCTCAGAAAGGAAAGAATATCTAAGAAGACAGGGTGGTCAATAGTGTCCAAAACAACAGAGAATGATGGAGGACTAAGACCATCAGCTTTGGCAATGAAGAGATCACAGGAAAGGGCTGGCTTCAGTTGAGTGATGAGGTAGGGGGTCAAGGAGTGAGTGAGGCAACCGCAGCAGGGCATTGGATTTTGTCTGAGAAACGGAGTAGAGTTCTTGGATGGAAGGATTGGGGAAGGCTTTTTGAAGGATGAAGGAAGGCTGAGGAGCCCTTCCTCCTCCCTTCTTCCCCTGTCTAAAATTCTTCTATCACGTCCTGCCTTTGGTCAATGGTCCTCTCTGTCTTTCCAAGCCATCTTTCTTTCTTTTCACATTGAAGGCTCTTCCTCAATGTTTTAGGGACTCTTTAAGCTTGTCCCTGTGTGGGGTCCAAAATTGTCCCACCTACAATAAAAGAAACTGAGGCAGAACTCTGGGCACTTTATTAAAAGGTCCATGTCCCCCCTCTAATGAAGTGGACCTCAGATCTTCCTCACTGAGATGCCCCCTCCTCCAGGGCCTTAGTTTCATAGTGCTTGATAGCCAGACAATACAGATGAAGCAAACTCAAAATGAAGACTCTCATTGGTTGATAGACCTTGCCCTGGAACCTCCAGGAGGGTCTACAGAATCCCACAGGTTGACAGATGAGCTGACAGACCTATATTGGCCTTTCAGGAGGTCCTACCCAGCTGATGCACAACTCACAGGTTGGGCTGATTAACAGATGTCAGAACATCCACAAGGGCTGATGGGCTGGTAGACAGGCAGGTCACAGGCTGGCCAACGGGGCCACTTTTTGGTCAAGTGCTCATGGTCATCTCCCCACGTTGAGCAATAGAGGGATGACGAAGGACGGAGGGGCAACAAAAATAGCAGGGGGGCTTTCCATGTCATTTAGTCACCTCTGCCACACTGGGCTCAGTCATTGGAACAAGGCAAAACAAGGGTGGAGGATGTCTAGTTAGCTTCCTGTGACTGAGCAAGTGAATGTATAATCTGCAATTCACAGCTCTGGGGACTAATATACAGAATTTATAATCACTACTCCTATGTAATCATATCAAATTGATTTGTACTCATTGGAATAAAATAGGGGGCCAATTAATTATCTGTTTCTTTCTTTGGCTTTTTTGGAGGGGGGAAGGCAGGGCAATTGGGGTTAAGTGACTTGCCCAAGGTCACATGGCTAGTAAGTGTGTCAAGTGCCTGAGGCCAGATTTGAACTCAGGTCCTCCTAACTCCAGGACTGGTACTCTATTCACTGTACCACCTACCCACCCCTTTAATTATCTATTACATCTGATAGCTTAGAGTATGGTGAGGGGCTCCTTGAGACCCTCAGTCTCCTCTTCTAGTAGGGTGGTAGCCTGCCCTTTGAGCAGAAGCACAGACATTGCAGATCACTGCTGAATTCCCCCTGTATTCTATTCTTCTCTGAAGTGAGATTTGTCTGATGACTCCAACTTGGAGAGGTCAGCCCTGCCCCCCACTTTTGCACCCTGTTACTCACTTGACCTCCACACCCTACTTTCCTCATCTTGTCAGCTTGGTCTTCTGTCTTAGTCATTTTCTTTTGATTTCTCAAGTCCTAACTTCCCTTCTTTTAGTTTTTGCCTTTTTTTTTTTTTGGAACAACCCCAAAGTTTCCCCTTATCTTCCTATCTCTTTAGCAACCTGTTAACAGCTTATGTCCCTCACCTATATTTAATATCTCTTAAGACTCTGACGCCAAACTCAGCTTTAGTCAATAAGCATTTATTAAACACCTACTATGTGCCACACAGTGTGCTAAGCCCTAAATATACAAAAAGAGACAGGAAACAATCCTAGCCTTCAAGGAGCTCACAATTTAGTGGGGGAGACAACAAACAAACAAATATGCCTACATATGCTATATACTATATGCTGACTGTGTCCCTGGTCAAGTCACTTAACTTTGTTTGCCTCAGTTTCCTCATCTATATAATGAGCTGGAGAAGGAAATTGCAAACCTCTCCAGTATCTCTGTGAAGAAAACCCTACATGGGATCGTGAAGAGTCAGACACAACTGAACCAAGTCAATAGCAAATGCTGTATACAGGATAGGGCCACTAGGTGGCACAGTGCATAGAATGCCAGACCTGGAGGCAGGAAGACTCCTCTTCCTGAGTTCAAATTTGACCTCACACTTACTTATTAGCTGTGTGACCCTGGGCAAGTCACTTTAAAGGGATCATGAAAGAGTCAGACATGATTGAAATGAATGAACAACAACATACAGAATAAATAGGAAAAAATAGAGAGAGGGAAGCCACTAGAATTAATTGGAACTGGGAAAACTTCCTATGGGAGGTGGGATTTTATAAGATGGATGAGCCACAGTTAGACAGCAGAATGTCTGAAAAAGACCTGGGGGGGGTGTGGGTAGATTGCAAGCTTGATGTCAGCAGTGCGATATGGTCACCAAAAAATGGAATTGAATCTTGGACTGTAATGAGAGACTTCTTGTTTCCAGAAATAGGGAGGGAAGTATGTCACTGTCCTCTGCATTGACAGATATCATCTGGAATCTTGTGCTTTGTTCTAGGCCCAACATCAATAAGCTGGAGAGTGTCCCAAGGAGAGCTGCCAGAACAGTGAGCCTGGGTCACATGAGAATTGTCTGAAGGAATTGGGTCTATTTGGCCTGGAAGGAGGAAGAAAAAAAAACCAGGGATGAGTGCTGGGAGTGTAAAGGAAAGTGAAAAACAAAAGACAGAGTCTTGGAGGGGAGCACAGTCTGGTGGAGGAGACACCGTACAAACAAAATCTAGACAGGATACACTGTGGGGAACCTCGGGGGAGGCACCAGGACCAGGAGGGGTCAGAAAAAGGGATCCTGCGAAAGGTGTGGCTTTCACTGCCAAGAGAAGGGAAAGATCCAAAAGACTTGGTTAGAGGAGGAATCAGGTTTGGTTAGTTGGGCCCTGGAGGACAAAGCCTGATCTGGAGGGGAAAGCAGCCACTAAAGGATGACAGCATCCTCCTTCTGATACCAATGCCCACGGGAACAGATGGACAACTGGGTTTCCCCTCTTTGGAGCAGAGGCCAGATGCTGCCACTGCTCCGGGATGGCGTAGGGGAATACTGGTTCAGGAAGGAGTTGGATTGGATGCCTCTACCAACTCTGAGCTTTGGGGACTCTCCTTATTCAGCACACATCCTGCTTCTCCCGTCCCTTCTCCCACCAACCTGCTGTGAGGCCAGGCACACACCTGTGTGTGCACAAACCCTCCTCCTTCCTCCTTCCTCCCCCCCCCCCCACATACCTACTCAAGCCCCTGGTTTGTCTCAGGTCTCCCACCCCCATCCTAAGTCTGGTTGTTTGCTCTCTATCCTGAGCCTGCCTGTCTGAGATTCGGAAGCTGTGATATTGGGGGGAATCAGCTCAGCCTCCACTGCAAGAGCCTAAAGTCCTCACTGTATTCTAAGCACCCATTGCTATGGGCCCAGGCTGTGGCCCCTGGGAGGTTGCTCCTAGGCTCAGCCATCTGGGATGAGGAGGACATGAGATGGAGCCAGCTAGACCCCAGGCTCCTCCAGAGACAGCTGAGGTGCAGGTACCCTCAGCCTCTGACCTCAGAAGCTCATTTCCTTCACAGTCTGTATTTAGAAGTGAAATGCAAGTTCTGACTTTGCCACTGACTTGCTCTGTGGTCTGGGCAAACCTGTTCCTCCCCTGATTTCTCAGTTTCTTGTCCTGGGGAGTTTCTCAGTCTTGGGGAGATATGAAGCTCATCTGCCCCCTTTTCCACCTCTGACCCCTGTGCTTCTCCTCACAGAACCTGCTTTGGTCTTCCCTGGGAGGAATGGGGGGTGGTGACTAGGCTGGCTTAGATGGGAGAGGTCTAGTCAAGGATGGGGACAGAGGAGGCTGATAGAAGGAATAGAGAGCCTGCCCAGCACACTGGGGGAGAGCTCTGCTCTCCTGGAGCTGATGGAGTGGCCAAAGTGCAGGAAGAGAGATGGGGAGGGAAGAGGGGAGGGGGTACTTGCTGGGTAGGAAAATAATGACCCGGACAGGCTGGACCCCCAGGGAATTCCAGCTATAAATACCCACCCAGACTCGCCCTTTCCCGAGCCCCAGAGGTGATACCCAGAGGGAGAGGGAGTGGGGAGGGTCACAGACAGATCTCCCCCAGCCTTGCCAGAAAATATTTCCCTTCCCTTGTGGGCCCCCCAAAGCCTGGGTCTCCTCCCCCAGGCCCCAGGCAGGGTCTCTCTCGGCTCAGGTTTCCCACACTTGGCACTCCAAGGCTTTTCTCTCTCAGACCACATAGGGAGAGTTGAAAGGCGATGGACATGGTGAACCTGGAGTGTGTGTGTGTGTGTGTGTGTGAGTGTGTGTGTGTGTGTGTGTGAGTGTGTGTGCATTTGTGTACGTGTTTAGGGAGTGGTGCAGGGATGACAACAGTAATAGAGTCTGGGAAGGGTTGTCCACGTTAGAGGAGGAAGGATCAGCCTTGCTCTCTATGGCCTCTGAGAACACGACCTAGAGCAGAAGAGGGTGGGGCAGGGGAGGTACAAAGGAGCTGACTGAGGCTGGGCATCAGGAAGAGCTTCCTCACCAGTTTTCTCAGAGCTGAAGTGCCTTCCTGGGAGGTAGTGAGCTCTCCTTCCTTGGAGGCCTCCCAGCAGAGTCTCATTGGCCCTGACCCCTTATAGCAGGAGCTCATTCTAGGTATATCTCGGTTGGATGAGGTGCTATTGAGGTCACCTCTGACCCTGAAATTCTCTTATCCTGTGACCTTGTCTCTACATTGGACTATCTTGGAGGCTGAAAGTCTAGCTTCACAGGGTAAAAGTTTGCCTTTCCTGGCTGGGCTCCAGGGAGGGATCCTGAAATCTTCCATCCCAAATTGAGTAGATGGGGCCTCTGTTTAGGGAACAGAATGTATCCAGCTGCATATCCTTCTCTCCCTTAACACCACCCCCTCTCCATAAGTCAGGATGTCTGGGTGACAGTTCTGGGGGTTAGAGGTGCAGTGGAAGGCAGGCAGGATTCCCAAGTCCTCTCAGCCTAGGGAATGGATAACACTGGGGGGGAGGGAGAGGGAGTAACAGAAAATGACATGGTCATGTGGGGGTAACTGAAGCCCACCTAGGAAGTAAAGGGGAGGGATGGACAGCTATTAGAGGAACAGTGAGGGTGTTGGGCAGGGACAATCTGGACCTATGCTTTCCTTGGGTAGGGAGCTCTCGGAGAGGACACTCTTCTCATACAGAATGAAAGACAAAATATTTAAATGCTTATTATTGTCAGTCATATTGTGCTATGCCCTGGGGAGTACAAATGCAAGACAGTAAGGCAATACCTGCCCTTAAGAAGCTAACATTTGAATAGAGGAAGACAACACAGACTTGGAATGGTAGCCAGATGAGTGTCAATGACTGGACAATGGTGAAAGCCCACCCATCACCATCCATGGGCTAGAGCCCACTGTCCAGGTAGAGGAGAACAGAGTTCAGGCAGCATGACTCAGGGACGGCCATGAAGACATGAGTGGGCCTGGGCACAGATAAAAGCAGCACCCCTTCTGCTTCTTAGAGCCCGTGGGAGCTGCCTAAAGCATGGAGAGGCTGAGTGTCCTCACCAGGGTCATACAACCAGGGGGTGCCAGAGGCTGAATTGAAACCTCTTTCTGAGTCAGAGGGCAACAAAATAACTGTAAGAGTAACAAAGTAACTGTCAAGATAAGAAAGCTACAGTATCACAGAGCAACAATGAACATAATAATAACAATGGAACTGTGAGAGTAACAGAGAAACTAAGAAGTCCTAAGGGCCCCCTCCAGAGGCCAGATGGATTTCTTTGAGGCATTGTGCCATAGATCAGATCTTTCCAAACTGTGGGGGTATGCCCCCTCAAGGTCCAGGGGGAGACAGACCTTGGTAGGAATATGTGACAAAGTAATGGCCCAGATTATTGAATATCTCTTAGTAAATAATTCCTTTTTTCCTTTAATCAATTAATCAACAAGCATTTCTTAAGCTTTTCTTAGGACATGTGCCTGGCACTGTCCTAAGCACTGAGGATACAAGAAAGGCAAAAGACAGTCCCTGCTCCTATGGAGCTCAGTCTAATGGGGGAGACAACATGGAAACTATGTACAAACAAACTATGGACAGGATGGACTGAAATTAATCCAAAGGGGAACAAACTAAAATTAAGAGGGGCCAGGAAAGGCTTCTTACAGAAGGTAGGGCTGTGAGTAAGACTTGAAGAAAGCTGGGGAAACCAGGAGGCAGAAGCTTGGAAGGAGAGCAATCCAGGCATAGGACACAGTCAGCGAAATGCTCCCAGATGGGATTTAGAGTGTTTAATACCAGATGACACAATGAATAAAGTGCCAGGTCTGGAGTCAGGAAGACTCCTCTTCCTGAGTTCAAATCCAGCCTCAGACACTAGCTGTGTGACCCTAGGCAAGTCACTTAATTCTCTTTGTCTCATCTTCCTCATTTATAAAATGAACTGGAGAAGGAAATGGCAAACTGCTCCAGCATCTCTGCCAAGAAAACCCCTAAAAGGGGCCATGAAGACTCAGATTGAAAAATGACTAAACAACAACAACATACCAGCCATAGCAAACATCCCAGTGTCACTGATTACATTTGGAGTACATTCAGAAAAGGACAATGTAAAAAGACTGGAAAGGTAAGAATGGACCAGGGAATCAAAATCTTTGACAGAAAAATTTAGATTTGATCCTGAAGGCGAGAGGGATCCACTTGAATTTATATAATGGGAGGGGGGTTGGTGTGTGATATGGTCAGACTGAGTGGAGGGTGGATGGGCAGAACTGAGGCAGAGTGACCAAACAGCAGGCTATTGCTACAATCCAGGTGTGAAGTATACCCTGGGGATGGGGGGGCAGTATCAGAACAGAGAAGTGGGCAGCAGAGAGAGATGTCACAAAGGTCAAATCAACAGACCTTGACAACTTATTAGATATGAAGGCTGAAGGTGAGAAGTCAAAGAAGACACCAAGGTTAGGAGTCTGGGTGACGAGGATGACAGCAATGCCCTTGACATGACAAATGCAGTTTGGAAGCGAGGCAGGAGTTTGGGGGGGGGAGCTTTTTGGGAGGAATTTCAGGATTTGTTTGTTCATCTTTTTTAAAAAATCATTTAGCATAAATCTGTCTTCTTCCTCACTCCCCTTCCCACTTCATTGAGAAAGAAAGAAAAATAAAAAACCTTGTTACAAATGTCACAAATAAGCAAAACAAATTTCCTCCTTGGCCCTACCTAAAAACATACACATGTCTCATTCTGTGCTTTGAGCCATTCACCTCTCTCAGGAACTGGGTATGATGTTTCATTATCAGCTCTCTGGAATTGGGGCTACTCATTCTTTCAACATTTTTTGTCTTTACCATATTGTTGCTGTCGAAATTATTCTCCCGGTTCTGTTCCTTTCACTGACCATGAAACCATAGAAGTTTTCCCAAGTTCCCTCTGAAACCACCCTCTTCAGAATTTTTACAGCACAGTAGTGTTGCCTCATATTCATCCATAATCATTTGTTCTGCTCTTCTCCAATGTGTGGGTACCCCCCTCAGATTCCCATTCTTTGTCACCTCTAAAGAGCTAGAAGTAGTTTTGTATACCCTTAGGGTTTGCTTTTCTCAGAACTGATCCCTCTAATCTACACCCTCCAATTTCCCTTCTCCCCTTTCCCTTTCTATTTAAGCTTGCCTAAAAGACTATCTTCTAGAGAACTCACACAGGGCAAGTGCTCACATGGTGGGCAGAAGAAGAGATCCAACGACACTCTCAAGGTCTCTCTTAAGAGCTTTGGAATTGATTGTGGGAGAATTGTGGAATTGACATGGGAGACACTGGCTCAGGACCACCCAGCGTGGTGTGCCCTCATCACAGAAGGTGCTGTGCTCTATGAGTAAAGCAGAATTGAAGTAGTCCAAAAGAAACCTGAGATGTGCAGATTTTGAGAATCCTCCCCAAATGTTCACATGGACTCTTTGAGCCCAACCTGTGGTAGAGCATTCTGAGCTTGTATTGGTCTGATCAGTCACAGTCGAACACAATGTAACTTAACTCTAACATCCTCTTTGAGAATAAAAGACAATAACCAAACCCCATTGAGTAAAATGTATTTCCGTGCTGAATGCTCTATGTGTGTGTGTATTCATGCACGCATGCCCACATGTGTGTATTCTCCCCTTTTCTGACTAGGTCAGATGCGATTAAGATTCAGTATGAGCCTTTCCCCTTCTTCTTCTCAATCTTTTTTGTTTGTTTGCTTGTTTTTCCATTTTTGGAAGCAATTGGGGTTAAGTGATTTGTCTACGGTCACACAGTTGGTAAGTGTGTGAGGCTGAATTTGAACTCAGGTCCTCCTGACTCCAGGGCCAGTATTCTATCCACTGCACCACACGGCTGCCCCTACTCCTCCCTCTTTGTTTGAATACTTGTCCACTTGAACACCCTGGTTCCATGAGATCATTTTCTCCTGCCTTCCTTTCTCTTCCCTTCCTCTTCCTCTCTCTTTCTATCCTCTTAAGATCCTTAAGACATCACAGACCACTCCCAGGCCTGGCCTAATCAGACTTACCCTATGACCCCTGATGGTGATAGAGTTCAGAGGGGACACATACATCTCTCAATAATTGAATGTAAGTTGCCTTGTTTAGTCCCTGATCATTGTTCATTCATGCTTACCCTTTTATTCTTCTCTTCACTCCAGATTTTTTTTCACACAGAAACTTCAAAGTTTCTGTGCAGCTCTTGTCTTTTCATCAGGAATACCTGGAAGTCCTATTAAAAGGTCCATTTTCCCTCTTTGGAACCAACCAAGAGTAACTTACCCAGCAACATTGAGTACAATGTTGCTGGCCATTATTCTTGGTTGTAAGCTTATATCCTTTGCCTATTCCAAACTGCACTGCTTTATAGTGGCCGCTAAATCACTTTGTGATCCTGGTGGCCGCCCTTCACTGCTTGAATTTTTTCTTTTTGGCTGCTTTCAGCATTTCTCCTTTTGACTTGAAGCTCTGGCTTTGGCCTATGATATTTCTGGGAGTTTTTATTTGGGGGTTTCTTTGAGGAGATAGCTGGTGAATTCTTTCTATTTCTACTTTGTCCTCTGGTTCTAAAAGATCTGAAGAATCTTCTTTCAAGATTTTTTGAAATATATCTAGGCTCTTTTTTTTTGGTCGTGATACCCAGGTAACCTAATGATTGTTAAATATTTTCTCCTCACATTTCCTAAACCCATTGTTTTTGCTATGAGATGCCTTACATTTTCTTCTATTTTTTTTTTCAGTTTTTGCATTTATTTTTAACATTTCTTGTTGCCTTATGGAATCATTGACTTCTGTTTGGTCCATTCTAATTTTCAAGGAGTTTGTTGCTAGGGTAAAGTTTTGTACCTCTTGTGTCAAGTTGTTAATTCTTTTTCCAATTCTTTCTTCCATAACTCTCATTTCTTTTTCCAGTTTTCTCCTCTAGTAGACTCATTTCATTGATTTAAAAAAAAACACCTTAATTTTTAAGTCTTGCTGTATCTCTTCTTGGAATTCTAGTTGACTTTGTGCCCACATTGTGATTTTACTTGAGTTTTGCTTGTAGATGTTTTTGGAGGCATTCTCTTCTTGTGTCTATCATCATAATAACTTTTTACGGTGGAATTTCTTTTGCTCATTTTTATAATTTACTTCCAAACTTAGATTTTATTTTAAGGCTGCACTTCGTAGTACTTTTAAAAGGAAAGGTGTGAGCTGGTCCTATCATTGTGTTCTTGGGGGTATGTTGTGTTATTCCAGGGTCTCAAGGACAGATCAGATTGGAACCTGCAATCTTTCGGTGCTCTCAATGTAGTCTGATCCTAAGCAAAGTGTTTAATGGCCCTGGTCTTAATCCTGTGCATTCCTGATTGGTGTTTGAGTCTTAATAACAAAAGACTGCAGCTAGATTCAGCCCTGATCAGCCAGCTGGAAAGCTCTGCTGGTTCAGAGTGACAGTGATATAAACTTCCCTTTTGGTCAGGAACTCCTACCCTGGCCATTCCTCTGCAGACTTCAGTCTGGGCTGGGGCCTAGAACTGAGCCCTGCTCCTTTCCTGGGGTCTGAACTACACAGCTGCTTCTTGCTTCTGATCTTCCTCATCTCTCCATACACAGCTTAGGGCCTTGTACAACTGCTCACCCTTCCTGAATCTGCTCTTCATCTGTGACCTGAAACTGGGCCGTGGATGACAAAGACATCAGTTGGCTCCTGTTCCTGCACAAGGTTGAGGTGCTCCAGCACGGGTCTGGGGAGGCCTGATATGGGTCTGGGGCCCCTTCTTGTCCCAGCACACAGCATGGGATCCTCTCCCTGCTGTCTGCAGGCTTCTTCACGTGTTTCCCTACACCAATGTATGTTGGAAAAAGGACTCACTGTAATTTTTTTTGGATCTACCCATCATGATTTGGTTATTACATTTCTAGGTCTTTTTGGAGGAGTTGGGGGGGGGGGGGGCATAGCTCCCTGCATACTTCCTGTTACTCTTGGCTCTGCCCTCTTGTAAATTCAATTTTAGACATAGTGAACTCAAGATATCTATAGGATGTCTGGTTTGGTATTTTCAATAAGGAGTTGAAAATCTGAACCTGGAGGTAAGGAGACAGGTTAAGGATGGACAAAGAGGTCTAAGAATCACTAGCATAGAGAAGATAATTGAATTCATGGGAACTGATGAGGTCACCAAGTTTAGAGGCAGAAGAGGGCTCAAAGAGAGTCTTGGGAGTTACTCACAGTTATTAGCAGGCATGAATTGGATGAAGATCCAGCAAAGGAGTTTGGGCAAGAGCAGTCAGACAGGTAGAGGGAAACCCCCCAAAAGAGAGGAGTGTCACAGAAACCTAGAGAAAAGAAAGTATCAAGGAGAAGAGAATGTTTGACCATGGCAAAGGCTACAGAGAAGTCAAGAACTGAGGAGTGGACATTAGATTTGGCAGTTAAGAGATCATTGGAGGAACAGCTAGGCGGCACAGTGTATAGAGCACCAGCCTTGGTGTCAGAAGGACCTGAGTTCAAATCCAGCCTCAGATACTTACCAGCTGTGTGGTCCTGGGCAAGTCATTAACCCTGAATTGCTTCCAAATTAATGAATAAGCAAACAAATGAATAAATAAGAGATAAGTAGTCACTTTGGAGGGAGCAGTTCAGTTGAATGATGAGGTCAGAAGCCAGACAAAGAAGATGAAAGGGAAAGAAGCAGGGTCTCCTATTGTAGATGACTTTCTCAAGAAGTTTAGCCTCAAAAGAGAGGAAAGGTATAGGATGATATCTAGTGAGCAGGGACAGATCAGATGAGGGGTTTTGGAAGATTGGAGAGACATGGGCATGTTTGCAGGCAGCAGGGAAATAGCCAGTACTCAGGGAGACATTCAAGATAAGTGAGGGAGTGAGAATGTTAGAGGGGACCATGTGCTGGAAAGAATGGGTTGGAAAGGTATCACTTGTGCCTATCGAGGGCTTTGCCTTGGCAAGGAGAAGAGCCACCTCATAATGTGAGACAGAGGGTAAGAAGACAGTTGGAAAAGGCATCTGAATGATATGAAAGGGGTGGGAAGGAGGGGAAGCTCTCAGTGAATGGTCTTGGGTTTTTTTCAGTGAAATATGAGGCAAGATTCTCAGCTGAGGGGGTGGTAGAAGAGGGAGCCATGTGGGGTTTGAGAAGGAATGAAAAGGTTTGGGAAAGCCACAGTGAGGCTAAAATTAGAAGAGAAGCAGGAAACTGGGGGAAAATATTTGCAGCAAGGTTCTATGATAATGATCTCATTTCCCAGATAAATAGGGAACCATGTCAACTTTTAAAGAATAAAGACCATTCTTCAGTTAACAAATGGTCAAAGAAGATGGATAGGCAGTTTTCTGAGGAAGAAATCTAATCTATCAGTGGCCAGTTTTTAAAAATTGCTCTAAATGACTAGTAATTAGAAAAGTGAAAATTAAACAACACTGAGGTACCACCTAACACTTCAGATTGGCAAAGTTCAAAAAAAAGGAGAATGAGAAAATCTGGAGGGGATGTGGGGAAATAGGCACATTAATGTGGTGTAGTTGGGGAATTAGGAGAAAGAAATGTCACAAAAATCTAGAAAGAAGAAAATATCAAGGGGAAGAGTGTGATCAATGATATCAAAGACTACAGAGAGGTCTAGAAGGACGAGGTTTGAAAAAAGACCATTTGATTTGGTGGTTAAGTGATCGCTGGTCTAGACATTCCAGAGTAATTTGGAGTTCTCCTAAAGCTATTAAATTGGGGTGGGGGTATTTAGGGAGCTCCTCTGGGGTGAGCACTTGCTAAGCCCTCTTCAGGGCTGCTCATCCACCTTTACCCAACTCTCACCTGGGGCTCTAAGAAGGTGTAACATGCACAGTGGGCACACCTTGGTAAAACCATCTCAGCAGATGAGTCTGCAGATCCATTAATGAGTTAGTGGGATGTCTACCCCAAGCATGTGAAGACTTCCTCCGGTTTCAATGAGTAGATGGGATCAATTGGTGTCAATGGCAGCCATGAAGGTGGTTGAAGCAGATCCTGTGGAGTTCTTAGAGCTTGGTCAGATGTTGAGGACACCAAGATCATCCACTGCATCCTGGGCCATCACCAGGCATCTTGACTTTTTGTCCTGCTGCTGGACTTCCATGACTCTGAAAGAGAGAGTGAGGCTGACTTTGGGCAACTCTGCCTCACTTAAATCCAATTCATGAGCAAGAAAAGACATCACCCTGTAATGTCATTGGTCCTCCTGAAAACCAGAGGGCGACCACCCCCACCAGGCAATCATCTCAAATCGCCAGGGCTTCCACAGCAAGGCTCCAGTGGGCGTGCATACACTCTGATGGGGATGTATTCCTTAGGTCCTTCCAAACACTCCTGTGCTAAAGCCCCAGGTTAATTGTGGAATTCATCCAACTGATCCGGGGCATTTCTGTCCAAACCCCTCCCTCTTTATATAGCATTATGTAGCTGTGTGACCCCAGGGAAGTCATTTAACCCTGATTGCTTCCAAATAAATGAAGAAGCAAACAAATAAATATGAGCTAAGTGGTCACTTTGGAGGGAGCAGTTCCAGTTGAATGATGAGGTCAGAAGCCAGGTTGTAGACAGTTGTGAAGAGGATGAGAGAGAAAGAAGTGGTATCTCCTACTGTCAATGGCATCAGATACTCAAGGATGTGGTGATGACCAACAGCCATCTCACCTTCAAGGATGGGGTGCCCTCAACTCACTGTATTTCCTTTTTTGAAAGGTTTCCTTGTCTGGGAGAAAAAGAGAATGCTATAGACATAATTTACTTAGATTGTATTTATTTATGGGACCCAGGTATGGGCCTCATGTGTGCTTGTTGTGACACTTAAGCCTTGCACTAGTATAAGCAAACTCATCAGCTCATAGGCTACTTACACTAGCATGCACTAATAGTGTCTTCTATCAGAGCACCAAAAAAAGACAATATGTTGCTATATTAGTTATACAAAGAGGCTGCAATATCTGATTTGGCCACCAGTCAAATAACTTCTCTGTGCCTTACTTTCCTCATTTGTCAAGTGACGATTAATGATCCTATGAGATTAAGTGGTTCCAATAGCATTGCACTTAGAAATGCTGTTCACACCCCTAGCTGATCACACTAGGTATTCACACTAGCAGACCACACTCCTTCACACCTCTGCCAAGCTCCTAAGCTTGTCAGTGAGTACAAAATTCTTAATTTATGCCAAGGAAAGAGAGAGACTTAAAATTTCAAGCTTGAATCCAAAGGTCACATAAAATCACCAGATGAAGCAATATCTACAACTATCTTGGTTTCCTGCAGGCAAAAGGTACATTGAGCATAACAATATCAAGGAGAAGATGGTAGCCGAATACATTAAGGGAAGTAGGGGCCACCTGAAATCAAAGCTGAATGAGAAGAATGCATTTAAAATAATGAACATCCATCATTCTTAATGTACACCGATAGAGTTGTGAAATGGACCATAACAAATAGGAAAGATATTCTTACATAAACCCATGCAGTATTAATGAAACATCTCCTGAAGGCACTTATAGGAAGAGTAACACCCCCTTTCACTAAAAAAAAGAAAGAAAATTGTAGACATTCTTAAAATATATGGTAAACAGGGGCTGCTAGGTGGCACAGTGAATAGAGCACTGGCCCTAGAGTCAGGAGGAACTGAATTCAAATCCAGCCTCAGACACAACACACAAAACTAGCCTTGTGACCTTGGGCAAGTCACTTAACCCCAATTGTGCTCCAAAAAAAAGCAAAAAAAAAATTATGGTACACAGGACAAACAGAGAAACACTATTGGAATAAACAAGTGTTACTTCACCAAGCAACGGGTAAGGTTGATAACAGGAACATGCCAGTAGATTTGCCAGATATAAGTGAAAGTAGTTTATCTATTACCTATGATCTTTGTTTAGTTGTGTCTGACTTCTTTATGACCCCATTTGGGGTTTTCTTGGTAAAGATACTGAAGTGGTTTACCATTTTCTTCTCTGGTTCATTTTACAGATGAGGAAACTGAGGCAAACAAAGTTACGTGACAAGCCCAGAGCCATGCAGCTAGGAAGTGTCTGAGGCCAGATTTGAACTCAGGAAGATGAATATTCCTGACTCTAAGCCTGGCTCTGTGCACTAAGATGCCACCTAGACATTGATATTATTATTACCCCCTCCATGGAGTTAATGAAACAACTGAGATCCAAGAATGGAATTAAAAGGCACTCCCTGGGAGATATCTGCATAAACTTGTCCAATAATATGTTGCCAAAAAGTGTTGAATGAATGGCTAAGTCATGTGGATTTGCTTGTGGGAATGGAATTAGGGTTGAAATGAGCCATTCAGGACCAGCTCATTGCCAGCAGAAACTCCAGAAGAGTTAGCCTTAAGTACCCTGGACTTAATCATCAGGATAGAGTGTGCCAGGAAATGAGAGAAGCCAGGCAGCTAACCTGGGAGCTAAAACTACATCCGAAACTCACTGTTGTCTAAGGACTGAGAGCTGGCAAAGCTGCATCCTGCTACAAACACAGACCTGGGCATCTCTTGGAGGACTCAGTCAGTAAACTGAATTGTGAGCAGACCCTGCTTACATACTGAACTGTTGCCCAGACAGAAACTTCATTAATAAAAATTTAAGAATGATATTTCTATTAGATATTACTATCTCAAATCCTTATGCTCTCTAAGTTACATGGAACAAAATAAAATCTTTCGAAATATAGACATCCCAAAAGAGGGGATCAAAGTCAAATGGGACTTCCTCTGCTAAAGAATCCATAGTTGCTCCCTATGGCCAATAAGATAAAATGTAAGCTTTATTTGACATTTGCCCTCTTCACAATCTGGCTCCAACCTCCATTTCCAAGCTAATTGCACATTGATCTCACTTAAGCACCCGTACATTTCAAGCAAACTGACCCTTATTCTCTCTCTCTCTCTCTCTCTCTCTCTCTCTCTCCTTTCTTCTATTACACACACACACACACACACACACACTTCCATCCCCCACACCTGTGCTTTTACACTGGCTGTTCTCTGCACCTGGAGTGCCTTCTTTCCTCACCTTCACCTCTTGGAATCCCAACCCAAATTGAAGGCTCAGCTCAATTACCATCTCCTGCATCAGGCATTTTCTGGTCTTCTCAACTATTAGTGACTTCCTTCTCCATCCCCACCCCATTTGCATTTTTGTTTGTATTTTATACTTCTCTATCTGCATATGTGTTGATTATCACCCCTTCTCTTAGAATATAAGCTCCTGGAAGCATGATTTATATGAACTGATCTTCAGAAAGAAGTCAATTGGCCAGGAAAGCCACAGCACAATGACTACAACAAGGTAATGGGAAAGACCAATATCCCCCAAACAAGCAGGGGATGCTGTAAAATTCCAAAGAACAAGAAAAGCTCCACAAAAGACATAGGAACAGTCCCAACTCCACTCCATGCAGAACTGGGAGGGTCACAGGGGCAGTACATGCAGCATATTTTCAGACTTTTAAAAAAATCTTTTTTTTTTTACTTTAGACTTAAATACATAATAAGAAAAAAGAAACATTATAAACTTAAATATTAAGATTTAATTACAAAATAAGAAAAGAAAAGCATGTCCTGTGCATAGCAGAACATGAGAGGATTCAAAATATATAGTAATAAATTTCCATTTCAAGAAAGCATATATAGGGGCGGCCAGGTGGCTCAGCGAGTAAAAGCACTGGCTCCAGTGTCGGGATGACCTGGATCAAATCCGGGCTCAGATACTCAGCACCACACCCAGAAATAATAACTGGCCGTTTAACCTTGAGCAAGTTACTTAACCCCAATTGCTTAAAAAAAAAAAGCATATATAATAAATACTATGGGTTGTGTTGAGAGCTTTCCATCTTTACTTCTTTGTAAGTTTTTTTTGTTCTCTACTGTACACCTTTTACTTTGTTCTTTTTCTCCCTTTCCCTCCCACAGAGTTTACAATTAAGCATGGATATATTTATGTATAGCTTTATACATATACATATATACACATAGACATACATAAGAGACTTTTTCAATGTATTAATTGGTTTTACCGATTTTTTCACCTTTCTCCTTTAAAAATGTTCTTAGTTATATGGGATGACTATGTTAGAGGAGAAGAGAGGGAAATTTATTTCGAAAAGAATGTAAATTCCTCAGGATTAGGGACTATTCCCTTTTTCCTTTTTATCCCTAGCTCCTAACAAAGGATCTGAAGCAATAATAAGCACTTAATGAGTGTGATGAATGATGGAGATGGTGTTGGTATAGCGAGCAGTTGGTGGTGGTGCTACTGGAGCAATGCCCACCCACCCCTGGCCCGGTTCCCAACTTTCTTCAAGGTACAGACAGAGAAGCCAGCTGTCATGGAATGTGGAATACATTTTGGCCACCAGGAGGAGTCAGCGTAGTGCTGCAGGCTTTTCAAACAGCTGCAGTAACTTCATTGCTCACCAGAGGGCACTTGCCTACAAACTCTCAGACCTCCCAGCAGCGGCAGACCTTGATTCAATACATGTTGATCTAGGGGAATGAAACTGTAATATCACTCAAAATTATTAAACGACGGAAATCTCTATATAACTCTGTCTGGGAAATTACCTTCAGTCCAAAGGGGAATCCACATAGCAGTCACAAATTTTTTATTATACAGTTTTTATTATAATTTTTTTAAAAAGCAATTGGGGTTAAGTAACTTGCTCAAGGTTACACAGCCAGGTGTTTCTGGGTGGGTGCTAAGTGTCTGAGCCCGGATTTGATCCCCAGGTCATCCAGACACTGGGTCCGGTGCTCTTACTCGTTGTGATACCTGACTGCCCCTAAATTTTTTTTTAATATACAAACTGTGAGTTCAAATGCAGGGTCACCCATAGACCCTTGAGAGTTGGGGCAGGGGGTGATGGTGGAGGGACACCTCTTTAGGGCCACTGCCTCAACTGAGTACTTGTAGTCACAGATAATTTTGGTTACATAGGATTGAAAAAATTATTATGAAAGTATTAAGTATCAATAAACATCAATCAGTCAATTAAAATGTATTAAGCCCTCACTATGTTCCAGGCACATGAACATTTCAACATACAAAGAACAGGAAAAGCGGATTGAATGTGAGACTGTGTCTACTGCACATAGTTTGGTTTTTGTTTATTGATTTGTTTCAGCCTAGATTAAACTGAACATCAACCCATTGGTCAAGACAATCAACCAGATCTACGTCCAAAAGCAGTCCTTCCTTTTCTGGTAAGTCTTCCCAGAGGCTGGATCCCAAGAACCATTGGACCAAAGAAACTTCTCCCTTTCTAAGGCAGAACTGATTCATTGCCAATATGGTTTCCGGGAGGTGGAACACTTGACCCTATATGTCAGGGGCATGAAGATGGACTGTTGTATAGCACGGGAAAACTACTTGTCCTGAGATGGGAAGATGGCCAGTTGGGTAATTTGGGACAGGATAAGGACAATGTAGACAGGTAATTGGCATGAGGAACCCTGTTAGGCAGAAGTAGCTGCCCTATCCTTAGTTATGGGCATTGGAGGATCCCAAACATTACATCATAGACCTCTCATTCAGATTGGCAATGGACCCACTTCCCATGGTCTGGGATTTTGTAACTGTGTCAGACTGGTTGTTTAAGTTTGTCAGAGGGTATATGTTGTCTCCTATGACCATTGGCACAATTGTCCTGGACAAAGTGACTTCCTGAAATGTTTCCTGGTTCCATCACTAGGGGCTATTTGTTTCTGTTATTAATTATCATCTCTGCCCCTGTGAAAATACCTTCTGTCTTGCTCCAGCCACCATGTTTTATAGGGTTCCAAAGGTGCAATGTTGTCAGTTACAGACACATCATATTCTGGGCTGTTGGATTAAGCTGCTGCTCATTTGTATGCACCTGTGCATTGTTGGTGGATCTTGTGTGGTGATGGCCATCTTGGTCTTTCACTGCTTTTATGCGCTGGTGTGTCTGGTTGCTTCGCTTTGTCATTACTGGTTTGTGGGATACAATTTTTTACTAATATAAGGCTGGGAGTGGGGAGATTTGATTCTCTGCCACCCCCAGCTCAGGTGACGTATCCTTAGGATATAATCACAGACTCAAGTGTCAACAAAGTGTTGTGAAATTGTATGAAATATGAACATCTTCTGTGAAGGGATTTTTTGCAAAGGCTGCCTAAAGTTTGTTAGTTTCTGTTGGATACAAAGTAAACAAAGCTGTTCAGGCTGATGGAAAGCACATAGGCTATTTGGATAGTAAAACCATCAAACCAACAATGACAGTGTGGTTTCTGTTGTTTTTTGGTGTTTCACTTCTGGTTTCCTTTTCACACACACACACACACGTCTACACTTAAGTGGCCTGTCTATTCTAAGGGAATGGTGGGGGAAAGGGGAGGGGAGGGGGACATGGGCTCTGATGCCTAGCACACTTCAGGTGGGGGGGGGGCAACAAGGAGGGTGCTGCCACTCATGCACAAGGCTCAGTGCTGATTTGGCTGGGCTTTTCCTTGAGGTCTCCCTGAACCAGATCACGGGCAACAACATGAGCAATCTGGAAAATTCCTGAATGCTCTGGGGATTCCACTACGTTGTCATGAAGAGATGACTGACTTTCCAGACTTCCATAAGAAACTTGCCCGCTAGTGGCCAGGGTCTGACTGATGGGGGGACACTCCCCCATTTCCACGGGGGCTTTGCTGGATGTGGAACCCAGATGCCTTCAGGAGTAGTCATGGGTTGCTACAGATAGCTGCCATGTTGTTTGTTCTTGTGATGGTGTGAAAGCTTTCGAGCAGCCCGTGCCAAGCAGTGGGCTTTGTCAGATAATCACGGGTGACCTGGCTCAGGGGAAGGGGGCTCTAGGCCACAGGGCCCACTCGTAAAGGAGATCACAGGAGGATACTCCCCAGCAATACAAAATGCGAGAGTTCTTTGGGTTGCCTGTGATGGAATTAAAGAAAGCCTGGATATTGTATAAGCAAAAATAAAAATTGTCCCCTTGGGGCAAGGGAGGATTTAAATAGCTAAGCGCCTTGGAGATAGTTGGACAGTTCAAGAGTTTCCAACAGCTAAAGAGAGAGTACCAATTCTTGAGGGAAAACCTAGCTCTTCCCTTCTTATGGAGGAGGGGTGTGGATTTCCCCTCCTCCTTCCAAAAGGCATCTAGCAATGGGGCTACTCATCCAGAGGGAAAACCACATCCAGCAGTTGGAGAGAGTTCTAGACACAGTTGAGAGAGCAGAGACACAGGCACGCCAGACAGACACAGATATAGATGAACAGTTCATCAAGGCTGGATTCAAAGAGTGAGGACTTCACATAAGAGTAGTCCTAGAGATGAAGAACTGAGCTGTGGAAGGGATCTTCTGAAGAGAGAAGAGAGTTTCTGCAGCTTTGGAGTTTGGGATTGCTTTGGCCACCCTAGACACTGGAATTGAGTTCTTTGCACTTTTCTTTCTGTGTGCTTGCACCCATCTAAGAGTGATATCCAAAGCCAAGTGTTCCCCGTGTGTATGTTGCACTACTACCAACGTCTGATGTTGGGCCTATTCTCCCACAAATGCTGGACATATAGTGGGAAATTCACCCAAGGTTTGGCTACTGTTTTTATGACACTGTCTTGGTAAATGGCTTCGTTAAAAGCTGCTTGTGTCTATTGATTGATTGTTCATGGGAAACTCAAAGGGGAAGTCTTTTGAGCTGCAAGAGCAGGAGGCTGGACACACAGGGTGCCCCAGAACCTAAGGTGGCAGTCTCCCCCCTCCTGAGGACCTCACATATGAGGGTGAGAGCAAGTTGGGAGGGGTATTCCAGAGTGGGGACAACATGAGAACTATAACAAAATGGTGGTAAAAAAATGTACATGGGAACATGAAAAGGCTTATCATCCTGAGAGTAGGCCCTGAGTGTCGGAAGAAAAATGCCGTAAAGACATTGAGAAGGGTTATTTGGACAGAAGGACAGTAGTCAGGAGAATGTCTGTCCAAACTGGATAACACCAAACATTCTGTGTTTTTTATGAATCACCAAACAGAGGGAATGATTATAAGGAGCAGTATATAGAAACTGGTCCTCACACCCTCCCCTCACACATACCCTCTTCCCCGCCCCCCTGCCTTGGAAGAGGAAGAGCTGATTAGAAGTCTTGATGAGCTGAGGACATGGAGCACACAAAACCTCACTGGGCTGGCAGAAAGATGCCTGTCCCCTACAGAGTCTGAGGCTAGTCTACCCCACAGAAGAGCTTCTGGAAGAAGCCTGTGTCTACCTGGAAAAGAACCAGCAGATTGTAGAACTGTGGTGTCAGAGAGCATTGGATCCATAAAACAATGCTTAACCTGGTAAAGAAAGCACCCAAGGGCCAATATTTGTGTTTCTGAAGTAGAAGATCCTGAAATCAATTATCACAAATGCTTGAAAAAGCTGGAGAGGCCCTTGGGGACCACTGGGGATAGTGGTTAGACCTGCACTTTAGGGAACTAAGCACTGTGGGGGAAAATGAAGTAGGAAGAGACTTGAGACAGGGAGAGCAGGCAGCCAAGGATTACAATAGTCCAGGGATGGGTGAAAAGAGCCTACAGTAGGGTGGGTATGTCAAAGGAGAGAGAGAGATTGCTAAGAGAAAACAAACAGGGCTTAGCAACATTGGATATGGGGTGTGGAGGGTGGTGAGAGAGAAAGAGGAACCTAGTATGATGCAAACCTTCCAGACTGGGAAGATAGCGGCACCTCTCCAATAATGAGGAAATGTGGAAGAAAGGAACACTTTAGGCAAAAATCGGAGGGTTAGTTTTGGACATAAGATGTCTATGGGACATGCAGTTCAAGCTGTGTAATGGGCTATTAAGACACATTATACTGCAGGGGGTTTAAAAGAGAGTGATAGGAGAGGAAGCAGAGGCATTGATTGGAGATGACTTTCCCAGGGGGTTTAGCCATGAAAGGGAGAGGAGAGAGGAAGTAATGGGGGGGGGGGGGCTAATCATTTCCATTGACCACTATCCATTTTTTACTTTCAATAGCTTGTTTAAATCACTGAGGGTTAAATCTTCTTAATTGTGCAACATTTCTTTTTCTAATTATGTTTCCTTCTTCTTGTTCAAAATAAATTCTTATCTTACCTCTAATGAATCAATGATCTGACTGTGCACAGACAGTGGACTCACAGATAACACCCACATCCACATTAAGTCTTTTCCTCTTTGTTAAAAAGGAGTCAATTTCATTCTTAGGGATTTTTCTTCTTTGAAATTTTTTTTTTATTCAGAACTTAAAGATGGGGGGAAAAAGCATTCCCATACACACAGCAGAACACAAAAAGAGGATCCTAGATGAGACTGTGAAGCTTCATTTAAAAACTTTTGCATTTATATAAATCTATATGTTTATATGTATAATAAATTTTAAAAACTATTCTGCTTGTGTTTCCATCTGAATTTACTTCTGTTTTCTTCTGTGTATTTAGAAATGTTACAATTATCATTTTAAAACATTACAATGACCCTCTTTTTAAAATACTACTATTGCTTAACCTTTATGTATCTCCTTTCACACATACACACACACACACACACACACCTAACTTCAATTAACCACATGAAAGAAAGGACAAAAAAACTCCAAAAACCTTATACCAAATAAGCCTAGTCAAACATAATAGATCCCTACAAAAAGGTGTGTCTCCTCCAAATCTTGTGTCTGTCACCTCTCTTTCAGGAAACTGATATGTTCCTTATTGATTGTCTGGAGAGGTTGGTCATTGCTTTGATCAGGGTTCATAATACTTTCTAAATTGTCTTCCTTTGCTCTCTTGTTGTACTTCTATAAACTGTTTTGCTTACTGCAGTTTGCCAATTCATACTCCCTAAGATTCTCTGGAATTGTCTCTTTTGTCATCTCTTATAGAACAAAAATATCCTATTACATTGATATACCACCATTGGTTCAGCCATTCCCTAATTGTCTAAGAGGCAATTGAAAGAACCCTCTTATATTCTCATTCTCCTCACCACCTTCAAGATCAAGAATTTTTTATTTGCCTCTCTGTTATTCTCCTTCTTAATTCTCAACCCCTTCTATGCCTCATTCCTGCTTATTTCCCTGTTGAAATGATATGTTTTAAGCTCCTTTGTCCATTTCAGATAAGAGTGAGGCTCATCTGAAACCTCCCTATCCTTTTCTCCATGTTTGTGTGTTCTTCTTCTCACAAACCAAAATTATGAGAAATAGAAAGATTTACACCCCCCTTCCTCTTTTTTTCTATGCTAGTATATTCCTCCTTTTTCCCTCCTGTCTCTTTACCCTCTTAAAACCCTCAGAACAGAACCAGTCCAGCCTCAGACCTCTATTTTTTTCTTAACACTCTCAATACCCTTTAAGGTTACTAAAAGTCATGTATATTTTCTCCTCCTACTAAAATGTTAGCACTACATCAACTTCTTTAAATTGGTCAAATAAATTTCTTTTTCTAGGTTTCTCTAGACTCATGTTTGTATATCAAAGTTTCTAGTTAGTTCTAGTCTTTTCATCAGAAATGCTTGAAAGTCTTCTCTTCCATTAAATATCCAGTTTTTTTTCCCCTTGTAGGATAGTATTCAACATTGCAGGACAAGTGATTGTTGATTGTAAGTCTATTATCTTTTGCATTTTGGAATACATAATGTATTCTAAGATCTCTGGTTTTTTCAGTAGAAACTTCCAGGACTTGTATGATCCTGACTGTAGTTCCTTGATACTTAAACAGCTTTCTGAAGACACAGTATTTTGGGGGAGGAGCCAAGATGGTGGCATAGAAGCAGGAAGACTCCCTGCACTCCCCCCCATAACCACCTCAAATACCTATAAAAATAACTCTAAACAAACTTTGGGGCCACAGAATCCACAAAGTGACAGAGAGAAACAAACCTCCTGGGCAGCCCGACCAGCCGCAGCTGTCTCCCACAGACATTGGGAGAGTGGATCACCAGAAGCTGTGGCGGTTTCCAGAATTATCAACCCATAAATGCCAAAGACAAAGTGAGAGGTTAATGGACTTTGGGAACAGAGGGTCCAGGAATGCGGTCCAGCCTCTGCCTCCGGGGAGGGAGAAGTGGCTGAGGCACAGAGGCCACCACCCCATGAGTACTTCAGAGCTCCTGGCCTGCAGATTGTAGGGGAACCAAGCAACCAGTCTGAGGGATAATCACTCCTGCTTTAACTTACCTGGATCTGGATTGCTATCTAGGGTGGAGGTTCTGGGGTGCATGACCAGTTTGCCAGAGCCAGTGGAGGCTTCAGAGAGGGCATCCAACTAATAGCTCCAGCAGCTGAGAAAACCCCAGTGATTTGGGACAAAGCTCTCCTCTCTGGTAGCAGAGTTCTACTGTGGCAAAAAGCCCAAAAGTCAAGTAATTGAGTGGCAACATGAGCAAGCAAAGGAAGCAAAGCAAGCACAGCAATCTGACTTTGGACTCCTTTTGGGGGGACAAAAAGGATCAAAGCATGGAACAGGAGGAAGACAGTGAAGTTAGAACCCCTGCACCAAAAGCTTCCAAGAAAAATATGAGTTGGTTACAGGCCATAGAGGAGCTTAAGAAGGATTTTGAAAACCAAATAAGAGGTGTGGAGGAAAAACTGGGAGGAGAAATGAGAATGTTGCAAGAAAATTATGAAAAGAGAGTCAAAAACCTGACTGAAGAAAATAACACCTTAAAAAATTGACTAACGAGGCTCAAAAAGCCAATGAGGATAAGAATGCCTTAAAAAGTCAAATTTGCCAGGTAGAAAAAGAATCTCAAAAGCTCACTGAAGAGAATCATTCCTTCAGAATTCAATTGGAGAAAATGAAAGCTAATGACTTTATGAGAAATCAAGATACTATTAAACAGATCCAAAAGAATGAAAAAAAATAGAAGGCAATGTGAAATATCTCATTGGAAAAACCACTGAC
>NW_027185852.1:30951849-31031651 GCF_028583685.1 Petaurus breviceps papuanus
TGCTACCTGGCCGCCCCTGTCATACAGCTTCTTTACGGCCTGCTTGATCTGATGCTTGTTGGCCTTGAAATCCACAATGAAGACTGGGGTGTTGTTGTCCTCAATCTTCTTCATAGCAGACTCGGTGGTCAAGGGAAACTTAATGATGGCAGAGTGATGGAGCTTGTTTCTGTGAGGGGCACTCTTCCGAGGGTATTTGGGCTGCCTTTGAAGTCTCAGTGTCTTGGGTCGCCGGAAGGTGGGGGATGTTCAGATCTTCTTCTTTTTGTGGCTATGGACACCCTTCAGCACTGCCTTCTTGGCCTTCAAGGCCTTGGACTTGGCTTCTGTCTTGGGGGGGACAACAGCTTCCTTCTTTGCCTTCGGCGCCATGTTGGGGGAAAGGTTCCTTAATCTATTTTCAAAGTCAGTTGTTTCTCATAGCAGATATCTCATACTTTTTTCTATTTTTTCAACCTTTTGGTTTGTTCTAATATTTCCTGTTGTCTCCTGGAGTTGTTGATTTCTGTTTGGTCTATTCTAGTTTCCAGGAAGTCCATTTCTTGGGTAGGTTTACTCTTTCTCTTTTACATTGCTTATTTTCCTTCCATTTCTTTACTCCAAAGTTTCTTTTATTTCCTTGTTTCAACCTCTTTATTTCTTCTAGGTATTAATTATCCGTGTGAAAAATCAATTTTTTCCCTTTGACTCTTTGCTTGTAGTTGTTACAGAGTTATTCTCTCTTTCTTTGAGGGATCTCTGGATTTGTAATAATATTTTTATACTTGTTGGTGTTTTCTTTATTCGTTGCTCTGGCTTTAGTTTCTGAATTGGGGCTTTGTGCTGGAGAATGTCTCCTTCCCTTTTGTGCTCCTAGATGGGGTGGCTGGTTCCGCATCATCTCACCTGATCTCCTGAGTTTTTTTTATGTTTTGTTTTGTTCTTGCTGCCTTCCACCTTCATGGGTTTAGTTTCCTTGGCTCTCTGAAGTTCAGAACCCTGGATTCTGAGTGTCTCATCTATCAGGACAGAGGGTTCCTTATAGCATCTGGACCTTGGATGGCCTCATCTGAGCTAGTGACACAGGGCTAGTCTGGTCTTCACTGGTCACTGGTCACTGACTGTCCCCATTCCCTATGGCTTCTAACATTCCCACCCTGGGACTTTTTGGGGGGAGCACTCTTTGCTTTTGCTGCCTTCTGATCCAGAACATGGTGGGCTACACAATTCCTCTTCTGACATTGCTCCTGTCTTTTTGAGATTCAAAATCGGACCTCTACAGCTGTCCTATCCTGGAACTCCCCTAGTCCTGGAATATTCTCCTATCCATCCCTATGACTTGCTCACTCTGTAATATCTCTTCACAAAGCTCATCCCATTCCCCCACTGGTGAGTTCTTCCTAGAACCTCCATTTTGTGAAGTGGCCAAGTTGGCCCTCCTTCATTCCCCTCCTGGCCTTTTTTCTGACCTTCTGGACTCCAAAATCACACCCCTGAACCAGGTGTGTGATGTGAACCAATTCGATGTGAAATATCAATGAACCAATCTTCATAGCCCCATCCTCCGCTCTGACTTTTTTGTTCCCTTTTGCATGTTATTCCCTCCCCTCCCCCCATTAAAATGTAAGCTCCTTAAGGACAGAGACTAGCCTTCTTTTTAATTATATTTCTATTTCTAGTGTTTAATAGACTTCTTGGCATATAGTAAGCCTTTAATAAATGTTTCTATCCTTCCTTCCCTCCTTCCTTCTTAATGTCAACTGGTCTGGAACCAACCTCTAACCTGAGAGTGACCAGAGACAAACAAACAAAGCAGACTAGAGACAGGAAAGTTTGGACACAAACAGAAGTTCAATTAATTTCAGAGTGAGGAAAATGATGTATGTATATGGGAGCTGCCTTCCCCCCACCCCCAAGAAGGAGGGCTTAACATGCTGGGCTAAAGGCAGGCCTTATATATGTATGAGGCTGGACCATAACATAATCATTTTTAAGTCTTAAGTTACTGTTCCCATGGACCCTGTGGGAACAGTATTGTCTCAAGTCTTTCAGGCTGTGCCCACCCTGCAGGGCACAGAACTAGAGTTCTGTGTTGGGAACTGAAGTGCAGTACCTGTCAGTGACAAAGAACAGGGATTGTGAACATGTGATGGATGACCCTAAGAGAAAGGGGGAGCTAAATCCCTCAGTGAACACCTGATGCTGGTCCAAACAATACACTGCCAGAGGGTGATGTCATCCAGAGTGCAAAGGATTATTGTTACACCAAGCTCAGGACACAGCCTGCTTGCTGGGCCTCAGCTCTGGGAAACAGGGTATCTCCAAAATGTTTTGACGCTTCCTTCCTTCCTTCCTTCCTTCCTTCCTTCCTTCCTTCCTTCCTTCCTTCCTTCCTTCCTTCCTTCCTTCCTTCCTTCCTTCCTTCCTTCCTACACATGCCCCTGGATGTCTCTAGTGCACTTGTGCTGACTTGGCTGCGGGCACTGTCTGACATTGTGTAAAGCCTTGGGGTAGAAATCACTTCCTGTAGTTTCTCTTTGGATGTCCTGATCATTTGGTCTGGGGTGAACTTCAGGTGTTTGTTGGAGTAGCTGTATGAGATCTGGGTGGCGTCCCTCCTGTTTTGATAGCCATATTAGCCAGAATGCCTCCCATTTCAAGCTTTGGTGTTCACTGTCTCCTTCACTTTTCAATTCTTTTTTCAAAGATAGTGCTGCTGCCATAGAGGCATGAGGCTTCAGTATCATATATAAGAGACTCTTTGACTTCTCCCATTTCCTTCCCCAATATTCCTCCCTCTCCCACCTCTCCATCGAAGTCATCAGGTATCAGAGTATGTGCTGATTTGA
This sequence comes from Petaurus breviceps papuanus, assembly GCF_028583685.1. Classification (NCBI taxonomy): domain Eukaryota; kingdom Metazoa; phylum Chordata; class Mammalia; order Diprotodontia; family Petauridae; genus Petaurus; species Petaurus breviceps. Next base: position 30,954,678 of record NW_027185852.1, read on the forward strand.
TTTCAAGCATCTTGGCAAGTTCTTCATAGAATTTCTCTACCACTTTGTCCTCAGCTACTGATGTTGGTGCAATTATGTTCAGTGATCATTTTGCAGAGAATTATTATCAACACTGTAGCCTGCAATAATTAAAAATGCCATGAGATAATCACATCCATTATGACTTTGGGTCATGAAATGAAAATCACTTCTCCAACTCCTTTCTTTGCCTTTCCAAGGAGCACCCGGGAGCCATCCTTTCCTTGAGTTACAATGTCCTCTTTTTTCTGGTTTCATTTGTAGCAAGAATGTCAAGTTTGATTGATATCAGCAAGATTGACAGAACTGACCCTTCTGTGCAGGGCAGGTGCTTTTCTTTACTGAGATTCAACTGTGCAGCAATTCTTGATTGGTCTTTGTGTCCTCGTGGCTGGGGGTTCTGTCAAAAAGGGTGGTCCGCAGAACATGATGGGAAATGGATTTTTATGGAGGAACCGCTCTACTCAGCAGGTGGAAAGAGCTTTAGAAAGACTCTACCTCTCCTCTCTCTTGGGATAGAACCAGTGCTAACCTTTCCCTTGGGCTTACAGAAAGAAGGCAGAATATCTTTTCCCCAACCCATCCCGGGAGTGAGGTGCTTTCCTGAGCGATCCTGAGACCAGACTGAGATTCCTGGCTCCCTCTTCTGCTTTGTGATTCTTTCCCTAAGCTCAGGTGACCAAAAACCATCACTGAGAAATAAATGTTCCCATTCTTGTCTGTAGTAACCCAATGAGTTTGAGAGGTTGGCTCAACCTGCACCCGAAGGGACTAAAGAACCATCTTCTGGACTTCCTTACAAGAAAAAAAATGGACTTAGTGACTTACTTAGATGATGAAGATCCAAAGTGAATGTAATCTCTATGTACGGGGGTTCTTTACCTCCTGAGAGAAAAGACTAGGTGATAGGTGTGATGGGCTATTGCTTCATGTTTTAAGTGTTTATAAATGTGCAGTTACGAGTCTTTTATGGTGATTCATTCACAGAGGATGAGATGTTGCTGTGGTGACAATGTCCCTTTAAGAAGTATCAGCACATCTCTCTGGGGGCAGTGGCCTGAATGGTCCTGAGTGTTTTTTTCCTGACTTCTGACCTCCTCCTTGTGATGAACTAGCTGAGGGTGGTTACACCCTGGCCCAGGACACTACATGGCAATTCCCAGCAGGCATAGGAGGGCAGAGCACAGGCCTTGGCAATGGCATTAGCTAGCACAGGAGGACAGTGGCAGTGCATGAAGCAATGTTTCTAACCCAGTGCAAGGGAACGTGGCAACGTGTGCAGCAACATTCTGGACTCTGCAGCAAATGCTACAAATCAGTCAGATTGTTTCATTGATTCTTTACACTTAAGTGATGGAGACAATGTTTATTAACATGTTAACATGAGCATTGAACTTCAAAGTGTGTCCTGCCTTTTCAGAGAGCCCCAATGTTCCAGAGAGTTCCCTTGTTAACCATTTACTGGGACACTTTTCTCACAATCATGTTGTGGAAATTTCTGAGAGTTCAAAAAGCTTCATTTGCAAGCTCCTCGAGGGCAGAGACTGTCCTTTGCTCCCCCCTCCTTTTTTTTGTATCTCCAGTGCTTAGTATAACTTCTGCCGCATAGTAGGCCTCAGTAAATACTTATTGAATGACTGACTGAGAACTTAAAAATGCTGCTCAACCTTTTCCTTTTTATCCCCTGCCCTCCCTTAGATTCTCTGGGAGGAAAGCTTGGGGAAAGAGGAGCCCATCCAATTGGCAAACACCAATGCTCCCAACCACTAGGCTTTTCAAAGCCATTTGAGTTTGTTTGCCTTTCTATGCCACCTGGTTAGTCTAAGAGATCACATGACCCCCAAAGAGTGAATTATTGAAGGGATGATGAATTAGTTCATTTTTTTATTTTTATTAGCAACTTGACAAACACAAGCATTTCCTTACACAACAAATAGAAAGAATTTTATCTATAACTCCATGCACTTTTTGTACAGTTTGTTTTCCTTTTAATTAAATTGAACATCATAGTTCCAATACTGCTCTCTTCGATCCCTTCTGAGCTTCCCTCTGCTCTCATCTGAATATTTTCCTAAATGTTTTATGGACACTTTTTTTCTTTCCTTTTTTTAATCATTATACACTGCTCTCCCCTTCTTTCCACAGATCTTCTCTTTCTGTTGTATTAAGTATAGTCCAACAGAACAATTCTGCACAGAGACCATGTCAGAGAATGTGTCTCATTCTGCACTTCTGGTCCATTCCCTCTGTGCTAAGAGGTGGGAAGTATATTATCATCAGTCTTCTGGAGTCCTGCTGATTCATTGCAATGATCAGAGTTCTAAAGTCTTTCATCATTATTTTTCTTTAGCATTTCATTATATAAATTGCCTTCCGTTCTGCATCCATTCATACGAGTCTTCTCAGGTTTATCTAAACTCATCCCTTTTGTCATATGTTAAATAGTCAATCAGCCAATATTTATTGTGTACCTACTATATGCCAAGCACTGTGTTAAGCTCTGGTGATATAAAAAGTGGCAAAAGATAATACTTGCCCCTGAACAGCTCACAGTCTAATGGGGGAGACAAGAAGCAAACAAATACGTACAAACAAGCTATTGACAGATACATAATTATTAACAGAAGGAAGAAACTGGAATGAGGAGGGGTGGGGAAGGCTTTCTGGAAAAGATGGAGTTTTATTTGGGACTTAAAGGAAACCTAGGTGGGGATGAGAAGGGAGAGTGTTCCAAGCATGGTGGACAGCCAGAGAAAATGCTTCCAGTTGAGAGATGGCATGTTTTGTTCATAGAACAGCAAAGAGTCCAGCATCATGGTACTGAAGAGATATGTGTTAGTGAAGTATAAGAAGACTAGACAGGTAGGAAGGGGAAGGTCATGAAAGACTTTGAATGCCAAACAGAGCACTTTGTATCTGATCCTGGAGGCAAAAGGAAGACACTGGACTCTATTGAGTAGAAGAGCGACATAGTCCTATCTATACTTTAGGAAAATCACTTTGATGGCTGAAAGGAGGATGGATTGGAAGGGAGAGAGACTTGAGATAGGCAAACCCAGCATCAGACTATTGTGATAATCCAGGTGTGGGATGATAAGGGCCTGCCCTAGAGGGCCAGCAGTATCAGAAGAGAGAAGCGGACATATTCAAGAAATATTGCAAAGGTAACGTTGACAGGCTTTGGTAACAGATTGGATGTGGGGGTGAGAGATAGTGAGGAATCCAGGATAACTGCCAGACTGTGAGCCTGAGGGACCGGAGGAGTATGTTGCCCTCTACTGTAAAAAGTAAGAAAGAGAGCAGTGGATTTAGGGGGAATTATTATGAGTTCTGTTTTGGACATGTTTGGTTTAAGATGTCTACCAAACATCCAGTTTGAGATGTCTAAAAGGCAGTTGGAGAAGTGAGACTGGAGGTCAGCAGAAAGGTTGAGTCAGGATGGGTAATTTGAGAATCATCAGCAGAGAGATGGTAATTAAATCCATGAGAGCTGATGAGGTCACCAAGTGAAGTGGTATAGAGGGAGAAGAGAGGAGGGTCCAGGATAGAAGCCTGAGAGGCACCTGAAGTTAGAGGGCGTGATCTGGAGGAGGATCCAACAAAGGGGTCAGAGGAGGAGGAGCAGTCAGAGAGTTAGGAGGAGAACCAGGAGGGGACAAAGGAGATGTCCTGAAAACCTAGAAAGAAGAGGGTATCATAGAGGAGAAAGTGACCAACAGTGCCAGAGGCCACAGAGTGCTCAAGAAGAATGAGGATTGAGGAAAGGCCATTGGTTTGGGGAGAACTAAGAGACCATTGTAACTTTGGAGAGAGCAATTTGGGTATGATAAATGATAAGGTCAGAAGCCAGATTGTAAGGGGTTAAAAAGAGAGCAAGAGGGGAGCAAGTGAAGGCACCTAGTGTAGACGTCTACCTTTTCAGCTACAAAGGGAAGGAGAGATACAGGATGACAGGGAAGGGCCCTTGTTCTCACATAGCGGAACCAATTTTCTCATTAGAGTTTTATTTTCAACATCAAACATCTATTAGAGAAATTTGCTACAAAATTTTTTCTAGTTAACTACTTCCCTTTTAATTCTAAGTGTGTTTATGTTTTGCATGACTCCACATGTATGATGGGTATTATATTGCTTGCCTTCTCAATAGGTGGGGGAGGGATGGAGAAAATTTGGAAGTCACCTTTGTTTTTTTAATGAATGCTAAACGCATTGGATCATAGCACCCCAAAATTTGGGAGGTGGAACGGACCTTAGTGACTTTTAGCTAGCCCATACTCAAAAGAAATCTTTAATATAATCAATCCACATCAATGAGCTTGGCACACCCTCCTTGCCAAGTACATTATTAAGGACTTAGGATACAAAGGCAAAACCAAACAAAGCAGACTCTGAGCCTGCTCTTCCTTAAGAAGCTTACATTCTAATAGTAGAGACCACACGTAAACAATCGAGTGCATTCCATATATAGGCAGGATAATGTTCATCTCAGAGGAAAGATTCTAACCGTGGAGTGATTAGGAAAGGCCTCATGAGGAAAGTGGGGATTTGAGCTGAATCTTAGAGGAAACCAGGGAGTGGAGGGGAGGAAAGAGAGCATTCTAGGAACAGGGGACTTTTCCCAAGATGAATGAGACCAGTGGGGCTGAGACAAGGACTCGTCCAGAAGTGATCCTGAAGAGAAGGGGATGCAGGATGGAGTCTTGGGAGATTTCTACAGTTAGCGGGCAGCTAATAGAACATTGTAGTTACAGCTAGAAGACCTGAGTAAAAATCCTGCCTCAGCCACTTACTGTGTGCTGAGAGCAGGGGGGAGCCCTGGGCAGGTCATTTAATTCTCTCGGCCTTATTTGAAAGCTGGGTTCAACCTAGATGAAGGTTTAACAAGAGAGGGAAAGTAAAGGGAATAAACATTTGTATAGCACCTTCTTTTTTTTTTTTTAAAGCAATAGGGGTTAAGTAACTTGCTCAAGGTTACACGGCCAGTTATTTCTGGGTGTGGTGCTGAGTATCTGAGCCCGGATTTGATCCAGGTCATCCTGACACTGGAGCCGGTGCTCTTACTCGCTGAGCCACCTGGCCGCCCCTCGTATAGCACCTTCTAATGCAAGGAACTGTGCTGAGTGATTTTCATAAATATTATCTCTTTTGATCCTCACAAATATCATGTGCTATTACTCTCCCCATTTTATAGTTGGGGAAACTAAGGCAAACAAAGGTTAAATGACGACTTTCTCAGGGTCACATAGCTAGTAAGCATCTAAGCCTAGATTAGAACTCAGGACTTTCTGACTCCACTGCATCACTAATGATAGGAAGGATGGTGGTAAAAGACAATAATGGGGGAGTTTAGAAGGGGGAGGGTTTGGAGAGAAATATAATGAATGCATTTCTTTTTTTTTTTTTGCTTTTTGGAGGACAATTGGGGTTAAGTGACTTGCCCAAAGTCACATGGCTATTAAGTGTGTCAAGTGTCTGAGGCCAGATTTGAACTCAGGTCCTCCTGACTCCAGGGCTGGTGCTCTATTCACTGCGCTACCTAGCTGCCCTCTAATGAGTTCATTTCTGAACACATTGAGTTTAAGATGTTTACAGGGTATCCAGTTGGAGATGTCTAGTAGATGGAGATGCAAGGTGAAGTCAGGAGAGAGGTTAAGGCTGGATAAGTAGATATAAGAATCATCAGCATTGAAATAATTGTTGAGTTCATGGGAGCTGATGTGATTACCAAGTGAAATAGTCCAGAGGGAGAAAAGAAGGCCCAAGTCAGAGCCCTGTGGGATGCCCAAGGTCAATGGGTATGGTCTGGAAGGAGATCCAGCAAAGAAGACTGAGGAGTGGTCATGTAGGTAGGAGGATAATAAGCAGAGGAAACTAGTGTCTTGCAAACCTAGAGAAAAGAGAATGGTGGATGGGGTGAAATGCTGCAGAGATGTAAAGAAAGAGGAGAATTTGGGGCAGCTAGTGGTGCAGTAGATAGAGCACTGTCCCTGGAATCAGGAAGATCTGAGTTCAAATCCAGCCTCAGACACTATCTAGCTGTGTAACCTTGAGTAAGCCACTTAACCCCAATCGCCCTGCCTTCCCTCCTCCAAAAAAAAAAAAAAACAGAAAAGAAAGAAATAGGAGAACTGAGAAAAGGCCAGGTAGAGGGTTTGGTTCCCTAAGGAGAAGGGCCATATTTTCACATTCAATGTAGGTGAAGAAGGAGATAGTATCAGAAGATATTTGGATGATGTGAAGTGAGGAAGAGGGGAGAAGGGGGGAGCTTTGGCAACTTGATTTGTATAATACTGAATCTATAAATTAATTTATGAGATCTTTTTGATCCTAATGACATGGCCCATCTCAGAACAATTAACATCTCATTGAGTATTTTCTGCCCCTTTTTTACTGTTAAGGGTGTTTTGTAATCATATCCAAATATCAGATGCTCCCCCTTTTCCCATTTGGGCAATTTTATCAATAGAAAAGGGAAGAAAGAAGGGCAGTTATGCTAGCCACTGAAAAAAACAACCCCTTAGAGTATCCTCTGGACATCAGAGGATCTAATTTCTATACAACTGACATGAGAACTTTAAAGATTGATAGCTGGGGCGGCCAGGTGGCACAGCAAGTAAGAGCACCAGCTCTAGTGTTGGGAAGACCTGGGGATCGAATCCGGGCTCAGACACTTAGTACCCACCCAGAAACACCTGGCCATGTAACCTTGAGCAAGTTACTTAACCCTGATTGCTTTAAAAAAAAAAAGATTGATAGCTAAGAAACACTAAAAGCTAGAACTGTTTGGGGCCTATGAGACAATTATATATTCCCTAGTTGTAATGTCCACAGAAATGTGGATTTGGGTTTTTTACCATAACATAGAGTTGATTCATTTCACATAAAAGACCCTGTTTTAGATATATATGCCTTGATAAAGATCAGACCTCTGAATACATTGGAAAAGGGTTCTCAGAATTGGGTCCAAGAATTACTGCAAAGCTGGGTCACAGCAAGACTTCAGAATTTACATCGTCATCTGCTGCTTGAAATAGTGGATTAGAGGGAAAGTTCTGCTGCTTGGCCAAGCTGATGAGAGGAGAAACTTTGCTGTTTGGAAGAGGGTGTCATGGAGGGGTAGAAGTCCTATCATTGCTTTTCTCTTCACCTTCAACTATTTCCTGAGATGTGGAAATCCCTTAAAACTCAGCCAAGGGGCAGACCTGGAAGAGCTCTGCATATCCCAGGCTTAGGGGAACTACTTTCAGCTAACAAAATATGTTGCCTCAGAGTCCAGGCAAGGGAGACTTGTAGTCCAAGGCTAAAGGCTCTGTTTTTCCTGTAAGAGCTTAATTTAAAGGCTTAATACAGCCTTGGCAGTGAAGAAAAGGAGTGGAGTGTTTAGTAGCCCTGGAGAAATGGCCTGGAAGCCTAGCAGGAGAGTAGAGAGGCCCAGGAGAGTGGTTTCATTAAATTCTTGTTTAACTACAGTCCAAAGTCATAGGTTACTGGGACTGGACATATGTGACCCTGCCTCTATGTCTCCAGGCTTTTGTTTCACAAAACTGTAATCACTCTCTCCATGGACAACGTGTGTATTACTCACTGGGCTGACTTAAGCAAGTATCTTGGAGTTTTTGTAGACTCCTTTCAGTAGTATATGACTCTCTGTGACCCCTTTTGGGGTTTTCTTTGCAGAGATACCAGCATGGTTTGCCATTTCCTTCTCCAACTCATTTTACAGAGAAGGAAATTAAGGTGAAAGGGTTAAGTGTCTTATCCAAGGTCACACAGCTAGTAAGTATCTGAGGACAGATTGGAACTCAGAAAGATGAGTCTTCCTACCTCCAGGTCTGGGCCTCTATCCACTAGATCACCTAACTGCCAAGTCCCCTAGTAGCTTAAATTAAGTTCTGGAACAAAATGAGATACTCTAGGTCATTTTGTAGTTAACAAAAGGAAATTTACCTAGGCATTGCAGACGAAGCTGCCGTTTGTCCTTCCTTCTCAAAGAGGACCATGACATCAGGGAGGTGATGCAAGGGAATTGGACTTAAGTAAGGTAGGGCTGTACAAAGTCAACAGCCTCACTTTCTAGAGCCATCTTGGTCCATTGGCAAGATATACGACAGGCTGGAGATGGGCCCCTGCAGGAGAAGTAATTCATCCTTGGAGAATGAGACAGTTCTGTGGCCAGGTTGGAAGATAGGACCCAGAACCAAGGCCAGGATCTAGAACTGCCTGACTCCCGGCAGATTAGAGCTAGCCTATGCTGGGCACAGGAGACCTTCTACCTCCATAGCCACCTGGGGCCAAGAAGGGAGAAGGTAGGAGGTGGGCCAAGGAGTTGAGATGAGCACCCCTCCTGGTGCACATACAAATCAAAAGTGGCTGCCCATTTGGCTTCATCATCCAGCCCCTTCCCCTGCTCCCTGGTCATTATGGAGGGATTACTTCAACTGTAAGCCCAAGGCCCTGAGGAGTTGGCTACAGTGTTGGGTGTATTAACTGATACAGGAAGAAGGACAAGATGGCAGAAGATAGGACCCACAGAACCCACGGTTTGGGCCTTTAGCCCATCTCTCTCTGACGATGAGAGACAAGGTACTCCTGGGCACAGGGGAGTCACCAGGATGATCAATGAGGCCTCCTTGAGTTGAACTCATGTTGTGATTTGCCAGCTAAGCATCTGAGAGGCCGGATAGCTCCTCAAGGTTGTCTTGTACTCAGGAGATGAGAAAGTCACTTCAAGGTTGAGTCCTTAGTCCCCTGATCCAACCAAGTGTCAAGGAGGGTCTCAATACCTCAAAAGAAAAAAACTAGCTTCACTTGCATGGGGCAGAGAAGGGTTAGGATACTGCTTTTAGGAGAGGATTCTGGGAAGATGGGGGAGTAGGTCAGAAAATTCCAAGCTCTCCAGATTTCCTTCACAAACAAGACAAAATAATGCCTCAGGGTGAACGGAGAGCAGCAGAAATAAACAAGAGTTGGGGCAGAACAGTGGTCCTCCCAGAACAAGCAGAGAAGATCTGAAGAAAGATCCCAGGACTGAGGTTTGGCCCCAGTGAAGTGTAAACACCCACAGACTAGCTCCATGAAACTGCAAGCAGCAAGCCCTGGGGCAGCTGAGTTGGGTGGCAGCCTCAACCTCAGTCACAGGAATTTTCACCTCCTGGACAGGGTGGGGAGTTGAGAGACTGAACATGGGGGGAAGGGATGTGGCTGGGAGGGGGGGGAAGGAAAATTGAGGGAGCCTCTACTGACAAGAGTTGCCAGGCCTAGTCATGCTGCCGAGACATGGTCCTGGGCAAGAAGGAACCAGCACATGCCTGATGAGTGCAAAAGCAGTGGGGTGGGGACGCTGCTATCTCTGGGCTCTCACATAGAGCTAAGTTCTGGGTCTTGGTTCCAGCCCAGCCAGGAAAACTGAAGGTTGTAGTCCCTGGAGGGTTCTCAGAGCAAGAGCATTTCCAACCTAGTGTGTCAGAGGGGTGCTAGCTGTGGCTTGGAGGAGGAAAGGAGTGTGGAAGTTAGACCCAGGACAAAACTCAAAAAATAACAGTAAGAAGGACCTGAGGCCAGAGGCACCATCCCCCACTCTCCAAGACTAGACGTGATTATAATAACAACCTGCTTTTTTTTTTTTTTAATGAGCAAGCAAAGGAGAAAGAATCCAACCACAGGCAGATACTATGGGAATAGAGATCATCTTCAGAGAAGGGTTCTGAAGCAAAAAGCTTCTCCTTCTCCAAAGAGCTATGTCAAATGGACACCTGCCTGAAAAGAGTTCAAAGAACTCAAAAAAACCTTCAAAAATCAAATAAGAGAGATTAAGGAAACTTGTTTTTAAGTACGAACAATCCAAGAAAAACACGATTATGAAAAGAAAGTCAACCCATTGGAAAAGGAGATCCAGAATCTTAAGGAAGAAAATGACTCCTTGAAAATTAGAATTGGGCAAGGGAAAGCTAGAAAAGTTATAAGAGACCAAGAAATAAGAATGCAAAATCTAAAGAATGAAAAAATAGAAGAGAATGTGAAACATCTTAAAAGAAAAACAACTGGTCTGGAGATCAAGAGAAAATATAATAATTATTGGATTACCTGAAAGTTATGATCAGGAAAAGAATCTTCATACAATAATGCAAGAAATCATGAAGGAAAATTGTTGTGAAGTGTTAGAACAAGAGGGGGAAATAAAAATAGAAAAAATCCACTGATCACCACCTGAAAGAGATCCTAGGAGGAAATCCTACAGGAATATCATAGCCAAATTCCAACACCCTCAGGTTAAGGAGAAAATATTCTGAGCAATAAGAAAAAAAATTCAAATATGGCAGAACTACAACAATAATTACACAAGACCTAGCATCAGCTACATTAAGAGACTACAGGTCTTGGAACGTTATGTATCAAAAAGCAAAAGAACTGGGATTGTGGCCAAAAATATCATACCCAGAAAGTGAAGCATAATCCTGAACAGGAAAAAAAAAAAGGTGATTCAATGCATTGGCAAACCTTCAGTATTTTATTGCAAAAAGACCAGAACTTAATAAAAATTTGGCAAACAGGATCCAAGAGAAATATAAAGTAAATATCAAATACTAATTACAAAGGACTCAATAAGGACAAATTTTTTACTTTTTGTATGTGGAAATGTAAACCATATGTCTAAGATTGTCATTGTCATTGGTTAGCTCAAAAGAAAGAGTGGAATAGAGTTGCATAGGAAGAGATTGTAAATAAACAAAATGGTAGGAAAAGTTAAAAAGAATAATTATCTAGTACAAATGAGGTGTAAGAGGAAGAACTGATACAGAAGGATTAGATCGGGGAGGAGGGTGGGTAGGTCTGGAAGCCTCCTCTCATTGGGAATGGGTTAAAAAGTGAACAATATTATTATGGTTCATTCCATTGGTTCTAATTCTTCTTTACAACATGACTAATGTGAAAATGTTTCATATGAATGTATATGTAGAACCTATATCAGATTGTACCCCTTCTTGGAGAGGAAGGAGGGGAGGGACGGGGAGAAAATTTGAAACTCAAAAGCTTGTAGAACTGAATGATGTAAATTATAAATATTATATTATAAATAAATTATAAATAAAAATTATAAATAAAAATGATGTAAATTATAAATATTATATTATAAATTATAAATAAATTATAAATAAAAATTATGTAAATTATAAATAAATAAAAATAAAAAGGGAACCATACAGATATATCTAGAAGAGCATAAAAGTCTCCTAAATTCAGAAAGGAATAAAGGGATAGGGAGGAGGGAGAGAATAAGGAAGGGATGGGGAATAGGATAAGGACAGGTATAGAAGGGCATGTAGATTAACGGGAATGGGATAAAGAGGGAACGACACACACGTATATGTATATATATGTAGACGGGTACAAAAATCTCAATTCAGAAAGAAATAAGAGGGCAATTGGAGTGGGAGTGGGTTAAGGAATAGGAGGTCAAGGTAGCCAGTAGAAGTAGAGGAGTGAGAAGGATAGTGAGGAAAACAGGAAGGAGGAAAATATACAACAAGTAATTATAGTTTAGAATGTGAGTAGAATGAATTCACCCATACAATGGAAACGGCAGATTAAAAATTTGAATTCAACAATATTTTGCTTTCAGGAAATGCTATAAAAATAGTAGAATTTATTATGTAAAAAACAGGGATAGTAATCACGATCTCAGAAAAAGTAAAAACTGAAATCAGATGTAATCAAAAGATAAAAATAGGGAAAACACAGTCAGCCATATTAATTGATAGTTTTAGACCATATAAAATAACTAGCCAGTATGAAAAAAAAAGAGAGCATACCTGCCAAAACATACACAGTAACTATACAAATATAAAAACAAACCACCTTTTATACAAACAAAGTTATATCTAAATAATAAAGGTAAGTTTATTGTGCATGAGTAGGCAAAGCTAATGTAATTTTTATAATGACAATTTTATATATCTATTTATGTAATGCCATCTCAATTAAATTACTAAAAAAAAATCTTACTGAGTCAGAAAAAAATAATAACAGAGTTCATTTGGAAGAGCAGAGGGTCAGGAACTTCAAGGAAACTGGGGGGGGGGGGGGAAGGGGGAAGATGTGAAGGAACTACATTCAGCACCAGTCTTGAAACCATATTATAAAGAAAGAGCAATGCTAAAGTGTGAAATAGATCATTTAGATTATTTTAAATTAAAAATATACTGTATAAACACCTGGCCGTGTAACCTTGTGCAAGTTACTTAACCCCAATTGCTTAGGGGTGGCCAGGTGGCTCAGCAAGTAAGAGCACCAGCCCCAGTGTCGGGATGACCTAGGGATCGAATCCAGGCTCAAATACTTAGCACCACACCCAGAAATAACTGGCCATGTAACCTTGAGCAAGTTACTTAACCCCAATTGCTTTAAAAAAAAAAAAAGTCCTGTATAAATAAAACCTATGTAGTCAAGAATAGAAAGAATTCAGAAAATCGGGAGGAAATGTGATTGGGTTGGAATATTGTTGTAGTATAGGAAATGAGTTAGTGGATTTAGAAAAATATGGAAAGACTCAGATTTATGAAGGAAGATGTTATCTACCCTCAGAGAAACAGAAGAGAAGTGGAAATAAACATAATATGGTCTTACATATATGTGTTTGAGTGTATGTTTATATATGTGTGTGTATGTTTATGGATATCTATGTATATGGATGCATATATTGTATATATGTATGTATATATGTGTGTGTACATGTGTGTGTGTATCTGCATTTAATTGTAGACTTCTTGCTAGGGGCAGGGAGTAGAAGGGGGAAAAATAAACTAAAAAGTGCACAGCAGAGGACAAAAGGAAACATACAGGGGGCAGAGCTAAGATAGCAGAGTAAAAGTAGGGACTTGCTTGAGTTCTCTCCTAAAGCTGTCTAAATACCTGTAAAAAATTACTCTAAACAAATTCTAGAGCAGCAGAACCCACAAAATGATGTGCAAAAACAAATTTCCAGCCCAAAGCAACCTGGAAGGTCGACAGGAAAGGTCTGTTGCACCAGGCTGGGAGAGGAGAGCAGTCCAACATGGGCTGCGCTGGCAAAGACCTGGCTCCCCGCAAACCTGGAGCAGGACTCAGGGCACTGAATCACTGGCAGCTGAGACAGTTTCCAGACTTCTCAACCCACAAATGCCAAAGTTAGTAGGAAAGGTTTGTCAGACCTGGGTGAGAGAGGAGTAAGGTCAAGCCCCAGCCCTGGGACAGTGGAAGCAGTGGCTGCCATGATATTCTAGAACCAGAGGGTAAAATAGAAATTGGAAGAATCCACCTCTTGAAAGAAATCCCTAAAGGAAAATTCCTAGGAATATTGTAGCCAAATTCCAGATTTCCCAGGTCAAGGAGAAAATAATACAAGCAGCTAGAAAGAAACAATTCAACTGTTGTGGAAACACCATCAGGATAGCACAAGATTTAGTAGCTTCTACATTAAGGGGTCAGAAGCCTTGGAACATGATATTCCAGAGGTCAAAGGAGCTAGGATTAAAACCAAGAATCACCTACTCAGCAAAACTGAATATAATCCTTCAAGGGGAAAAAAATGAACATTCAATGAAATAGAAGACTTTCAAGCATTCTTGATGAAAAGGCCCAGAGCTGAATAGAAAATTTAACTTTCAGATACAAGAATCAAGAGAAGCATGAAAAGGCAAACAGAAAAGAGAAATCATAAGGGAATTATTAAAGTTTAACTGTTTACATTCTTACATGGAAAGATGATATTTATAACTCGTGAGACCTTTCTCAGTATTAGTGTAGTTGGAGGGACTATATATGTGTGTGTGTATACATATATATATATATATGTGTGTGTGTGTGTGTGTGTATGTGTGTGTATGTGTGTGTATGTGTGTGTGTGTGTATACACACACATAGAATACACAGAGAGAGAAAGGGGGCACAGGGTGAATTGAATATGAAGGGATAATATCTAAAAAACAAAATTAAGGGGTAAGAGAGCAATCTACTTGGGGAAGGAGAAAGGGAGAGGTAGAATGTAGTACATCATCTCACATAAAAGAGGCAAGAAAGCTTTTACAACGGAGGGGAAGAGGAGGGAAGTGAAAGGGAATGAAGGAATGTTACTCTCATTGGATTTGACTTAAGGAGAGAATAACATACACACTCAATGGGTATGAAAATCTATCTTACCCTACAGGAAAGTAGGGGGGAAGGGGATAAGAGAGGGGTGATGATAGAATGGATGGAAGATTGGGGGAGGGGGTAATCAGAAGTAAACACTTTTGAGGAGGGACAGGTCAAAGGAGAGAATAGAATAAATGGAGGGTGGGACAGGATGGAGGGAAATATAGTTAGTGTTTTACAACATGACTGTTATGAAAGTGTTTCGCATGACTACACATGTATAATCTATATTGAATTGCTTGCTTTCTCAATGAGGGTGGGTGGGGAGGGAGAAAGGGAGAGAATGTGAAACTCAAAGTTTTAAAAACAAATGTTAAAAATTGTTTTTGCGTGCAACTGGGAAATAAGATATACAGACAATTGGGTATAGAAATCTATCTTGCCCTACAGGAAAATAGAAGGGAAAGGGATGGGGGGGGGATGATAGCAGGGAGGGCAGATTGGGGGGAGGGATAATCAGAATGCATGAAGTCTTGGGGTGGGGGAGGAGAGAGATGAGGAGAAAATTTGGAACTCAAATCTTGTAGAAGTGAATATTGAAAACTAAAAATAAATGAACTAATAAAAAGGAAAAAAAGAAAACATACAAAGAAGCAAAGAAAAGATGGACAGCTTTGAAAACAATGTGGAGTATTTATTATACAGGTTTTCTTGAAATGGAAATATGTATATTGAATCCTTTCTTATGTTCTGCTGTGTATATGATAATTTTTTTCTTTATTTTTTATTTTTTCTTTAAATTTTAAAACTTAAAAAAAAGAATAGGGAAAAAAAGATATTGCTTCCACCATAGTATGCCCTGGTGAGACAATCATTTTTTGAAATTTTAGTCATCTAATAAAGATTGTGTAGTGGATAGAGTGTTGGGCCTGAAGTCAAGAAGACTAATCTTCCTGAGTTCCAATCTGGCCTCAGACACTTCCTAACTGTGTGACCCTCCACAAGTCACTTAATCCTGTTGCTTTAGTTTCCTCATCTGTAAAAAAGAGCTGGAAAAGGAAATGTCAAACCACTCCAGTATCTCTGCCAAGAAAACCCCAGATGGGGTCATGAAGAATTGGACATGAATGAACAACAACTTCAACAAATCAATTGATGAAAAATAGTTAGTTACAATAAAACATATTCATTTTTCTCCCAGTTACTGACAAGAACTATATTAATGATAAATGTACTTAAATTTCAATTGCATATGGGTTTTTTTTGTTTGTTTTTGTCTTTTTGGAGGGCAATTGGGGTTAATTAACTTGCCCAAGGTTACACGGCTAGTTTTTTTGTGTGTGTGAGTGTTGTGTCTGAAGCCGGAACCAAACTCGGGTCCTCCTGACTCTGGGGCCGGCACTTTACTCACTGTGCCACCTAGCCGCCCCCAATCGCATGTTACTTCATTTTTAACTTACATATAGCCTAACTTTTGTAAGGAAAGAATCTCTTCACTCGTCTTTCTTATCTTCTACCACTGACATACTGGCTACACTCTCACAGATATTCTACTGAATAACAGACCAATGTTTCCAACCAGTTAATATGAAAATCCACCAGAGAGAAACACAAACACCTATATGCAGTGGAAGGCACTGGAAAAATTCTTTCACTGGTCTTGACCCAAGGGAAGAGCCTTTGATTGTCCAGTCCTGTGGTCTCCATCCCCAGACCACATGGCTAGACCCATGGCCAATAGCAAGGAACTAGTATAGATGAAGATCTTCTCTGCCCATCCCTCAAGGTTCTCTCACATGCTCACTAGCAGCCTAAAGTTCAGCCCACTAAAGGGACTTTCTAGCACCCCTACTCCCTAAGGTGCCTGCTGTTACTAGATCAGTGGTTACTGAAGTCAAGTTGCATGTGCCTATCTTGTAGCAGATGGAACTATCAATTAGTCAGACTGTTCCTCAGGAACCATGTCCTTATAGGTGGGAGCCCTTTGAGCTAGCAGAGGAGACAGGGTTCCAGGGTCTGGACTGAAAGTCTTTCTCTCTGGCATAGTCACCACCTGTTTGTGAAGAACAGTAACACCAGAGTGACTCAAGTAAGCATGATTTCTATATACCTTTTCCATTTAGCAAGAGAAGCATCCTATACTCTCTCCATCTTGTTTAAGGGACTATATTACATCACTCAATCCATAATAAGCGACTCTGGGAAAAGGGTGAATGTATGACCCAGTGCCATTGTGTTCGGTTGTAATTAAGACCCAATAAGAAGCAAGCACCTACTTTTCAAAACTGATGCAATGAGTGTCTACTCTTGGGAACTTGGAGTTCCCCTGTATTTCTAGTATGACTGGGGAATTATGAGTAAAGAAAGAATCCAAACATGGTAAGGGAGGGGTCAAAAAGAGCAGAAAAGAAGGGGAATTCCCATTTTTCGTCATTTAGGGATCATGTACAAGATCAAATCTCTAGACCTTTAGGAAACATACAAAGTGAGGCCTCAAATTACAATTTAATTGGAGGCTCACTTTGAGAAGAGTTGTATGATTTGGCCAGATGAGAACCTGGGCAGCCGTTGAGCCCCCTGGCTTTGAAAACCCAGATGTTGGTGCTTCCCTCTCTGGTAAGTAACCAGAAGAGACTACAAGACAATCTGAAACGTTTAGATGAAAATTTAAAAGATGTGAAGAAGCTAGCAGTTGAGGAGGAAGAAATACCTCAGACATGGGCTGTGGTGTGAACAGAACAAGTGGATATGTCAAGAAAAGTACTTGAGGAAAAATTTCAGGAAATAAACGAATTTCTAAGTGATGAAGAAGAGGATGTACAGAGTCTTGTGGAACTGGGTGAGGAGGAAAATGAGATGTTCCAGAAGCTGATGGATCATGAAGCCCAGGAAGAAATCAAAAACATCCAGAAAAAGAACAGGAGCAGGCTTCAATTTCCCTGACGTAGCAAAGACCTGAGGGAGATGGTGACAACGTTGGAAGAAAAGTCTCAGATGTCAGAGGGGGACCTGTTACAGAATCTCGACTGCCCCATATGAATTATCAGATGATAGGAAGAGGACTTTCACATTTGCTGATATCTCCTCAGGACAGACATATGTTGTTTACACCTCTGGAAGTATCCACTACATGACTGAAAGAGAATTATCGCTTAGATCACGGAACATAGATAAAATTTCTCAAGAGAAACAAGTACCACCCATCTTTGTCTGTTACTGCTTGTCTATTGAAAGGAATATCTTACCTGCTGACCTCTTTGTTGAGTCCCAGTAGAATAGCATCAGGTACACTGACCACACTGTTCCAGAGTGTTTAAGGATGATTCTGGAACTCTATAATGCCATGTGTGTGAGAAGGAGCCTCATTGAAGGAGAGTGTTGGGAGCTGTTTTGACCTCTTTCCTTAGGTACATGTTAAGTTTATTTTGTTTTTGCTATGAAATTTGTAAACATGGTAGCATCTTTCATTGTCTACATTTCTTATCTATGTCTGTGATGATATGATCTGCTTTGGAAAATTATCTGTAATGACCTACTTCTCCCTGTCCTCCCCCAATCTTTGACATTTCCACCAAGGTCACCATCAATGGGAAAAGGTTAGACTTGGAGTGAAAAATCTGTTGTTGAAATCCTACCTATCAAATACCCATTAACTATGTGATTATAAACACACACACACATATGTTTGAGCCTCTGTAAAGCTTACCACATTATATATATTTAATAAATATTTGGATTGTAGAGGGTAAAAAAAATTACAATTTAATTCCTGTGTGTATTTGCTAGTAGGAAGTGTGTACGGGGGGAAGACTGTGGAGAGCAGAGAATGGGAGAGCAGCTCCTAAAAAGAATTAAATGATTATTTCTAACTAAAAGTCATTGATTTAGAAATAGCAAACTATTAAAGTCCTTGTGAGGGTCCTAATAAAACTCCAATAGGCATTTGAACTTACTTCCTCTAAATTACAATTCTATCCCTGCATCTAACCTTTTACCCCTAAGTGTTAAACCCAATGAAAACCACCTAGATTAATCTTGGGAATGTACAAAAGCTTCTTGACCAAATCTGTTACTCAGAGTTCCTGACAAACTCTCGTTGCAACTGCATGTAATACTAAATGGTGATTCTCCTAATCCTAAACACAAGGCAGAGATTTGTTTCTTTGAAAAACTGCTATTAAACTTGGGGGAGGGAGGAGGGTCACTATTGTCACACTTGGGCTCAGAAGAGTCGTAGGGGAAGCAAGCTACTCATAGGTACTCAGAAAGCCATCTTGTGGCCAAACAATGCGTTACGCCCCTTATGTTGTTCAGTCACGTCTGTCTCTTCGTGAGCCCAGTTGGGGTTTCTTGGCAAAGATAGTGTGATTTGCCATTTCTTTCTCGAGCTCATTTTATAGATAAGAAACTGAGGCCAGCTGGGTTAAGTGACTTGTCCAGGGTCACACAGCTAGTAAGTGTCTGAGGCTGGATTTGACTGCAGGCCTGGTGCGTTATCTGCTATGCCATCTAGCCTGCCCTAGGCCTACTGCATTCTATAAAGGTAGAAATTGGAGAAAGTTCCAGGTCTCTGGCACATCACAGGCATCTCCAATACTCATCACCCACATTAATTATCATAGTTATAATTTGCAATAATATTATGAATGTGATGAGTGGCCTTGTTTTCCTGAGTTTCTCAAAATGTGATGATATTGATAATAACATTGGTACCACTTTGTTTGATAAATAAAAATTTATTTGCCCTTAGCAAAAAACATTATAATATTTTCCAGTTCAACCATTTTCTGATATACTATCACAAGATAAGTCTACTAATTTTTTTTTTGTTCAAATGGCATAAGACCAAATTGCTGTATTTGTCCATGCCAAATGGATTCCTTATCCATTGCTATATAGAAATATCTGGGTCTTTAAAATAAACAATCTACACAATAGCTTCTGTAGATTAGTTAAATAATCAAAAAACAGATCTTAATTTTTTTCTGTCTCATTTTCATGGCAAGTATTTTTTTTTATTTTTGGAAACTATATTCTGCAAATTCATTATCCATAGCTATTTCCCATAAATGTCATCATTTTATCTTTCTGAAACAGGGTGTGAGTGTGAGGACCTTGTATTAATTTA
This sequence comes from Petaurus breviceps papuanus, assembly GCF_028583685.1. Classification (NCBI taxonomy): domain Eukaryota; kingdom Metazoa; phylum Chordata; class Mammalia; order Diprotodontia; family Petauridae; genus Petaurus; species Petaurus breviceps. The sequence continues at coordinate 30,973,933 of NW_027185852.1, forward strand.
TTTATAGCACACCATTTTTCAAAAATATACAAGTTTCAGGGAAGAAGTTTTGTTACGAAGTTGATTTGTGTCACCTTCACTATTTTTACCAAGAAAAATGCCAATTTATTCTTAGAGCTCAAACATCCTTTGAAGTTCTTTGGTATGTGAAAGTCAGTGTGTTCTGTGAAAACATAGAAGTATTTTCTTCTTTGCTCCTACATTGTCACGCAATTTCACGAAGAACTTTTATTTTAATAGATTGCTTTTGGAAAAGTTGACTATTCCTGCATCAACTTGAAAGACCATGTCCTTAAATAAATTTCTCAATTCAAGAGAATGGGCCCACAGTCCATAGTCCATAAGGGGCTACATTGTTAACTAGTACTTATAGCCCCTGTTTCATCCCAACACTGAATGAATTCCATCACTACAGAGTTCAATGAAATTTACTTACATTATATAATTTTGATCAAATCTGTCAATTATATTAAAAATGTCTTGATGAAGTTTGCAAAGTAACAAATTTTCTATAACATCAATGAAGCCTGGGTTTTCTGAGGCCCAGGAAGATTCAAAAGGATTCCTAGAAATCATAGACTTCGGAGGACCAAGGATCAGGGAGACTTGGTGAGCTAGAATGGAATTTCTTGTGGAAGTCCCTAGGATTCCAGTTCTTTTGGCCTTGAAGGACTTATTCTCAAGACCATGGATATGAGCAGCAAAACAGAGAAGAAGAAAGAAGTGATCATCCATCTTCAGAGAGAGAATCCCTCCCCCTGAGTGTGGCAGAGAGCATGAGATACCCCTTAGATTCAGAGAAATGCAAAGTATCAACTGAAATCTCTTTGCAGATAACACACAGTGGTACAGAGATGAGAACGAAGCAAGAGCAGACATGTATCTGGAGTGGCCTGGAGAGAGCCAGGGATGGTGGAGAGTGTCTGAGGCCACGAATGCAACTGTTCCTGTTGGTGAAATCAGAATCCAGTTCATAACTTTTTTTTCTCCCCATTTTCCCAGAGTGCTGTGCTTTGGATATTCCTGCCCAAGGTAAATCTCGGTCCCTTTCCTTTACATTCCTCTGAGACCAACTAGCTTGAGGAGGAAAGAACAATCCAATTCTCATAGCACTGCATGTGACTAGGAGCATTTTTCCTTTAAATGTCTATTTCTACATTTTATGTTCAATAAATTAATCAATGAGTATTTTGTTAAGTATCTGCTTTGTATCAGGCATTGTGCTAGATGCTGGAAATAAAAGTACAAAAAATTAAACAAACTTTACTGAAAAGAAGCTTAAATTTTATTAGAGGCAGATAACATGAACATACATACATATATTTGTATGTACGTATATATGTTTAAATATATAAAATAAAGGCACTAACAATTAAATATTACAAGGCTATAAGCAATGAATTATTGAATCCTATGAATTAAGGTGACTGAGGTTGAGAAGAGCCCTGGGATAGATGGGAGTTTGAGTTAACTGGAGAGAATTTTGTAATTTTTTGTAATTCTTGAATATATTACAGAATATGATCCCTAGGCTACCAGTGAGTCTGGAGAAAGGGGGTAAATAGGAGATGATCAGGGAGACGGATTATGTGGGCATCTCCAGATACCTTTCAACTCAGAATCACTGCATTCAGCAAATGTCTTGATGAGTTGGCAAAATAACAATACTTCACTCTCTATTACATCAAATTCAACAACATGCCATATCTTTTAATCTAATAAGCATCTTTAACTACATCTGCTGCTTTATGCACTTGCAATGTAAAATGGGAAGCTTTTAGTTTTTCAATTAATTGATTGCATAAATCTCTTAGTGTTTATAGACAACTCTGTTTCCCACTATATTGTCTACAAGAATAACCATTTGAAATTGCTATGCAATTGACTTGCCAAGCATTACTTTGACTATATTGATATCTGCAGATAACATCAATGTTTCTGCTGCCAAATGAAGCTATATATCTTATTACTACCACTACTGTTTACCAAATTGCCAAGCAACTTTATATAATGCAAAAAAAATCATTTTGCTGTCACAGGAATTTTGAATTGAATCAAATAATTTTCTCTGGAAAAAATCCTGTTGTTGCGACAATGGATTCGGCATGCCCATTTTCAAGATGTTCCCATTTATTAGATTTCATGCTACTTGCAAACATTCATACAAAGAAAATGCGGGGATCTATACTCAGTATCTGTAATTATGAGTCTTTTTAATAGTCTTTTCTTTTTAAGTTTTGAGGTCCAGTCTCTTCTTTGCTCCCCCACCCACTGAGAAGGCAAACAATATGATATCAATTATACATGTGAAATCATGCAAAACATTTCCATATTAGCCATGTTGCAAACAAAAAAGTAAAAAAAACAAATTAGAGAAAGTGAGAAAATTATACTTTAATTTGCACTCAGAGTTCATCAGTTCTCTCTTTGGATGTGGATAACTTTTTATATCATGAATCTTTTAGAATTGTCTTGGAGCATTTTATTGATCAGAGTAGTTAAGTCTTTCACAATTGATCATCATTACAGTATTACTGTTACTGTACACCATGATTTCCTGGTTGTCATTTCACTTTTGCATCAGTTCATATAAGTCCAGGTTTTTCTAAAACTACTTACCTCATTCTTTTTTACAGCACAGTAGTAATCCTTCACAATTATACACACAACTTGTCCACATGAGCTTCATACTTCACTCTCTATTTCATCAAATTCAACATGTCATACCTTTTAATCAAATAAGCACCTTTATTTATATCTGCTTAGTCATTCCCCAACTGAAAGGCATCCCTTCAATTTCCATTTCTTTGCCACAACAAAAAAGAGCTGCTATAAATATTTTTGTACAAATAGGTCACTTTCCTTTTTCTTTAATCTCTTTGGGATATAGACCTAGTAGTGTTATTGCTGGATCAAAGAGCATACACAGTTTTATAGCCCTTTGGGCATAGTTCTAAATTGTTCTCTAGAAGTTCACTACTTGGGGTGGCCAGGTAGCACAGCGAGTAAGAGCACCGGCTCCAGTGTCAGGATGAATTGGAGATCGAATCCCAGGCTCAGACACTTAGCACCCACCCAGAAACACTTGGCCGTGTAACCTTGAGCAAGTTACTTAACACCAATTGCTTAAAAAAAAAAAGTTCACTATTTCACCAACAATTCATTAAAGTGTGTATTTTCCCTTCTCTCCTTAGCATTTATCCTTTCTGATAGGGGTAATGTGGTACCTTAAAAGTACTCAGTATTTTTTAAAATTAGTATTCCTCTAACCAGCAGTGGTTTATAGCATTTTTTTCATATAACTATAGATAACTTCGATTTCTTCTTCTGAAAACTGCCTATTCATATCAATTTATCAGTTGGGGAATGACTATTATTTTTATAAATTTGACTCAGTTCCCTATATATTTGAGAAATTAGGCCTTTATCAGAGAAACTTGCTGTAAAATTTTTTAATTTTACTTAATTGTCTATGGTATTTTTTTTTTTAGCAAAATGTAGTTCCCCTGATTATTTCTTTTAATTAGGTCTATTTTTTGCTTTTCCTTTGTCTTGAGACCTGATTGCTATCCCAACATTTTTTACTTCAGCTGAAGTGTAATAGATTCTGCTCAAGATCTTTATTTTAACTCTCTATGTGTCTTTCTGTTTCAAGTATGTCTCTTGCACACAACATATTGTTGGATTCTGGTTTCTGATCCATTCTGCTATCCACTTGCATTTTTTGATTAGCTTATCATATTTGCACTTACAATTATGAGTACTGTGTAGTCATATGAAAAAATTATCCAAATCACTAACAATTAGAGGAATGTAGATTAAAATAACTCTGAAATATGACTTTATACTCATCAGATTGGTTAAGGTGACAGAAAAGGAAAATGACAATTACTAGAGAGCATGTGGGAAATAGGGACACTAATGCATTTGTTAGTTGAGTTGTGAACTAGTCCAACCTTTCTGGAGAACAATTTGGAATTATGCCCAAAGGACTAAAAACTGGCATCTTCTCTGACCCCAAAATAACACTACTAGGTCTATACCCCAAGGAGATCAAAGAAAAGGAAAAGAAACAGTACGTACAAAAATATTTATAGCAGCTCTTTTTGTGGTAGTAAAGAATTGGAAGCTGAGGAGATGGCCATTAACTGGGGGAATGACTAAACAAGTTGTGATATATAGTGTTGACCCGGAAGTTTGATTAAAAGAAGCAAATAGACTAGGTAATATATAAATTCATATTGTTTATTCCCTTAAAGCTAACAGATACATGTACATGGAGTCAAAACTTAAATTCTTACTGTCTGATAAAAAGAATGAGAAGTCTTAAATACATTTTAGAACAATCCCAACTCAGAATGTCTATGTCACTCAAATTTATGATCTCCATATATGTTTAACCATAATATGAGAAAAGAATTTTCTTAAATGAATAGGTTGTAAATACAATAAGATAAGAGAGTTAAGAGTGTGTCAATTGAAATTACAGCCCAGAATATCTGTGTTTCCTTTATCATTAACATGACATAACATAGTATATGTCCATAAAATATTAAGATAAGAAAAGTCCCATTATTCAAGATAGTGTCTTGGGTTAAGGACCTCAATGGTCATAAACAGAGAAAAATGCTCTTAGTCAACTCCATCTGGCCTTGTAGTTACTGGCACAGGAAGAAGCATTCTCTGGGTTTACTCAGAGAAAAAAGGTCATGTTAGGCCAAGGTTCTTCTTCTGGTCGATTACCAGAATCAACCAGGCTTTGGTTCTTATGGGGGTTCAGATGATCTTAAATGATCATCAATAGATATGAAAGAATACTATTATGCTATAAGAAATGATGAAGGGGATGATATCAGAAAACCTAGGAAGACTTATATGAACTGATGAAAAGTAAAGCTAACAGAGCCAAGAGAACAATCTATACATTAGCAGCCATTTTGTAAAGATTATCAACTATTGGAACAGCTAGGTGGCACAGTGAATGGAGCACTGGCCCTGGAGTCAGGAGGACCTGAGTTCAAATCCTCAGACACTTAACACTTACTAGCTATGTGACCTTGGACAAGTCACTTAGCCCCCTGCCCTCCCCCTTCCAAAAAGCAAAAAAAAAAAAAAGATTATCAACTATGAGACTTAGTAACTCTGATCAGTTGAATGGATCCACCACAACTGCAAAGGTTCATGATGTAAAATGTTATCCACTTCTATCCAGAGAGAGAACCAGTGGTCTTGGGATGTTGTTGAAGCATATTTTTCCTCCTTCGTTTTTATTCCTTTTTTTTTTTTTGGAACATGGCTAATACAGAAATGTTTTGTATGACTTCATATGTATAGTGGGTATTGCATTTCCTGTTTTCTCAATGGATGGAACAAGGGATAGAGGGACAGAGAGAATTTGGAACCAAAAGTGAAAGTAAAATTTTAAAAAGGATGTAAGTTCCTTGAGAGCAGAGACCGCGTTTCTCTCTGTTTGGATTTGTATTCCCAGCACTTAGCACTTTACCAAGCACAAGGTTAAGTGTTGCTTATTGACTTGACTGGACTTGAATGTTCCATGTTACTGCTACTTAAACAGTCTCTACTCTCAAATAGTCTCTACGTTTACACTCCTCAGCTGTTCCAATGAGTTTTCTCTTCAAACTGCTTATATGTTTATCCAGCACAAAATTATATTATTTTATTTTTTAAAACTAGAGTTAGTTAAATTTTAAAATAATTAAATTTAAATGTAATTTTTGAAAATTCCCAATTATTATGTGCAGCCATTTTTTGAATTGTTTCCATTTTTGAAAATTGCAGTTTTTTGGAAACTAGCTGTAACATTAAACCTACCAAAATGAATGGTGTTTTAGAAATATATGAATAATGGCAGAGTAGAAACAGGACTTCCACAGGGTTCCAGCTTCCGCCTCCCCCAATTCATGTAAAAGGGGACTCTGAACAAATTTTGGAGCTACAGAACCCACAAAATGACACAGAGAAGCTAACCTCCTGCTGAGAACAACCTGGCAGGCCAGCAGGAACCAGCCAGCGCTGTGCTCTGGGAGCCGACCCCAGCCTCCTGCTAGTCCAAGGTTTTAGCCCCAGGGCAGGCCTGACCAACCACCGGCTACAGGGACTTCAGATCACCAGCAGCTGTGGTGGTTTCCACAATTATCAACACATAGATGCAAAGGACAAAGTGAGAGGTCAGTGCAGTGTGGACTTTGGGATCCAGTAGTTGGGAGTGCATTGGCTTTTGCCCCCAGGGCAAGAAGCTGCTGAGGAGCCATGGCCATGCAGCGCCTCTACCTGTCAGCTTTAGCTCCTGGCCTGCAGAGTGTAGGGGGACCAAGCTAACAGTCTGAGGGGTAATCACTCTTGCTTTAACCTGCTTGGATCTGGCTTATGGTCTAGGGTGGAGGTCCTGGGGTATGCAACCAGCTTTTCAGAGCATGTGGAGGCTTCAGAGAGGGCACCCAACTAATACCTTCGGCAGCTGAGAAAACCCCAGTATTTGGTATGAAGCTCCCCTGTCTGGTGGCAGAGTCCTACTGTGGCAAAAAGCCCAGGGGTCAAGTGACTGAGGGGCAACATGAGCAGGCAAAGGAAGCAAAATAAACCCCAACTTTACACTCCTATTTTGGTGACAAAAAGGATCAAAGAATGGAATAGGAGGAAGACAGTGAAGTCAGAACTTTTGCACTAAAAGCTTCAAAGGAAAATACAAGCTAGTTACAGGCCATAGAGGACCTTAAGAAGCAAATAAGAAAAGTGGAGGAAAAATTGGGAAGAGAAATGAGAACAATGCAAGAAAATTATGAAATAAGAGTCAACAGCCTGACTGAGGAAAATAATACCTTAAAAAATAGACTAACTCAAATGGCAAAAGAGGTTCAAAAAGGCAACGAGGAGAAGAATGCCTTAAAAAGCCGAATTTGCTAGATGGAAAAAGAATCTCAAAAGCTCACTGAAGAGAATCATTCCTTCAGAATTAGATTGGAGCAAATGGAAGCTAGTGACTTTATGAGAAATCAAGATGCTGTTAAACAGATCCATCAAATGAAAGAATAGAAATATATGAATCATGGACACTTATCCCAACTCCCACTCCCACTGATAAGTTGGGTCTCCAGAGACTTGGTCACAGTGCGCTCTCTCTCTCTCTCTCTCTCTCTCTCTCTCTCTGTGTCTCTGTCTATCTCTGGACCTCTCTGTCTCTCTCCCCGTGTGTGTGTGTGTGTGTGCACGCGCATGTGTGTGTCTATCTCTCTGTGTCTCTGTCTATCTCTGGACCTCTCTGTCTCTCTCTGTCTTTTTCCCCCTCCCTCCCTCTCTCTCTCAAGGATCCAGGGGTATGTACTTCCAAGAGTTCACAGTGCCATTGCCTCAAGCCCCACTAGTGTGCTTCCCCCAAAGATTATCAGTTGAGAAACAATGAAGTCAATTTTCTTCATTAATAGTTGGAAGTTTAGGAGAAAAAAGCCATTCCCTTAGTAAATCAATTATTTTGATATTTTGATTATTTTTATCAATTAAAATATATTAGATAATTAGTAAATAACCAGCGTTAGATAATTAGTAAATTTGTAACACTCTCTATCTCTTGAATTATCCACTATAATAGCATGGGATTTGGATTCTATGAGGTCACAGGAAAGAGTTTTTAAATAAATTATTCTTCTGCAATTATTAAAAAAAACTCAATGAAGTCAGCTAGCCTTAAGTAGATTTATAGAGGGCCATTTACTAAAGTGGTACAATTAGAGTAATTGGTACAAAATAGTTGGTACCAAACATCTATGACACAATCTCCCCCAAAAAACATACAGAGTTCAAAAGAAAGTGGTCTCAAAGCTAGAGAACATGTGTAAAGGCATAACACACAGCTCCCGGTGTCTGGAAGAGGTTCCCCTTGGCCAAGGCATTGTTTTGTTTTTGTTGGGTTCCATGGTGGATCCATGAATCTCATCTCATTCTGTCCTTGGCTCCCAATGTAGATACTGCCGCCAACTGATCCAGGGATGTGGCTAGGACACTGATGGGAAGGTAGGAAGCCCCAAATCCTCCCCACCTTGGGAAGCTGACAAAGTTCTTGTCCTCCTCCAGGAGCAGGGGTTCCAGACAGGGGAGTGGAGATGGGAGGAGGAAAGGAGACCGACGCTGAAGCTTGAGCCAAGGCTTCTCCTTCCTCTCTCAAGTGGCTCATCTAAGGTGGGTTAGCTGAGACAATGCTTGCTCCAGCCCCTCAAGTGAATCTAGTTCATACCACCTTGATAATTTATAGACGACCTCTGGGGAAGTTCAAATTTTCTTAGCCTAGTCTAACACATTGTTGTTTAATCATTCCTATTGAAGGATTTTCCATACATAGTCTAAATCTATGATTAATTGACTGACATATGTTTTTAACTAGTCATGATGTGAAATGGTTTTGACCCCACCCATACAAGTCTAACAGATAATACACACAAAAAATGTTATCTAACTTTAAGTTTAAATACTTCATATTCAAATGCAGCACACAGCACAGCAGCACAATTGAACTATGTCCTAATGGTGGTAGACCACAATGATGATGAAAGGTTATGCCCTTGATGACATTCAAAATATTCTGAATCTACACCAGGGCATTGATGGTACAGCTGTGAATTGATACAACCAGATTTGGAATTTTTCAAAGAAAGCAAATCAAATGTGCTCTTTGACTCAGAGATTCCACTGATATCCATACACCCCCAAGAAAATCAGTGACAGCAGAAAGAACCCATATACACAAAATTACTTATAGGTGCATTTTTTGTGTGGTAGCAAAAAACTGGAAATATGATAGATACCCATCTATTGGGGAATGGCTAAACAAGTTGGGGTATGTGAATGTAATATAATACTACTGTGATATAATAAATAATGTGATAAATACAGAATCATGAAAAGATTTGTATGAAGTGATATAAACCAGAACTAGTCAAATAATGTATATGGTGCTGGAAAAGCAAAAATGAAACCATTGCAATTGGATGTTGTGAAATTATAATGATCAAGCTGGGTTTCAATCATCGAAAGCTTTTAGGTCCACCACATCTGAGGTTATAGGACCCTATAAAGAAGGGACAGTGAAGATTAAAAATGTGTGTCCTGCTATACTAGATCACTGTATTCCAATCATTCTAACAGCAAACTGAGACTCAATATCTTGACCATCCATGAAACCTGAATGGAAGCTTACAGAAAGATAGATGCACATGATGGCAGAGAATATTCCAAAAGCACTGACTTATCTGACTCAGAAGTGCAGCCTGAGAAGCTTGGCTTAATTCTAGGACCTTCCTTCTAATTAGTTCTTATTTATCCTATTTATAGGTTATTTGCACATGGTTACTTACTCATTGTCTCCTCCATTGGACTGTGAGCTCCTTGAGGGCAGGGACTGTCTTTTATGTCTTTTTGTATCCCTGGCACATAGTTGGTACTTAAAGATGTTTGTTGATTGACTCGTTACTCTCCAAAGTTGGAAGAATGGAAGACTTAGTTGGAGGAAGCTCTGCAGGAGGGCACGGGTTTGCATTGGAAGAATGTGATATGGCACAGATAGAGCACTATTAAGCACTAAGTATATTAAACTTTTTTGGAGATCACTTTCTAACAAGAGAAGATAATACATAACAGCAGAACGGAAAGAGGAAAGGGGCAAATGGGAAATTTTTGGAGGCACGGATAAATTCTCCTTGTGTTCACTGACTAGACACTGCTAATAAGCCAGCACGAGATGGAGACAGGCAAAGATACAGTTAATTCACTCAGAGTGAGATATGCTACACCAGCAGATGATGGACTCATGCATTTGCCTGCGCAAGTGTGTGTGCGTGCGGTTGTGTGTGCATGTGTGTGCGTGTGTATGTGTGCGTGTGCGTACATGTGCATGTGTGTGCGTTGTGTGCATGCATGTGTGTGCATGTGTATGCGTGTGCGTGTGTGTGTGTGTTTTACAATTTTTCTGGTAATATTTCTACCATTCTCCAGGTTGGTCACTGTAGAGCCTCATAATACCCCTAACATAGGCCCTAAGGCAGGCAGATGCTGGCCCTGGTTTCATTGTTGATCTAGGAGTTATGAAAGTGCTGTTCAAAATTATTGGAAAATTCTAGGAAAATCTCTGTGGCTGTAGCTCCCAACCCACTCTTGGAAATTTCCCTGCTCTATGTGGATCTTCTATAGGGAAAATTCACTGGCAACACCTTTTTCTAAGACAACGTGATTTCTTTGTTAAACACACTGTTAAAACAGATTATCCTCAGGGCCATTTCTTCCTCTTGGCCTCCCCTGTGATTTTGCCTTCCTCCACATCTACTCCCTTACCCTGCTTTACTTGTTTCAATACATTTCCTGGGTGCTACAGACTCCTGACACAGGTTCCCAAGGACTTCTGGTGACACTGTCCTATCACCAACCTCTTGCTAATATCATATGTCCACAATCCAGAAATTTGAATCTTTCAACCTCTACTTATAAGACCAAAGGTGCTGACTTACTTCTGGAAGGCACTGAAGATTACATTCATAAAAGATTCCAATGGGATGAAACAGTAGAAAGACACTCATTACTGTTCTCTCTCTCTGTCTCTCTCTCTCTCACTGTCTCTGTCTCTCTCCCTCTCTCTGTCTCTCTGTCTCTCTCTCCCTGTCTCTCTCTCTCTCTGTCTCTCTCTCCCTGTCTCTGTCTCTCTCTGTCTCTCTCTCCCTGTCTCTGTCTCTCCCTGTCTCTGTCTCTCTCTGTCTCTCTCTCTCTCTCTCTCTCTCTCTCTCTCTCTCTCTCTCTCTCTCTCTCTCTCTCTCTCTCTCTCTCTCTCTCTCTCTCTCTCTCTCTTTCTCTCTCTCTCTCTCTCCCTCCATTCTCTCCCTCCTTCCCTTCTTCCCTCCCTCTCCACATACAGAGGTTACATCAACCATATGCAGAGGTTATATCAAATCAGATGATGGGATCTGTGCATGCTCTAGAACCTGGCTAGACTTTCAAAAAGAAATCTCTTTGTAACATCCTGAAGGTCCAGACCAGAGAGAGAACACTGGCCAGTTCCTCCTGGAGGCTGAGACTGTTAAGGCAGAACAGCTGAAGGTTTGTGATTTCTAAAATAAGCATGAGTTTTTCTTGAATAGTTTAGTTCTCCAAACCAATCTAGCCCCCTTGTGAAATGAGACTCTGCAGTAAACAGACTTTTCATTTATTTAATTACTTAAAGTTCTGTTCACATCTGCACAATTACAGAAAATAAGTCTGAAGGCTAGTAATACATAATAAAATTGCAATGAGTTAAAAAATTAAGCCATTTATTCTTCCTAACACATTTCCAATGGAAAACATGCTGTTTTGAGCATTTGTTGTCCAGTTAATTACTTTTCCTTTGACTTAAATGTTTTTGTTGTATTAAACCATGTGTGTTACAACTTTTAAAAACCTGTCAAGCACTCTACTACTATGGAGCATGCCACACAATCCTCTACAAATCTCTTTCCACTCAATCTGTCACTTCTTTGGGGTTCCTGAAGGACAGTCCTGCACCACCTCCTCCACTGGGTGATAGAAAGAATTACAAAAGTGATTGCATGTCTGGGATTGTAAACACTGGGAATCAGGGGTGTAGGACAGTCTACCAGCCTTCTCACCAGCCCTAGAATGAGCACAGGCTCCTCTGGAATTCCCCAAGCTATGTCAGTCATGCCAGGAACTTCCAGCCTCAGAGTAGTTGCTGAGACCTGAGATTCTGTATGCAAAACAAGAGTGGCCAAGAGGTGGGAAAGATGACAACAGCCAGACACCTGATTCCCAGTGAAAGGGGATGGGGTGACTCCTCAGAAGTTCTCTGTCCACTTTGGTCCTGCCAGCCAACTACCATCACTGTGGACATTGGGACAGGTCATAATTGAAAAGAAGATGATGAACCCTGGAAAGGCACCTTGTCTTACAAGTAAGTAATACCCCTCCATTCAGCTAAAGATTTTTCAGTCCCTGTAAAATTATTTAAGGTTCATTTGAACATCTGCAAATATATTTCATAAGCATCATAATAAGCAACAATCCCTAATCCAACCAGGATGATTATCCCAACATCACAGGTATTCATCCCACATTACATAGCACAATGTAAAGAATCACTTGACAGATTGTTTCATTGCCAAGATTCTAAGCAGGACATGTCACAGGAACATACATACTCTAAATGCACCCAGAAATGAGCATACAGTAGCAAAGAACAAAAACAAAACTATGTATCCCTAATGGGAGGGAATCAATACTGACAGGTCCAATTAGCAACAGTAAATTCATAAAATTAGCACATAAACAAACATGAATAGCAATAATAAAAAAGAAAACAGAAACTATTCATGTTTAATTTTCTATTTCAAATTCATTATTTATTTTTAACATTCATTTTTTTAAATTTTGAGTTTTGAATTCTGTTATCCTCACACCCCTTCCCACCCATTGTAAAGGCAAGAAATGTGATATCAATTATGCATGCGAAATCATGCAAAACATAAAATACACAACATATCTCACTGTATGCAGTTATATGCAAAGCATACATATTCATGCAAAAGGATTCATGTTGCCATCTGTTGGCAAAAAGAGCGGCTCCTCCTACTTCTCTCATCTCCAGGGAGCCTGGACCCAGTTCAGTATCTGCTTCTCAGCTATTCTATGGAAAGTATTCTACAAGCTTTGGAGCATTGTACACGTTTGTTGTGATGAGATGAGGATAATGGATGAGCCAAGCCAGCTGACAGGACAGTGGATCATTAGCACCTTCAAACCTACCGTTTTACGGTCCCAGAGCTGGCAGGTGGCCTTTACTGGCTGTTGGATTTCTCAGACAATGTTGCATTGTCTCTCTACCTGAGGTATCTCCCTAGTTGAAGCTTGAGGCAGACAAGGAGCTGCCTCTGACCCCAGCCAAGGCAGGAGTAGAGGCTGAGGCGCCTAATGGCTTTTTCACATAACCCTTTGCTGAGCAAGTCCCCCCTGCCCCAGTGAGTGAGTGTCCCTCCTGTGCCCGCTTCTATCCTGCTCACCAGAGGGGTCCCACTAACTCCAGTATGGTCAGCATATGATTGTGCTGAACAGTTTTGTAGACCCTCCCACCATCAGCCCGATGGCTCTCAGGGGGCTCTTCTGGAAGCAAGCCAGCTGCTTGGTTTCTCAAGTGTGTGGTAGAGATGAGCTTTCTTCTAGTTCTCCACCCTAAAGGTTCCCTGAGCACCAAGGTTTCTAGACTTCTCTGTTTCTGCCAAAGCTAAGATTTCCCTGAGGAGTTTCCTCTCAAAGTCTTTCTCTCCTTGGTCATTGAGAATTGACCTTTTTTTATTTGGAGGAATGGGACAAGTTTCACAGCTATCAGGGAAAGCAATAGCAGCTGGTCATCAGGCAGGGGAATAGCAATGGACTCTGGGAATCATGGCAGCCAATATGACTACAACCCAAGGGAGACTTCTTCATAACTGGACACAGGTCAGGGAAAGCTGCGGCCATACCTACCAATCAGATGCTGAAACCTCAATTCCTAATTTTAGTCTGTCCTGAGAACTGAGTCAGGAGAGCTGAGGTCTCACTGGCAATGGAAAAGGGGCACTTGGATTAGACAGGGAGCCAGGGCCCTCAGTTAGGAAACATTGTGTGAAGCTGAAGGTGGACAGGGAGGAAGGTCACAGGGGCTGGAAGAAGGCCAGGACACCTTTCTGATCACTAGCATGCTACCATTGAATTTCGTCTACTCTTCCTGTTCACCCTGACCCCCCTCCCCCAACCTCGCTACCATTTTCTTCCTTTCCATAATCAGTGGGTGCAGGAGGTAGGCTTTAGGATCTGACTGAGCTGCTTCTCTGCAAATTCACCATGTTGAATTAACCTTATGTCCACAAGTAAATTGATTGGTTGTGAAATATCGATATATAGTGTCTAGATTGAGATAGAAAATTTTCAGGAGAGCAGGGATGAGGGTCCTAAAGTTCCACATTGTCCTGATTTTTTTTTTTTACAATCCTGCACAATCATTTTGTAGCATCCTCTAGATTCATTCAGAACCTGGGAGAGTAGTTTAGTGGGGTTGGACTTTTTACATATGCACAAAGAAAATCTGTGTACAAGTCAAAGGACCTGGATGGGAACAAGGCTGATGCCTATGGTGGAGCTTTGTAGACAGTTGGAGTTTGGACCAGCCATGGGAATGGGTCAAGAATGGCACAGCCTACTTGACCGGAAGCCAGCCCTCTCCCACTCCCCACTTAGCCTAGCTCTCAGTTCATTCTGGGCTGCTTTCTCTCCAATACTGGGAGAGAAAACTCAAGGTCTTAGCTGCACTTTGTACAAAAAGAAAAGGTAACAGTCACAAGAAGGTAGAAACAGAGACTGAGAAACAAAAACCCAAAGACCACAAGAGATGAAGACGAAGAGAATCTGAGACAGAAATGGCCAATTTAGTCCAGGAAGGATATTGACAGAAAGCACTGAATCAGAAACAGAGATGGAAATACAGAGGGTGAGAAGTTCTGAGTCCCCTGCCCTTGGTGTGCAAGGTCTGCTCCTCCCTCCTGTCCCACTGAGGATTAGAGCAGCCACCAGACCTTGACGGGGAGGGCAGTGGTGGCCAAGGGTAATGAGCTTAGACCCTGTGACACAGCTAATCCCTGGTGGCAGATGACAGTGGTCACAGACTCAAGGCCATTACTTGACCCTCCCCAGATACTCCAGAAGAATCCAGGATTTCGTCTCAGCCTTTCCAGCCTGGATCATAAGGCTATATATTTATCCCAGAGAAAGAAGGTTGCTTGCACAAAGACACACAGGTGGTGATTGGCAGAGCTAGGATTGGGGCCTAAGTCACAACATCATGTTCTCTCCCAGTCTGAAATGGGGATGGAGGCTAGATGGGTGATCTTGGAGTTGTTCCCCTAGCCTAATGAACCTTCAAACAGCTAAGATGTGGGTGTCCTGGGAGCATGTGATGCCAAGGCCCTTTGTCCCCTCTGTCCCTATTGTGGGACCACAGCCCCACCATGGCAGAACTTATGGGGTCTTCCACGCTCCAAGCCCCTGCCCTGATTCTTGTCAGCTTTCCACCCCACCCCCCCCCCACCCCGTCCCAGATGGAGTCTCTGTGTGGCTCCTCCCCCCTTCTCTGCTCACAGCTACTTCCTCACCCTCCTTCCATTGGACTTAAAGGATTTTGATGGATAAAGGAATCTGACCCTGGCCGGAGACTCAGGTGACCAGTAGCCCTTGGTGACCCCTGAGACTTGAAGACCTGGGATTTGGCTTCCCGTGCTGAACTCGGACCTTCAGAACTATCTGCATCTCCAGATAGTTAATCAGAAGGTCCTGGGATCCCTTCAGTCCTGAGCCCCTGCCTATCCCAGGCAATGAGGCCTCTAGGCTGAAGACCTGGGCTCAAGCCCCAGGCAAAGTCTTTTCCCATTCTGAGCCTTATTTTCCTCCTCTGTGAAATGGACTGAATCATCCTTGGTTTTTGGTCCCTCTAAGGGTTTGGAAGCCTGAGGAAGGGGAGAGTACACAACAGAGGAGCCTAAGAGAAGGTGCCAGGACCAGCTGGTCTGGGGTAGGGGCACAGCTCCTTGCCCCAGTGATCCAGCCCTAGGGTCCTACCTCAGACTCCCTCAGCCAAGGTTGGGAGTCATTATCCTAACTTAGGGGGATGTGGGGGAGGGGTGTAGATGGGAGGGGTTTCTGACTGAAGGAACCGGATCTCCTCTCCCCATTCTCCTTCATTGGGTCTGATTGGCATTCCAGGAGAACCAGCTTTATAGAGGGACCCATTCTGGGTGCTGGGCTGGGCTCCCAAGGGGGCAGTACCCTACCTCCATACTCTGTCAGATGGTTTCTCTGCCTCAGTCTTTCCCTATTGCAGCCCATCTTCCACTCAGGTGTCCATTATCTGTGGACAGCCAGGGCTGACCAGAGTGCCCCCCAAGTGGCTCCCTATCACCTCGAGAACCAAATATGAAATCCTTGGTTTGGCTGTTAAAGCCCTTCAGAACTGGACCCCTTCCTTCCTTCCCAAATGCCTTAAACCTGACTCTGCTCTTCAATTCAGTGACTGTTGGGGCCACAGGAAGTGGCTTCCCCTGTCCCTTTCTGAGCCCACAGCTGGTTGGGTCTGAAATGTGCCTAAGCACACCAAGGAGGCAGGTGTTATGAGGGTGGGCCATTAACCACATAGTTCAGAGGAATCCCCAAGAAGGATGGATGGCCTGACCCCTTGTCTAGCAAGCTCTCCACCCTGACCTGGTTCCTCCTTCCATAGGCCCATCCCCCCATCAGGATACCTGAGTCCTTTATCCTGGGCCCCACCCAAGACACAGGAGGCTTTCTAGAATGGAAGGGGAGGTCTGTGGGGGGCAGATAAGCCACTAGCAGTAGGGTTGAGGGGGCTTATCTAGCCCAGGCAAACCAGAAGGCCCCACCCTCTTCGTCCCTCCCCTCTCCTGGCCTGCTTCTCAGAGTGCTTTGATGACTTTGGGTCCTTACCCAAGGACTGAAGGGTTTGGGCAGGAGCTGAAAGGTGCAGTGGAGGGAGGGTCTGAGCAGTGCTGGTGCTGACAGCCCCCCTCACAGGCCTTGTGCAGAATCCCCAAGGGATGGTTAGATCCCAGAGAGAGCCTGGGCATTCTGCTTTACCTGCTGGTCTTAGCCGAAGGAAGAAAAATGGGGGTGGGAAGAGAACCTCAGGGGCTGGGGGTTTCTGGGCAGTGTCAGAAGTCAAGGAGGTTTTAGAATAGATTCCCCCTCTCCCCCATTCCTCCTGGGGGCAGGGTGTTCTCTGTGTGTCCCAGTTCCCCAGCTGGGAGACTGAGCAGAGCAGCGATTCTCTCTGGGCTCCTGATGGCCTAAGCTTGGAGCTGTACCAGATTGTAGGGGTCTTCAGGGGACAGAGGGCAGGCAGAGGGGCCCAGGCTCTTGGCATTCATACCATGAGACAGAACAAATCTTAGTCTCCAGGGACTCAGAAATAGGTTCGGGCCCCAAAGCCTCTCTCTCCAAGAGCACAGTAAACAGCAGGCACTTACTTAATGTTCACTGAACTGACCACAGGCTTAGGAGTGGGTGGAGCAGGGCCAGCCGAGGGGAAATTGGCCCATTCGGTGCCTTTTCTTAGAGCTGTTATTATTGGGGAGACAGGTAAGGGGCTCTTAGAGATTCTAGCTCCCGAACAAGTTCCTGGGGGCTGCCAGGGGGTAGAGGTCTGATGGGAAGCGTCTGGGAGACCTAGAAGGCCCAACTAACTGCCCAGTCTAGATACCAGATGCAGGTGCTGGCAGAGGGGTTATGTGGGTGGTTCCCATCTCAGCCAAGATGTTCACATTGGAAACAGACAACTCAGAAGTGGTGCCGCCTCCCCCCCCGGCACCCCCCCCCATAGAAACCCAGGCCTTCCAAGACCAGAACCCTTTCCATTGGCTCACATGCCACTCACAATTATATTACATGGCCCATAGTTACACAGTTGCATAGATCCACTCTCTCTGTCTCTGTCTCTATCTCTGTTTGTCTCCTCCACCCCCAGCCCGTCATAATTCCTCACACCTGCATAGATGTTGGAGCCTGAGAGCTGTCCTTCAGCCCCTGAGGGTTCTGCATTGGGAGCTGGGAACAGCCAAGAAGGGGGAACCGGATTTCCTCCTCCCTGGGAAGGTCCCCAGCCTAAAGGGCTGGAAGCTTGTGACTCCTTGTAGCAGCAAGCACCCCAAGCGTCCTCAGGGTTTGCAGCTACCACAGGTTCTTGGATCTGCTTTGTTAAAGGAAAGCAACTCAAAATGGGTTAACAAGCTTACTTTAATCAGTCAGACATATATCGTTTACCTTGTTCAGGAGAAAAGGTCAGCACCCTGAACCTCAAAGTATACAGGCAGAATTATCAAGACAGAAACATCAAGTAGACAGATTTCCAAATTGTCCAACCATTACATCCATACCCAGTCAACATCTGGGTTTCCACATTCTGGGTTTTTCAAAGCCGGGGGACTCTCAACAACGGCTTCCCAGAATTCAGATCAAATCACAGAACACTTCTCAAAGTAAGTGCCAAAACAAAGCTACACATCAGGTCTTATATAGCCTTCTCCTGGCTCAGAGAATGTAACAACCTTATTGACTCACTGGCCAATCAAGAAGTATCTACTGAAAAACAAGCCTCCCACCCCAGGCTTCAGGTGCACTTTAGCCTAGGGGCAGGGAAGATCTTTAAAATTTACATTCACATTACACTCCTGAGTTCTGTCAACGCTTCCCTCCCTATGCATCCAAAGAGCCGGTCCCGGGGGATGGGTGAAGAAGTCAGAAGAGGTACAGAAGAATCTTACTCTTCCTCTGGCAAAGCTCTTGGCCCATCCAGTGTCCCTCCCTCCTTCCTAACTTCTTTCCCCTAATATCTTAGCATGAAGGAAGGAAAGAAACCCCGAAGTGACCACTCTCTACCTCCTCCCTCTACCCCCAGAGGATCCCAGACATCCCCTCCCCCAACATCCCAGAGAAGGCTGGCTTGGAGCCAGGCATCCCTGGCTCTGGAACCCCAGCCTAGTGATCCAATGGGCCTGGAGGAGATTCTCAACTTTTGACCTATTTGCATCCCCCTCCCTCCCATCTGTAGGGCCTCAATCGGAACATAACATGTATTCTAGGAGTGGTCTGGCCAGGGCAAGGAATAGAGATAAGGAAGACAAGACTCATATAAGGGAAGTGACTGGACCAGGGTGTTATTTACTTAATTACTCAATGTCAATTAGGATTTTGAAGTCACGTCTCTGATGGCTGCAAGTTCAAAGTTCTTTGCCTCAGTTGTTAGACAATTACTAGTACAACCCCACAGAAGACAGACTGGGGACAGAGTTCACTGTTCATGATGGACATTGCTCTCCCTGAAAAAAGGAAGGAAGGCAAGACAGGAAGGCAGGCCCCTAAGAACACGATAGTGCCCCAAGGAGGGCTCATAGATTCCAAATCACCCAATCAGTCTTCTCCAGCTGGATGCTGGGGTTTAGCACGGGGCTAGGCACTGATGTCCAGTTATTGACCCATGGGCTCTCACAGTTGTTTAGCCAACCAGAAAAGAAAGGCAGGGAGTGGGGTAGCAGGAAGTGAACTGGTCTGGGGGGTCCTTGGACTACACAGGGGGAAGGGCTTCCCTGTTCCTCCCTAGCTCTTTTGGGGTTTCTTCCTCAGCCTCTGCTCTCATAACCAATCCATTACCAAATCTTGTCACTTCAATTTCAGTGCTGTCTCCCCACACCCACCCCCTGGCCCTAGGCTATTGCAACAGCCTCTGAACAGAGCTCCAGGGCTCTACTTTCTCCCCAATCCAATCCATCCTTTATGACGATCACCATCCTTTCCTTCGTGGATAACTTTTCTGTTGAAAAACTTCAGGTGATTTCCTACTGCCTGACAAGTAAAACTACCTCCAGAGTTTAGCACAGTACCTACCACATAGTAAGTGATTGATAAATGTTTATCAGTTGATGGATAGAAGAATGAAAACTACAAAAGACAAAGACTAGTGAACAGGGCTTCCTAGAGAGGGGCTACTGCGCTCTTCCTAGTAGAGGGGATAACCACTGTGTAGGGCTGTTAAAGGGGAAAGTCTTGTTTAAGTCTGGGCTGGATGGGATGCTAGTAAAGACCCTTCCAAAGTTCAGATTCTGGAGTTCTGAGGCTAGCACTGTCCAAGGCCACTAGTCCTGAAATCAAATACAGACTCCTCTATTTGGCATTGAAAACCCTTCATTACCTACCATGTGCGTGAACTCTGAAATTCCCTTTTCTCATCACAGTCTGTTGTTCCAGCTTTCCCTCTGCCTTGCAAACCCCAAACCCTGATTTTGTCTGCACCGTGATCTCCAACCCTTCCACCCTTGAGTTCTTTCCCAGGCCATCACCCCTGCACTGGCTGCAGTGTCCTCCCTTCCCTATCTTGACCTTTTGGCAAATCAGCTCAATCCTCCACTCTCCCATTCTGAAGTCCCTTGTTCTTTCTCCGGCCTAACCAAGCCCAAGTCTTATCTCACTTCTACCACCCATCACCTTCACTCCTCCTCATGTATTGCTGAATGACGCTAGAGAAAATCATGAAAGCATGCCAACTGGATCTACTACAAATTTATGTTACACAGCCTCAACTGGGCCCTCCCCACTGCAAGGCAAACCTTTTGTATGGATCTAATTAACTCACTATCCTACTCATCACAGCAGTTTTTCCAAACCTTTTCATCCCTCCTGAAACTTCCCCTGGCTCCCCCTTCCCCAACCCCCTCAACTGAGAAACTTGCCTCATATTAAAAAAAAAAAAAGAGTCCTTCCCCAAGATCTCCATCTTTTTCATCTCATATAGCTCATGTGCCACTATCTCCGCTTTCACTCTCCTTTCCCATTAAGAGATGGCCCTTCAAGTTTTAAAATCAAATGTTTAAATATATACATATATACTATTATCAATATTATTTTACATGTAACTGGGAAATAAAATATACAGGCACTGGGGCATAGAGATCCACCATGCCCTACTGGAAAGTCAGAGTGGGTATGGGAGAAGATACAGGAGAGAGCAGATTGGAAGAGGGGATATCCAGTGGGATCACTATTTTGGGGTGGTGGGTAGGGGGAAAATGGGGAGAAAATTTGTAACTCAAAATCTTGCGGAAATGAATGATGTAAACTAGAAGTTAATAAAGCATTTGATTTAAAAAAAAAAAAGAGGTGGCCCTTCTTACCAAGGCAAGCCTTCTACCTATATAAGCGATCCCACTCCATCCCATCTCCTCCAACAGACTGCCTCCTGTCATTTCTACTCTCTCACTTGTTGTCAATCTCTACTTGTCTATTGACTGTTCCCCTGTATCTACAAACATGCCCATGTCACCCCCATCCTCAAAAAGACCTCACCTTTCTCATCCATCTCCATTATCATCCCCCATTGAGAAGGCTGGCTACAACCACTGCCTCCTCTTCTTTTCTTCTCTTTTTACACATTCTGCAATTACTTTCTGACTTCTGACCTCATGATTCACCCAAAAATGCTTGTTCCAAAGTTACCAGTCTCTCAAACTGATTTTCCTTAAGCACAAGTCTGACCATTAAATACGGTGGTTCCCTTTCACCTCCAGTGTCAAATAGAAAATCCTCTGTTTGGCTTTTAAAGCCCTCCCTAGCCTGACCCCTTCCTACCTTTCCAGTCTTCTTACAGCTTATTCCACCCACTACCAGTGACACTGGCCTCCTTATTTTTCCTAGAACTAGACACTCCATCTCCTGCCTCCAGGTATGGTCACTGGCTGTGCCCCCTGCCTGCAGGACTCTCCCTCTTCATCTCTACCTCTCAGCTTCCTTCAAGTTCCAGCTAAAATCCCACCTCCAGGAAGCCTTTCCCAATCCTCCTTGTCCTGATCTGTATCTTGCCACTGGATCCAGATGGCTCCAGAGGAGAAAGTGAGGCTGGTGACTTTGCACAGCCCTCTCTCACTTAAATCCAATTCACTTATAAATCATGACATCACCTTGTTGATGCCAGCTCCTTCCCTCTGCTGCTAATCTCCAATTTATCCTGTATACAGCTTCTGTGTACATAGTTACCTGCATGTCTGCTCTCCTAGACTGTAAGTTCCCTGAGGGCAGGGATTGTCTTCTTTCTTTTTATCCCCAGCACTTAGTAATGAACTTGGCACATAGCAGGTGCTTAACGTTTGTCGTCTGAGGGACTGACCCAGTGCTTCCTTAGCTTTCCAGTCTTCTCCAACACAACTCCCCTTCATGTGCAATTATTGTTCGTCCTTCGTTTTGGAAGAGGACCAGGGACATCACTGGGTGATGACTTGCTGCTGAATTGGATTTCAGTGAGGCAAAGTTGCAGAAAGTCACCAGCCTCACTCTCTCTTCCAGAGTCATGGAAGTCCAGTGACAAAAACCAAGATGGTGTAATGGAAATGCAAATTTAAAGATCTTCCCTGCCCCTAGGCTAAAGTGCACCTGGAGACTGGGGTGGGAGGCTTGTTTTTCAGTTGATACTTTTTGATTGGCCAGTGGGTCCAAAAGGTTGTTACATTCTCTGAGCCAGGAGAAGGCTATATAAGCCCTGATGTGTAGCTTTGTTTTGGGACTCACTTTGAGAAGTGTTCTGTGATTTGACCTGAATTCTGGGAAGCCGTTGTTGAGAGTCCCCCGGCTTTGAAAAACCCAGATGTTGATTTGGTATGGATATAATGGTTGGACAGTGTGGAAATCTGTCTACTTGATCTATTTCTGTCTTGATAATTCTGCCTGTATACTTTGAAGTTCGGGGTGCTGACTTTTCCCCTGAACAAGGTAAACGATATATGTCTGACTGATTAAAGTAAGCTTGTTAACCCATTTTGAGTTGCTTTCCTTTAACAAAGCAGATCCAAGAACCTGTATGGGCAGCAAACCCTGAGGACACGATTGGGGTGCTTGCTGCTACAGATGGCAATCGATAGCCCAGGATGCAGTGCGTGACCTTGGCATCTTCGATGCCTGACCAAGCTCTAAGAGCTCCACAGTGGCTGCTTCAGTTGCTTTCATGGCCATCACTGGAACAAATTATTCTCAGCTGCTCATTCCTCTGAGGGAAGTCTTCATTCACACGCTTGGAGTAGACACCCCACTAACTTACCAACAGGTTTGAGACCTGTTGATTATCCTCAACTGGTTTAGCCCATTTGAGGAGATGGTGTTTCCAGGGTGTGGCTGCTGCCCATTCGACAGCCTCTTGGAGCCCCAGGTGAGAGTTGGTGACCAAGAACAGGATGACCCAATTACCACCACCTCCCTGCCAGGTCTGCTTGCTCTTCCTCACCCACAAAACCTTGTGCCTTTCTACTCACCATCTCCCATACCTGTACATCTATCTGTTCCTCCATCCTGGAGCCTCAAGAAAATTCTCAGTGGCCTTTAAGGCTCACTCAATTACTACCTCTTGTGCAAGGCTTGCCTTTCCAGCTTTCCCTCTAGCTGCTAGTGCCCTCCTCCCAAACCAGCTGGTACCTATGATACCTGATGGGTGTGAGCGTTGCCTCTCCTATTCAATTATAAGCTGCCTGAAGGCAGGCACATTTCTCCAAGTTCCCCCTGGCCTAGATACCACAAGGCTTGTTGGTGGATCCAGGACAACTCTAATCAATTACTCATGATAGTGGCATGTCCCAAAGTGTTGTGAGACATAATTAAGGATTTGTGCAAATAGGTGAGTCAGCCCTGGAGCAAGAGTGAATGAAAACAGCAGGACCCTGGGCACACCCCCTAGGCTGGGTCTCCTCAATGGGAGAACATGGACAAGACTCACCCAGTCTGGGACCCCCAATGGGACGGGCCCACAGCAACCAGGAAAGGAAACGCTAACATCTGCCTAGGCCCTCAACCCCCCAGAATGATACCTCTGGCCCTCCCTCCCTCCCATAGGTCCTTCTAGTTCTCTCTCCTCCCTGTTCTAGTTCCCCCCCTCCCTGTCAGCAACTCTACACCTACCTCTGCTCCTCAAGGTTAACACTCTCCCCATACTCTCCTTCCACACTAATGTGCTCCCTGTGCCCGCCCCTCCACTGCCTTCCGTGCTGCTAGCACTCTGGGTGTGCTAAATCCTCACATACAAGTAGTGATCCTCCCTTCGAACTAATTCTCCATCCACCCACTCTCAGACTCTGAAGCTCCAGTGGCTCCCCAATACCAGAGATCTCTGGGCTCCTCACCCTCTGTTCTCACCCCAACACCAGGCTGATGGCAGATTTCTGAGTCCTGTTAAGGCCATTTCTTTGTGATGTTTCCCTGGTGAAGAAGCTAGTCTAGCTTATCCCCTTAATAAAAGGATTTGTTCTGTGAAGTTTGGTTGGATTCAGTCAAAGGGCTACACTTGAGGACCTAGAGGACCATGTGTAGCCTCGAGGCCCAAGGTTCCCCACCCCTGAGCTAGACTCTACTATTGCTGGGAAAGAAGCATAGATATATCCCTTCTTTGTCCTGTGCCTCAATTTCCTCTCTTGAAAGTGTGAGGAGAGATGATATTCTACACCCTAAGCTGACTCCCTAGGGAAAAGGAAAGGGTGCTCTCTCCACCTCTGGTTTCCCATGGGCAACTTGGGGGGAGAGGAAGGAAAATAACCATGGAGCCACCACCCCATCTAGGGCCATCACCAAACCCTGATGGCTCTTCTAGAAAGGTGTGGCTCCTGCCTCCCCACTGGCCCAGGGGGAGCTAAAAGAAGGGAGGAACAGGCCAGCCCACTTGTGGGGAGGAGAAGAGAAGGAGCTGTGTCTGAGCAGGAGGGAAGGAGAGGAGGGGCATGGCCCAGGCCCCAGAGCTCTGCCCTGGCATACACCACTGCATGCTTTCAAAAGCCAAGCCCTAACCTACCTAGATACACCCACATGAGCACACACACATACACACACACACACACACACACACACACACACACACACACACCTCAATTTAGTTCATGGTCTCGGCCTCTCTACTCCAAAACCTTTCACTTTCTGATTATCAGATGTGGAAACTCAGACCCAGAGAGGGAAAAGGACATCTAAATCAACCAGCAAATGAGTGGTCAGGTTGGGATGAAAATGTAGGGCTCTGGACTCTGTACCTTTCTCTTTTTCCCCACATAGTCTAGAGCCAATTCATCAAGCACTACATACTTCACATTTCTGTAACCTAAAGGTTTGGAAGCGCCTTCCTGGGGGAAGGAGATGGTCTTGACATAAGGGCCTAAGTGCTCAAATTAGGAGACTCAGAGAGGAGCAATGCTTGATCCTCATCTTATACCTAGGAGGGTCTGTCTGACAGAAAGGCCAGGATCCTGGACTCTGTGGGGCCCTCAGTGAGGCAGGAGGGGAGCTCTGAAGTGTGGAGGACTTAACACCACCCAGCCTTCACTCCAGGTCAAGCTCGATGAAGCTGCTAAAGGGATCTTAGGGGCGGAGAAATGCAATTGGCCCTCAGAGAAAAGTCACTTCTGACCTCTCCAACTCAAACTCGGGCCCCCTCCTCACACACAGTACACAATGGTCGCCTTCCCTTCAACTCCCCGGAAGACTACAGCCCAGGCATTGTGGAAATGGTGGGCTATCTTGCCCCTCAGGCCTGCCCAAAGAGGCCCCCACGAGTGCCAGTCGCTTTTCGGAGGAGGGGAAAGAGAAAACAGAGGGGCTCAGCAGGGCTGCCCCCCCTTCCTGACTGCAGGGCCCAAAGGGAGTCAGCTGCTGGCTTCTCTGCGCTCTGGGTCCCAGGCCTCTGTGGGGCCCTAACTGCAAGGGCGGAGGGGCCTCCAGGGCCAACTTCCAGAGGCACTGGGAAGGATCAATCTTCTGGACGCCCAAGGCCCGGAGAGCGGCAGTGAAGGCTGGTAACCTTATTCCTTGGGAGGAGGAGCCTGGGGGAGACAGACGGACCGGCGGCGGGGGAGGGAGAGGGGGAGAAGGGGGACGGGTTAGGGGGGCGGGCCGGGGAGCTGCGCGGGGGAGGGGCTTGGCTGGGGCCCCGAAGCCGTCTCGGTTCTCCAAACTTGCACCAAACTCCGGGCCCCCGCCTCCCTCCCCACCCCCAACACACAAAACATAACAAGCTCGGAGAAGAGTAGAGCAGTCGGGGAGACGGACACCACGGCAGCCTCCGCCTGGGCCAGACTGATGCAACTCTCCCTTTAAGAAATCCACCTGGACAGCCCGCGGCCCGCCGGTCTAGGGGCTAGAGCGAGGAAGGACAAGGAGCAAGGACCATGGTAAAGGGAGATGAAGGGATCGAGGGACGCTGGTGTGTGTGTGTGTGTGTGTGTGTGTGTGTGTGTGTGTATGTCCCGGCGTCTGGGGCTCTGCCTGCCAGCCCCCGAGGCGGGTATCTGTGCCTGTCTCTCTGGGTTGTGTCTTCCTCGGTGTTGTGCGTGTGCGTGTGTGTGTGTTTGTGTATGCGTGTTTGTGTGTGTGTGTGTGTGTGTGTGTGTGTGTACCAGCCATATGTGCCGCTCCTGCCTCGCTGTCCTGTCTGTGGCTCCCTGTGTGCCGGGTTCTCTCCGTATCGCGTGAGTGAGGGCATCAGTGTTCCCTGATAACGCGCCCCCCCCGCCCCGGCTGCGTGTGTGCGTACCCGCCTGCAACCAACGTGTCTGTGGATGATGTTGGATACCCAGGACGCGGGTCTCCGTGGGTACCTGTGCGTCTCAGAGCTCCCTGTGGCTCTCCTTGCAAGTGTATGCGAATGTACGCGAGTGTGTGCGCGTGTGCGTGAATGTGCGTGAGTGTGAGCGTGTGTTTGTGTCTGTGTGTGTGTGTGTGTGTGTGTGTGTGTGTGTGTGTGTGTGGTCCCACGCAGTGCCCGTCACCAAGGTAGCCGGGGGAGGGAGCAGCCTGCTACTGCCGCTTTCCGCGCCGGCGCCGGCTATGGCTTACTCTCGGGCATCTCTGGAATCGGAAGGGGCAGGCAGGCAGCTGGCAGCGGGTGGGGGGGGGGGACTCTCACCCCCTTCGAGAACGTGTGTGTGTGCGCGCGTGCGTGCCCCAGTTCCGTCGGGGTTCCTTCGCCCAGCCACTGGTCGGGCGCCCTGCATCGCCCTCACCCAGCCCAGCCTAGTCAGGTTTCCCTCTCCCGGGTCCCAGCTGCCCGCATCTCTCCGTCAACCTCTCCCTTCTCCAGCCACAGCCACTAGCTTGATGCGCTCCAAGAGACACGGACAGAGACATTTGGAGGGCCTAATCAGAGTCAGGGCCAGGGCCAGGGCCAGGGTCAGGGCCAGGGCCAGGGCCAGGGTCAGGGTCAGGGTCAGGGTCAGGGCCGAGGCCGGGGCGGGGGTCTGAGCCGGCGCCTCCCGGAGCAGCCACAGGTGAGGGCGGGGAGCCGCCCGAGCCCCGCCCCTCCCTCCGGTCTCCCCGCCCTTCCCTCTCTCCCCGTCCCCCTTGGGCTGGGGCGGGGCGGAGCGGATTGAAGGGGGCGGAGCAGAAGCGGCCCGGTACTTTTCCACGGCATGTGCCGGAGGCGGGGCCGGCCGCCGCTCCCACTCCAGCTGAGGAGGCCCACACGTGGCGGCTGATGTAACCCCGGCTCCCCCGCGCCGCATTTAAAGGGACAGCGCCCCGCCCTCCCTCCCTCCCCCGAGCGGAGGTGCAGGGAGCCTTCTTCAGGGGCGCCCCGAGGCCCCCAATCCCGACTCCCCTGTCCTTCCTCACCCCCCAGCCAGCCTGCACTGCTCGAGGAGGCCGCGCCCCTCTTCCTGACAGCTCTTAAAGGGCCCGCATCCCCCTTCCCTGACCTCCTGGGCCGGGGAGCTTGCTCTTCTCCACCCCCACGCCCAACCCCACCCCGCTCCCAAAGCCCAGCCCAGGCTGGCCCCCTGGAGAAGGCCTAAAGCTGATGAGAAGCTGGGGGATGCGAGGGGGGTGGGGGGTGGGGAGCGAAGGCGCGGGACCAGGGAGGACAAGACAAAGGGGGCCTGCGGGGTCTGCACGGCTGCGGCAGCAGCAGCGACAGCGGAGGCGGCCGGGATGGGGCGGCGATGGTGAGCAGGCCAGGGGGGCGCCGGCACGCCCACTCTGGCCGCCTTCGCCCCAGAGAGCAGTCACCCAGCAGAC
The DNA here is from genome assembly GCF_028583685.1 of Petaurus breviceps papuanus. NCBI lineage: Eukaryota > Metazoa > Chordata > Mammalia > Diprotodontia > Petauridae > Petaurus > Petaurus breviceps. Next base: position 31,001,539 of record NW_027185852.1, read on the forward strand.
CTCCAGGTAGGGAAACTGAGGGAGGCCTGGGTCCCCGAGCCTTCAGCTACCTAGAGCTCTTAAGGAAGCAGGGTGTGTTTGGGTGTCGGGCTAGAGAAGACCCTGACTTCCTATACCAGCTCCGGAAAGGCCAGCCCTGGGTAGGCAGGGGCTTGGCACCGAAAAGCTAGAAGGTCAGTGAGACTTAGACTTAGAAGACCAGAGGCAGGAGGGACGCCTGGGTAGGGGCCCCTTCGCTCCTTTCCACGTCAAGTGCCCGGGGTTGAGGTGCCAGTAGCAGGACTGGAACAGCCAAAGGAAGGAGGACAACATGGATTTGCATAGGAAAATCAACTTCTCCCCCTTCCCCTGTGTCCTACAGAGTGAGAGAGGAAGCTATCCATGGCCCAGTGCAAGGTAGCACGAGGGGCCCCACACCAAGCCTCCTGGGGGTCCAAGAGGGACCTCTCAGTGGTCAAATGTCCAAGCCCATCTGGCTCAAAGAAACTGGAGTATTTTCTTCCCCCAAGAACAGGGCCTTTTGGAATCTGGGACAGGTCCAACCTACATAGTCACTTGCCTGTGGTTAGTTCCTTATAGCCCTATCCAGCAACCCCATGCTTAGCTCAGGGTAACCACACTAGGGTGGCAAAGTAGGCAGGGCTCTAGCCTGGGAGTCAGGAAGGCAGGAACAGACACTTACCAGCTGTGTGGTTCCAGACCAGTCCATTGACCTCTCTGGGCCTGTTTCCTGAGGGGCATGCACTCAGTGCCCACTTCAGGTCTCCTCCAGCCCTCCCTCTCTGGTGCCCTCAGCCTTCGTTAGGCCTTCCTCCATCATTCTTCAGCCTCACCTCTCCTGTTTCCCAAGCTCCTTTCTGCTTAGCCCAAGACTGGGCAGCACAATCCTGAGGGTCTGGGACACTGGAAAGGAAGACCAGTGTTGGAACCACCATTCAGCCACAGTTCTCATCCCCTTCCCCTTCAGCAGGTGTGACATGGAAGGCCCTGGAAGTTCCAGAAGAGCAGGGCCCAGATCAGACAAGAGCCCCCAGCAGGGGCAACCCTGGGCAGAGTTTGAGAGCAGAGGATGGGGAGGAGCTGCTGCTCTGAGCCACATCCCCCTTAAGGGCAAGAATTAACAGTGATCCAGGCCGCTAATAAAGGATTTGGCCATAAGCCCAGGTCTGGTTTTTCTGGGTTGTTGGTGTGTGGATGTGTGTGTGTGTGCTTAAAAATTTTTCATAGAATTGGGCATTTGGAAAGTCAAAAATATACCTTTATCCGTCAAGAGTAAAGGGCCCATGGGTCTGATATACAGCCTCTGAGGTCCTTTCTACCTCTTTATGGGCCTTGTTTCTGTGATTGAGAGAGGCAAGAAGAGAGAGGAGGACCAGGAAAGAGATGCCCTGTGCTGGGGGGCATGAAGGGCCAGATGTGTTTCCAAGCTGGGGAGGATGGAAACTGCTGGCTGGAGTGGCTGTAATGTCAGGACTGTCCAATTCCTCTGTTCCATCCCAGTGCCTGGGCTGGAGATCAGCCCAAGAGCTTTCCAGGCCCCAGGCCCATCATGCTCCCTCCCTTGATGCAGCCCATGTACTCACTGCCCTCTGCCCTCTTGTGCTTTTCCTTTAGCTCTTGATGCCAGTGGCCTGAACAGAGCTGGACCCCAAGACTGAATAGAGCTGGAACTCAAGACCGTGAGTGCTGCCCGGGACTCCAGAGCCCCATACCCACGGCAGCCTGATTTCCTGGGGCCACCATGGCAGTCAAGAATGTCAAAGGCATGCAGGTGAGTACCATTGGATCCAGGTGAAAGAGCAAGATGACAGCTGAGGCTTCCCCCCAATTCTTGGGCTGTTTAATCTGGTATTGCCTGGCTGGCAGCAAAGCCTAGCAGAGAAGTCAAGCCCTTATTGAGCAGGTCTGAAAGTTCAAGTTCCCTAGCCACGCAGGGAGGGAGGGGCCCTCTCTAAGAATCCAGGCAGAAACAGTGACTGGGTTCCTGGCTTTTGGTTTAGTCTTTTCTCCATCTCCCAGTCTCCTCTGTCAAAAAATTAGCATTGGATCACTAATTGTATATCCCTTCTTTGGGCCTGGCATAGGGCAAATTGCCTGATCTTTCATTGCCCTGAGTCCTGGTGTGGACCTGGACTATCAGACTGGATTTGGGAAAGGAAGAAGGTGGGTTACAGGAGGAATAGTGTTCTCAGAGCCAGGTGTGAAGGGACAGCGCCCCGGGAGGAGTGTAACAGAAGCAGACAGATGAGACTAGTTCTGTAACCACCACATCCCATGGGACTCTGGGACTGTTTCTCTCATTCTGGGGTTCAGACCAGAGAGGCCTCTGCAAACACTTTCCACCCCCTTCTCCAGTATTTGTTTCTTCGGATATTTCCCCCTCCAGTTAAAGATTGACCTTGGCGGGGGGAGATGCAGCTTAATTGAGGTCAGACCTGAGACTGGCCCTAAAACCAAGAGTGGCTACTTGGTTACAGTCAGGCCCATCCTGACCTTAGTTTATAAGGGCTATTCCAGAGCAAGTCTGAGATCTAAGGATACCAGGAGGCTCAGGGCTGCATGCATGTGATAGTCTGGGAGTTGACCTGATCTGTGGAGGGGAGGGAGACCCAGTGAAACTCTTGGAATGCAAGCCAGGGGCCTCAGCTTAGGCTGGGGAGCCCCAGTGGGGAAGAGGCTCCAGCATTTAGGTGTGGGAAAGAGTAACTTTGGGCACCTGTATAGGAAGAACATGAACCAGACAAGAGTATCCCCATGCCAAGGACCCCTACGGCAGGCCCAGTCATTGGGATCTCTACTGGCTCCTGCCAGGACAGCCTTGCTGGTCTGCTTCTGTTCACAAGCCCATTCCCAGAGCTCCCTTCTCTGCCCAAGTTAGCAGTATGGGGCCTGGCTTCTGCCCTCTGCCCTCCCCACAGCTGGGCTCCCTGCTTACAGCCTGTATCCCAGGGACGGGAGGTCCCGCTGGGTGCCTCTGAGATTCTAATCCTGTCTTGGCCTCCGTCCCTCCGAGGATCCTGGGCAAACCTCTGTTCTCAGGCTTCCCATTTTGGACCTGTGGAGCTGTCCTTCCTCTCGGGTTTGTTCAGTCTCAGCGCAGAACTTGGCAGCCAGCCTTCAAGCCCAGGCCAGCAGGCCCCTTCTGCCCCAGGTCTCTGGCTTGCTCTGCTCTGGCCCTCTCTGGTGACAAAAGCTTGCCCCACATGGTCTCCCAGTCTTCCCCTGCTTCCCCTTCCCCCTTCCCTAATATTAGCCTAGTGGTTCTGGGGCCCCCTCAGAGTCAGGATTAGGGTCGGGGATGTCTCCCGGCCAGTCCCCAAGTGAGGCTTTAGTCTCTACTCAGCAGCTGGAACCAAGCCAGATGAGTAGGGGAGAGAAGGCTCCCCTGCAGGGTGCCTTGCCAACAGCTGAATCTGCTCCGTGTGGGAAGAGGGGAGCCACAGTAGGCCCCTTAGCTGTGGGTAGGAGCAGCTAGATCTGCTCTCCTCCTTCCAGCATATTCTTTGGATGCCAATTGTGCCTCTGACTCTCTGTGATCTGGGACCCAACATTCTGGGCCTTGGTTTTCCTGCTTGTGTCCTGAGAAGTCGCTCTTCTGTTGAAATGGGCACAGAGATGCTAGCAGTGTGGCAGGGATAGGACGTTAGGTGACCCCCAGCTGCCCAGGCTCAGGTGCCTGAGGTCACCGTAGGTCCAGCGAGTTCCCAGTAGGGGCTACAGATCTTTGGGTCTCTCCCACAGAGGCAGGGGGCTGTTGAGAGTGGGCAGCTCTGAGGCATGTGTCTGTGCCTGAGTCCCACGTGCCCCCCTCCCCATGCCTCCCAGCCCAGATGGGCTGTGCCAGGCTGGCTCGGCTGCCTCGCTCACGCCTCAGTGGCTCCCAGGACATGGGCTCCCGAGAGGCCAGCTGGCCATGGAGCCTCTAGGCAAGGGGAGCAGCTGGACAACTTGGGGGCAGATGCAGAGGGTGAGAGTGAATCAGAATGGAGGGGGGCCTAGTGAGAACACAGTGAGGCCCTTTCCCAGGGAGCCCTGGGCGTGGGGGTCTGTGGCATCGGAGCTGGAGGGAGGGCTCCGGGCCAGGGAGAAACTTGAAGGATAGACTGGACTCTCCGGCCAGAAAGGGCCGGGCTGGTAACTGACAGGCCGTCCTCACCCTGTGTTCATTCCACAATTGGGAAAGGTGAGGTGTGCTCTGAGGGGACAAGCCTGGTGCTATGAGTTCTTGATAATCCCTCTGCAGAGGCTTCTGGGAGTTAGGGGCTCATGGCAGACGGGGAAATAGACTGCTTCAAACCTGGTGTTCTGGACCCCAAAAAATCTGCCTTCTCAAGCCCACTCACCCCTGGCTATCCCACCCAAACCAGGAGACTAGAAGGATGGGGGCTGAGCAGGAAGCTTCTTCCTCCCGGAGGGGAGCCGGTTCAAGTATGTCCTTTCCTTCCTCTGGGGTTAGGCCAGTGAGGGGGTTTTGCAGCAGCTCTGCTCCTGCTTAGGGCACCTGGATGCAGTTCAGCCTGGGCTCAGAAGGTCCATAGCCCAGATGGCCAGTCCTCCTCCCTGGTCCCAAGCACCTGTTTGCTGGTTTTCTCCCTCCACCCTAGAGAGAAGGTCCTCCAGAGCCCTGGCGACCCACTGGCTCTGGCCGTCCTCTCTAGGGACCCAGGGAAGTGTGACAGAGCCCAGGGCCCATGGGGAGGGGCAGGTGGGTCAGGCTGAGGGACTGAAATAGCCCCAGAAATGTGGCCACAGGCCGTTCCAGCTGGACCCCAGCCCAGCAGGCAGTGAGCCTGAGTGAGGCTAGTGCTTCAGTGAATGAACTACAGATATGAAGAAACCCAGTGTCCCTGGGGAGGCAGGCTCAGAGGAGGAGGGTCCATCCCATGGGCCTTCTGCCCCTGAGACCCAGGCCCAGACCTTTGCCATTCCCTGTGGTCATCTCTCCCCTCTCTGCTGGCTCCCCCTGTGCCTCCTGGCTTTTCTGTGAGCACACAACACCCCAGGCCAGCCCTATGATGCCCATTGGCCTTTGCATCTCAGTTCAATGTATTCCCCTCCTGTTGGTTCTAGGGCCTCTGGGCTCCATATGCTTCTGGCACTGTGGCAGCCCTGATATGGTAGGGCTAGGGGTCAGAGTGGTCTGCATGGCACAGAAAGGCAACTGGGGAGACTCTACTTAAGAAAGTGGGCCTGGGAGCAGCTGGATCCCACTAATGAGGCCTCATTAAGGCCAGTGCCCAGCTGGGCTGCTGCCTCCTCCTGTCCTTGGGCTAGGGCTGTGTGTTCTGGGCACCTCGCCCAGGCCAGGGCAGCCAGAGCCCAGCGCCTACCCTGGACCTCATGGGTGACTGGCCCTTCCTGAAGTCAGTAACCACGCCAGGGGCCGGAAGCAAGAACAAGTCTGACCCAGGAATGAGCTGGGGAATCAATGAGCACTCTTCCCCCTCCCACTCCTGGCCCTACCTCAGTGGCTGGGCACTCCAGCCCCAGGGGAGGCACCTGGGGGCAGGGGAAGTGCTTCTGGATTCAGTGTAACAAGCTCAAGACTTTGGGGGCCCTCATTCTTTCAGTCTGGATTTTTGAGGGAAAGCCCTTACAGACCTTGAAAGGACTGGTTTCTTCCTTCCTACCCTGTTTGATAATGTATGCCAGTCTTAGTTCCCCCAGACCTCTGCCTGTGCCGGGTAGCTGGCAAATACCTAGTTGGTGCCTCAGGACCAGAGAGGAGCTGCAATTTTTGTTTCTGGCTGACCTTCTTTCTGTCCAGAATTGAAAAGTGGCTATGGTTCACCACTGGGCAGGGAGTGAGTATTTCTAGCAGTTTCTACAGGTTGAGGGTGGCACTCTGAGTCCTCTACTGAGAATGGGGAAACAGAGTGGAAAGAATAGAGGGCTTGGCATCAGGAAAGCCAGCCCCCTTGACTCTTGGCAATCACCCTTCCTAACTATGTAGATGAGTGGCTTTGGGACTTGAGGTTACCATAGGTCTTGGAGACTCAGTTTCCATATCTATAGAATAGGTTGTATCATATGGCCTTCAAGGGCCCTGTCAGCCCTCAGTCTAAGACCCTAGGGGGGGATGGTGGCAGTGGTGGGGGGTGCCGGCACCAGCCCTTGGCCCTCAAGGCCAGGGCCCTTCCTCCTGGCCACGTTTTGGGTCCCTCCTGCAGGACTGAAGGGCCCCCTCCACTCCCAGGGCTCGCTGCACCCCGTTGGGCTGGGGGCTTGGGAGGGCAGCAGAGCCTCTGCGGGTGTGAGTGTTTGTGTGTTTTTTGTTCCAAGAACTTGCTGGGAAACAAGGGAGCACATCAGAGGCTGCTCTGACTCGTCCGGGCTGCATGGGGACTGGAGGGGGGGAGGGCCAAAGAGGGGGGGGCCGGAGAAGGCAGAGCTCGGGAGGAGATGAGGTGAAAGTAATTCTGACGTTGGCCAAGCGCGGCAGAGGGAGTACCAGGGAGGCGGGAGGGCTGAGCTGGCAGAGGTGTGAATGAGTCTCGGACTGAGCCGCCCCGAGCTCCCCACTGCTCGTCCCAGGATGGCGGAGGCCCGTGGTGGTCAGGGGGCTCCCTTCTCCCCAGAACAGGTCAGCCACCATCCCCCTTCCCGGCCTCAGCTGGCCTGGGCATCCTATGGGGTTGGGGGGCCGGGAGGGGAAGGGGCTGAATGAGTTGTCTCTCGGGAGGGGGCAGGCACAGGGAGGGAGCTACGGCCCACAGAACTGACCCAGAAAGTCGCAACTCGGCAAAGAGTGAGAGAAGAGGTGGATTGTGTGTGTGAGAGTGTATGTGTGTGTGTGGGGGGGAGTGAATAAGGGAGGAGGGGGGGCTGTGAGGGCTCCCCCTGCCCAGGGACCTGCTGAGAATCTGCTCTGTGTATCAAAGGGGCATTGTCCTGGCTCCCGGGGAGACGGGCCGGAGGTGCCCAGGAATTGGACTAATCAATACAGCCTCATTGTCTGGGCCACGGCAGTTACTCCTGTGGGGAGGGGGATGAGGGCACCAACGTGGTGCCCACAAATTCAGTGGCGGTGGGGGGATGGGTGGCAGGCGTCTCAGAGTGAGATTTGGGGAGATAGGAGATGACCTTCCTCTAACAGAGTCCCTCTAGGAGGGAAATGCTCTAGGAAAAGTCCTCTGATGCTTGTTTCTGGGGTCTGGGCAAGGGCCATGGTGCCAAGCATGATGTGGCTAGTGGGAGTGAGGGTATTCCATGAATTGTCCCCTCTCTTCTGTGTGTGTGAGGCAGGGGCCAGGAATAGGGGAGTCTGATTCACTCTCAGGAAATAGTCAAGAATAATGGCTCAAGGAGGTTTGGGTTGGGTCTTTAGAAAAGGATGCAGCAGCCCATGTCCTCCAGCAGTCCCCAAGGGACTCCAGCACAAGCTTTGCTGGAACAAATACCCCTCAGTCATAGGAAGTGCTCCCAGGTCACCCTGAGCTAGCACAGCTGGGAAGAGAAAGGTATATGCATACCTCAGATGCCTAGAGGGTCAGTCATAGGATCCTGGAGCCTTCCCCACCAAGAGCTGAATTAGGGATGGGATGATGGTACCTTTTTAGGCTTCTCCGGCTGGCTTCCCACAGTGTCCAGGGCCTGGCCTGTCATGGCACTGACTGGCACTCCTGGAGGGGGAAGGGAGGGCAGCCTTTTGTTTTCTCTGTTGGGTCTTTGGTGCCTCTGTCCCTGTCAACAGAGCTCTGAGAGGAAATGGAAAAGGAGCCATCTCTGCGACCTATGTTGCCCATGGGCCGGCACTGGCACAGGGTCCAAGATGCTGCCCCAGGTACCTGTGGGCCGGAGGACAAGCATCTAGACCTTCTGTGGGCCAGGAGCTCACCACACCCCCACCAATCTCATCCTAGCTTACACGCCAGGCAGGCACCCGGGCGTACTCCTGCTAACCTGCCCAGTGGTTTCCCCGAGGCAAGAGTGAAGAAAGTCTTTGCTTCTCCTCTCCCTACCATGATGGCTCAGTTTGTGGATGGGGGAACATGGCATGTGACGGATAACATATGTCCATCTGTGGCCTGACTTGGCTTCCCTGGAGGCAGGAATCAGGACATTAGAAAAACAAATGGTGAGAGGCAGGATCCCTAGAAATGGCTGGTGGGAAAGAGAAGCCAGATAGACCTGGCCCTAAGAACCTTTCTCTCAGATCCCTCCTCCAGGACCCAAGAAAAACGCCAGCAGCCTAGATGGAGCTCCAGGGAAGGATGCAATGTGGGGTCCTGCCCTCTCTCTTTTGTAAAGTTTGTCTTGGATGTGACTTCATCTCATGAGTTGAACCAGGCTGGAGAGTCATCACCGAGGGCACATCAGGCCCAGACAGGGGAGCTCCAGGAACCCTTCCTTTCCATTCAAGAGAGGGAGGAGGGAACCACCCTCTGGGCCAAAGGGCATAGATTGATGGGTTCTGACAGTTTGCCCAGTGCCTGCCTCTTAGCAGGCCTGAAACAGAGCAGCCAAGTCAGCCTCCTTCATAGATGAGGAAACTGAGGACAGCTAGTCCCCCTGGAGCCAGGACTCCCTGTCCACCACTCACCCCACTAGGTCTCCTTTGGTTAGACAAGGGCTTTCCTGTGATGAGAGAGAAACTCCCCCCAGGCAGAAACCTGGTAAACTAATGGACAACAGAGATTCAGGCTCAAAAAACCCCAAAGGGGGCAGAATCAAAATCTCAAAATTATTGGACACCCCCCCTCCAACTCTCCTGGTCTAAGAGTGTGCTGGAACCAGCTCAGATCAGGTTCTGGGAGCCTATTGGTAAGGACCATTTGTGGAGGGGATCAGTAGCACCATCATGATTTGGGGAAAATGCAGTTAATTTCAGACTCTTAGAAAGCACCTACTGTGTGCATGAAAAGCACTGTTAGGTGCTAGGGATACGATGACATAAAACAAACAAGACAGTTCCTGCCCTTAAGGAGTTTGTGCCTCCCTTACTGCCTCTGCCCATGGGACCAACAATTACACAGCGAACTATTCTAGCCTTCCGAATTGAGGGTGGCGGAGAACAGACACTGCAAATTCCTATGAAGCTATTTTGGTGATTCTGCCCTGGAAATTGGGCAATCTCATTCCCCAGGGAAATGCTCAGCAAGAGCAATGAAGAAGACTAGGTCTCAGTTTCCCCCCTCTGTAATTTGGAAGGCCTCCCTATCCCATGCCACATGCTGTTCTGAATCCCAGTGGTTGGGCCATGGTACCAGCCGTAGCCTCCCTAGAGAGTGCAGAGGAAGAAGGGGGCAGGGGTGATCTCAACTAGGTGGCACCATGGGAAAGAGTCCTGTACTTGTAGTCAGGAGAGACCTAAATTCAAATTTTGCTGTGTGACTTCGGGCAAGTCAGAACTTTCTGTCTCAGTTTCCTCATCTGTAAAGTGGAGCTAATAGCATCTACGTCCCTGCTTATTGTGAGGACCAAAGAGATTAACATACATACAGGATTTTGCAAACCTTAAAGCTCTATCTAAAATGCTAGTTTTTATCCTCATAATTTCTGAGCACAAGGAAAGCCCTACGGTGCTTGTTCCAGGATAGCCAGTGAACCTGTCATCCTGTACCCTGTCTCCCCCCACCTCCATCTCAAGCTGGAGGGCACTTGGGCTCTGGGGCTGATGAGGCAGAGGCCACCAGTCTTATAGTCCTCTCCAGGGCTGAGGATTGTTTACAGGAAGGGAAGATCAAAATTCTCTTACTCACTGAAAGGTTCAGGTGAGAGATAGTTATGCCTCCTGTCCAAGGTAGGAACCCAATGGCAGCCAATGTGGCCTTGAGCAACCGGAAATTCCCAAAGGGCAGGACTGTTGCTTTTATCTCAGTGTCTCTAGGGTCCAGCACAGGGCTAAGATTGACAGATTGATTGGCCAAATGATTGATTATATGTCCTTGGCATCAGGAGGCAAAGGTTCCTTTTATCTCTGGAATCATAGCACTTTCCTCAGTTGGGTTGGGTTGGGGTTGGTTCCATGGAAGTGGAGGAAATATTGGTGAATAAAGGGGCCACCCCATTTTCCTAACTGTGAGTTTGAAGAGCCTGAGCAGAGAGGGCTAAACCCAAGAAGTTCCAGAGACAGGCAGTGAATAGCCCACAGAGAGGCAGCTAGCTGTTAAAATGAAGGGGATGTCTTGGGGAGAAGAGAAGAGAGGGGGGATGTGAAAACCTTTGAATGAGCAGAGGAAATAAACTTGAGGAGGCCAGGCAGGGAAGAGGGGTATGCCAAGGGGACAGAATGGCTGACAAGACAGTGGGTGGCATCCAGTCTTCATGGTCTGGGGTAGCATGCCCACTGCCAATCGGGGGCTCTCCTTTGGCCACATCTGGGTTTAGAGCTCAGCAGTGGCCTTTGCCTTGAATCCCACCCTAACAGAGGCCCCTCCAGCCAGTGTTTTCCCCTACCATATGGCAGGGAACAAGCTGGGACAGCAAGGAAAGGCTCAGAAAGAAATGTGTGTGGTCTGGGGAAAAGTGCTGGAGACTCTGGAGGGGGCCCCAGGGGAGCTTGCACCAGGGCCTCCCTAGAGAGAGGACGGATAAATGTCCAGAAAGCTGCTGATCGAGGAAGAGCTTTGGGGATGAGCGTTCTCTCCTGGTTTGCTGGTGAGGAAGCTGAGGAAGGCTGTTCAGGTGGGATTTCCCTAAGTGTTCGCTTGATTGACATTTTGATCCCAGTGGAGCAGTCCAGTACTCTGGCCAGAACACCACAGTGAGGTGGGCATGGGAATTGTAACGGGGACCATGGTTCCGTAGCACCTGAACATTGGCAGATTGCTAGTTCTGTGGGAGGCTGGAAGTTTTTCCAGGATCCTAAACTTCTTAGCAGTGACAGCAGTCCAAACGAGCTGCCTTAGGGGGTTGGGGAGAGGGGTCAGGAGTTGCCCACAGGTTGAAGTGTTTCAGCAGATACTGGCTGGCCACTTGTCTGGGATGTCAGAGATGGGAAGAGCTGGCACCCTGAGGAGGGGTGACCCTATTCCTCAGCTCCCTCCCTCCTGCCCCCCCCCACTCTTGGATTCCTGGATCGTCTCATATTAAAATTTCCTCAGTCGCCTCCTGCCAGATATGTGCCCCCCCAAATGCCCATTTCCAGGACCCTCCTCGTGTCCTCATCCGCATGACTGGGCAGGTTAGCACACGGCTCGTTGGTGTGTGTGCTTCTAGTTAAACTGAACAGCGGGCTCATCGGTGCTCAGCCAGGCAACTCTGATGTGATTACCCACTGCTGGCACACGACTCGTGGTCCAGTGCCACCCCACCCCCCTTCACTGCCCTCTCTCCTGGCCAGCCTTATAGGAGAAGCCTGGAGCTAAGGAGCCCTTCCATTCTTCCTGGCTACAAAGAGGAGGAGGCACCTTGTAGCTCCTCTCAGTGTCGGGGAGCAGAGGGGAATTGATCAACTGCAGCCCCTGCCCTCAGGCAACTTCTGTTCTAAGCGGGGGACAAAATAGATACAAGATAGTTTGGGGTAGGGAGAGGTAGGAGAAGAGCTCAAGAAATGCTTCAAGCAGAAGGTGGTGCTTGAGCTGAGTCTTGGAGGAAGTTAGGGATATAAGGGGCAGGGGGAGAACATTCTAGACTGGGAGGGGGGCAGCTGGTGAAAAAGAGCAGAGCTGGGAGATGATGCCAGGGCAGGAGGGACAGTACAAAGGCCAGTCTGCATAGAGCAAGTGGAGTGATCATGTGTAAAAAGACTAGGCAGTAGATTGGGAAAGGTTTTAAATGCCGAACTTGGAAGGTTACATTTTATCTCTAAGGTAATATGCAACCACTGGAGTTTATTGAGTAGAAAAGTGATATGTTAAGACTTGCTCCTTGAGAAAATCACCTTAGTGGCTTATGGGAGTGGGGAGAGGCTTGAGCAGGGACCCACCAGTAGGTTATTGCCAGAGTTCAGGCAACAAGGAGCCCACAAGGGTGGTGGGGGTGCCCCCAGGACTCTCCTGGTCTCCCCGTCCCCACTCTTTCAGCTGAAAATCTTGTTTTATATTTCACTGAAAACTGGGGCTACTGGCCAGGCCGCCCTCTTCTCATTTCTGAGCATTCAGATGGCTTCCCCCACTGCTCACTCCAACTCTATCTTCCATGAGGAGATGGTGTTTTTTCTTCAATATGTGTCTCTGCTACCTTTCTTCTGACTCTTAACTTTCCAGTCCCGTTCTCAGCCTCATCATTCAATTGAAACTGCTCCCTCCAAAGCTTCTGTTGCTGTTGTTGTTGTCATTTTTCAATCCTGTCTGACTCTTCATGACCCCATTTGGGGGTTTCCTGGCAAAGAAGCTGAAGTGGTTTGCCATTTCCTTCTCGAGCTCATTTTACAGATGGGGAAACTGAGGCAAACAGAGTAAAGTGACTTGCCCAGGGTCACACAGCTAGGGAGTGTCTGAAGCCAAATTTGAACTCAGGTCCTGCTGACTCCAGGCCCAGTGCTCTATCTACTGTACCAACAAAGTTTCTAATGGTCTCTTAATGGCCAAATCTAATGGCTTCTCATTCCTCCCACTTCTTGACTCCTCCAGAAACTTTGACATTACTGATCACTCTCTTCTTCTGGCTAGTCTCTTTTCTCTAGGTTTTTGTGACATTACTCTCTCTTAGTTCTCCTCCTACCCATCTGATCACTCCTCAGTGGTCAGACAATCTTCCAAGATTCAAGACAGACTTCATCCAAGTCACTCCCACAAACCACAAGTATCTTCCAAGATTCTGTCGCGAGCTCTTTCCTCTTTTCCTTCTATCATATCTCACTTGACCTCATCAGCTCTCATGAATTCGACTCTACAGTGCTTAGATGATGTTCAGACCTGTTTATCCAGCCCTAACTTCTCTGCTGACCTCCAGTTTCACATCTCCAGATGCCTAGTAGACATCTCAAACTGGACGTCCAGTAGTCATCTTAAATTCAACATGACCAAAACTGAAATCATCTGTCCCCCAAGCCCTTCCCTCTCCCAAATTGCCCTATTCCTACTGAGACACCACCACTCTCCAAGTCACCGGGGTTCACAGCCCGGCTACCACCCTCAACTCCTCGTGCTCTCTTGCCTCCCCTGTCTCTTACAGTGGCCTTTTGGAACATCTCTAGTGTTCTCCCCTTCTCTCCTCTGACACTGCTACCCGCCTGGTTTGTGATAAATCTCATTTCTGGAAAAGAGCAATAGCCTGCAAGTGGGTCCTCCTGCCTCAAATCTTTCCCCATTCTAGCCTAGCTTTTACACAACTGTCAAATTGATTTTCCTAAAGCACAAGTCTAACCATATCACCTTCCTGTTCAGTCAACTCCAGGGACTGACTGCCCATTTCTTTTCTTTTTTTTTTTTTTGGAGGGCATTTGGGGTTAAGTGACTTGCCCAAAGTCACAGGGCTAGTAATTGTGTCTGAGTGTCTGAGGCCAGATTTGAACTAACTCAGGTTCTCCTCCAGGGCTGGTGCTCTGTTCATTGCACCACCTAGCTACCCCAGCTGACTGCCCATTTCCTCCAAGATCAAATGTAAAATTGATTTGGCCTCTTTCTACCTTTCCAGTCTTCCTCTCCCCCACTCATCACTTTGTGATCCAGTTGACATTGGCATTTTGGCTGTTCCTCAGACAAGACCCTCCATCTCCCCACTCCAGGCATTTTCCCTGGCTGCCTCTCATGCCTGGTAGTCTCTCCTCCCTCACCTCTACCTCCTGGCTTCCTTAGAGACTCAGCTAAAATTGTACCTTCTAGAGAAGCCTTTCCCAGCCCTCCTTTCATCTTAGTACCTTCCTTGTGTTGGTTATCTTCAATTTGGGGGCCATCTCCAGTCATCCTGATCTGTATCTGGCCACTGGACCCAGAGGGCTCCAGAGGAGAAAGTGAGGCTGGTGACTTCGCACAGCCCTGCCTCACTTACATCCAATTCACTTGCATGTCACGGCATCACCTTCCTGATGTCATGGTCCTCTTTTGCTTGTACATAGTTATTTGCAAGTTGTCTGCCCTCATTAGACTGGGAGCTCCTTGAGGACAGGGACTGTCTTTTATCTTTCTTCGTATCTCCAAGCCCTTAGCACGGTACCTGGTACATGGTATTGATGACTGACTAATGAAATCAACAAGTGAGAGAGTGTAGGAGAGAGAAGAGATCCCAGAGTACTCAGGATCAGATTCAAATAGGAAGCGATGGTGACACTAGAGAACGTGAGGACTGAGCAGACAAAAAGGAGGAAAAGTAAGAGAGGGCAGTCACACAATAGGTGAAAGTATCCAGGAGGAGAGGGGGTCAACAGCAGAAAACATCGCTGAGAGCTCAAGCTAAGACTGTTGAATTCGATGTTTTTGGTTGTTTTTGCTTTTGTTTTGTTTTCATTTGACAAGCATTTGTTTTATTAGCCCATCACCTCTCTGTCACAAGGCAAGTAGCCACCTGTTTCATCATCAGTCCCAATGACATTAGTTGGTCATTGCATTGACCAAAGTGCCCAAGGCTTTGAACATTTTTCATTTTCACAATGTATTCTATAAATTTTTCTAGTTCTGATTGTTTGACTCTGCATCTGTTCATGCAAGTCTTCCCAAGTTCCTCTGAAGCCATACCCTTCATCATTTCTTATAGCATAATAGTACCCCACCACATGAGACGACTACGTGGCACAGTGGATAGAACACTGGACTTGGAATCAGGAAGGCTCATTTTTCATAAGTTCAAGTCCAACCTCAGCTTGTGTGACCCTGGACAAATTACTCCACCCTGTTGGCCTCAGTTTCCTTATCTGTAAAATGAGCTGGAGAAGGAGAAAACCCCAAAATGGGGTCACAGAGAGTCAGACCCAACTGAAATGACTCGACAACAAAAAATCCCATCATATTCAGATATCATAATTTGTTCCGCCATCCTCCGATTGACGGGCATCCTCTGAATTTCTAATTCTTTGTCACCACAAAGAGCACTGCTATGAATATTTTTGTACACAAGGGTCCCCTGCCTTTTGATTTTATTTCTTTGGGAGTGGTCTCTCTGGGTTAGTTGGTGTGCAAAAGTTAGTAGTAACTTGGCCGTAATTCTGGAGTGGCTGGACCAATTCAGAGCGCCATGAACAGGAAGTGCATCATTTAAGCCTATTTTCCCACAACCTCTTCAGCATTCCCCATTTATTGATGGCTTTGCAGTAGAAGCTCAGGGTTACTTCAATCTCTATGTCTCTATTAGGGATTTTTTTCCATATGGCTATTGATAAGCCTGGATGTTTTCCCCCTTGAGAACTGGAAAAGATGATTATATTTGGCAATTAAAGATTGTTGGTAGCTTTGGAGAGAGCAAATTCAATTGAGTTATGGGCTCAGAAGCCAGATTGCAGAGGGCTGCAGAGTAAGTGGGGTGGAAGGAAATGGAGATAAGCAGCCTAGACAGATTCTGTTTCCTAGGAATTTGGACGAGAAAAGGGAGAGCAATTCATCAATCAATCAGCATACATTTATTAAGTGTTTACAAAGTAGTAGGCACTCTGCCCAGTGCAGGGTTCTGAGGATCCCAACTCTGGAGCCAGAAGCACCTCAGAGACCATCTAGGCCCGCTCCCTCATTATCCAGATGAAGTAACTGAGGTCTATGGAAGTTAAGTGACTTGCTCAAGGCCACATGGGCAATAAGCATCAGAGGCAGAATTTGAACCCAGGACCTTTGACTCCAAAGATAGCTTTGTGGGGATAATCTGATCCAGTGAGTGATTTTTTTTTAAGGATGAGAAGATATGGGGTCCTTTGTTGGGGATGTAGTGGGAGAAATTGAAGGCTGGAGAGAGGGCGTGATAGTGGGATAATCTGCTCCTCCCAGAGGACCATGGACAGACCCAGCCTCCAACCCTCAGAGATTCTCCACAGGAGAAATGGGCTTCCTCCCAGACATTGTCTCTACTCTTCAGAAGTTGTGTTTCTGGGGGCAGCTAGGAGGCACAGTGAATAGAGCACCAGCCCTGGAGTCAGGAGGACCTGAGTTCAAATCCAGCCTCAGACACTTAATACTTACTAGCCGTGTGACCTTGGACAAGTCACTTAACCCCAATTGCCCTGCCCTCCCCCCTCCAAAAAAAAAAGTTGTATTTCCCCCATTAGAGACTATTTCTCCCCTCAGACATCGTCTTTCCATCTTTAGAAATTGCATCTCCCTCTCAAAAATTGTCTCTTTGTCCTCAGTGATTATCTTCCCTCCCCATTTAAAGACTGTCTCTTCCCCTATCAGACACTGTCTCCTCCCTTGGAGATCCTTTTCAAATCCCCCACCCCTGGGCCAGGGCCTCCTCAGAGGCAGGTCCTCCCCTCTCTCCAGGGGCTCCTTCCTGCCTCAGAGAGGGCTTCCCACTACTTAGACCCTATAATCACTCCCCCACACTGTCTAGTCCCAGAAGACAAGTGCCCCAGAGGCCCTTTTCGGTTTTGTCTCTTTCCCTAATGTCCTCCTCAGAGCTGACCTCCTCCTGACCTTCTCTTAAGTAGCCCCTAGCTTCCCTGCCAGGTCTGGACTGGACCCTCCTGCCCAGGGCCCCTTCCTAGGGCACAGCTGTGCCAACCTGCCCATCCTGCCTTTGACATCATTGACAGGCTCTGGCCAGCCCTGGGCTGGAACCTACTCATCAGGGACCCTTGCCTATGGGCCAGGTCCTGCTGTGCCAGCTGGCTTCTCCTGCCTTCGACCATAGCCACTGAGCTACTCTGCCAGCCCAGGGCCCTCGGGCTCAGCTGCACCAGCCTGCCTGTCGTGCCTTTGACCAATTTGTCCTGCCCCTGAAGCCCAAAGCAGGAGGAAGGGGCGCGCTCCCCCTCTTCTCCTGCGTGCCCAGCTGGCCCACGTGCTCAGCCTGGCGATGTGCTAGGCAGACAGGCCTGCAGGCGGACCGATAGACTGGGGGGAGGAGGGGACGCGCACGCTGGACACAGGACCCTTTGTTGCCAGTCCCAGCAGGGCTGCTTGGTATGACACTGAGCTGCTTACCACTCACGCCCCTGAGAGCTGTGGAGGATGGAGGCCTGGGGGGGCCCATAGGAATCAGGCAGGCCTGCCCGGGGTGTCCTGGGCTGACTGGGATGAGAGACTGGGCCCTGTCTCCACATGGCATTGCCTCCTCCTGTCCCTCATTTCGTTTCTTTCCTCCTGGGAGCTGGCAGGCAGCAGGCACGGGGATCAGGCTAGGCCCTGGCCAGGGCTGACTCTGGCTTCATACTGATCGCGCCTCCTCTCCTCTTTCCACAGAATGGTGCTGTCCCCAGTGAGGTGGCCAAACGGGACAAGAACCTCAAACGGGGCAACTGGGGCAACCAGATTGAGTTTGTGCTGACCAGTGTGGGCTATGCCGTGGGGTTGGGCAACGTCTGGAGATTCCCTTATCTGTGCTACCGCAACGGGGGAGGTACCCAGTGGGCACTGCTTCCTCGGGCCCAGGCCTCTCCGTGTCTCCTCCATGGGGTGGAGACCACCCACCCAGAGTGCAGGCTCCTTCCCCACAGCCTGGCACAGATGCCCCTCTGCCTGGGGCACAGACCACCTCCAGCTCCTGGCACAGATACTGTCTCGGGGGGAGGGAAGTGGAGAGGAGAGAGAGAGAGACGGTGTCTGGCTCTCAGGGTTGCTCCAGCACTCCCCACCCACAATACACCCCCACTCACTTGGGTCCTCATTCCATAGGGAAGGAGGGGGCTGTGGCAGAGGCAGGGACACTGGCCCCAGAGCTCTCCCTCTTTCTTGGGCCTCCCTCCCTGAGCCTGGCCTCTCTCCCCACGCCCTCCCAGGTGCTTTCATGTTCCCCTACTTCATCATGCTGGTGTTTTGTGGCATCCCGCTCTTCTTCATGGAGCTCTCCTTTGGTCAGTTTGCCAGCCAGGGCTGCTTGGGGGTCTGGAGGATAAGCCCCATGTTTAAAGGTGAGGATCAAGGGCAGTGTTTACGTGCCCCAGGAGTACCGCCTCCCTAGCTGGGGTATGTGTTCCTTGTTTGGCCCCCACACCTCTCCCCATACAGGCCTTCTCTTTCCCCTTGTTGCCCTTGGCCACTGCCTGGGCTTGGCTCCACATGCTCCCTCCCAAGCTGCTTGCTTCTCTCCCCCCAGCCTGCCATGAAACCTCTCGTTTGCCTGCCCTGCAGGTGTGGGCTACGGCATGATGGTGGTGTCCACCTACATCGGCATCTACTACAACGTGGTCATCTGTATCGCCTTCTACTACTTTTTCTCCTCTATGACCCCCGTGCTACCCTGGGCATTCTGCAACAACCCCTGGAACACACTCGACTGTGCTGGGGTCCTCGATGCTGCCAACTTCACCAACAGCTCGGACCCAACCCAGGGGCCCCTCAACCTCTCCCAGATGCTCAACTACACCCTTAAAAGGACCAGCCCCAGTGAGGAGTACTGGCGGTGAGTCTCCATCCTGCAAAGATCTGCTAGGCATTAGGGAGGCAGCAAGTGGGCAGCCTCAGACTCAGGGCAGGCCCGAAGCTGGAGCCGGACGGGCAGAAGGGACAAGGAAGGGAATGAATAAGTCAGGTGTGCTCTGGTGACAGCAAAGAGACTGGCTTGATGGGCTAGGGCAGACAGAGCCTTTGGAGAGCCATGGAGAAGGGGGCAGGAGAGGTTCTGGGGGAAAGCCTGACCTCGAGGAAGGAGCACTGGCTGGGAGCTCCAGGCTAGTGACCTAACCTCCCAGAGCCTCAGTTTCCTCGCCTTTAAAATGGGGGTAATAATCGAGTTTCTGGGAAGGACTTGCCAACTTTACAAAGCTCAGAGCCCCACCAGAGGGTGAAGGGCAAGCAGCTTTTCTGATTGCTAGAATGGGGACAGAAAAGTCCAGCCTTCACAAAGGAGGCAGGCAGGAGCAGAGCCCACATTGAGGCCTGACTGCAGCTTAGGCATGGGGTGCTGGCGTGGAGGGAGCAGGGGCACAGAGCCTGAGCCAGAGCTAGCTGTGCAAGGAGGGAAAGGGAGGGGTATTTCAAAGTAGCATTCTTTGTCAGTGCATCCTTGCTTCAGATCCCCCAGTGGGGAGGAGAGGTTTGATTTGGAAAGGAGCTAACTTGGGGGCTGGGGTGGGCAGGTGGTGCTGGGTAGGGTCCCTGTCCTTGCTCCTGGCCCTCCCACACCCACTAACAGGCTCACAAATCTGCCCTGTTAATCCCCTGCTGAAAAATGTGCTACGTGGCAGAGCTCAGACTCATTGGTCCTCCCTGATACTCTCCAATCCCATGGAGGGAGCATTTGGTTTTCTACTGTTCTCATGAATGAATCAGGCCTTACAATTCTTTGTGTTTGTGTCTCATCCCCTTATCTCTTCATCTAAGCTCCAGATGGGCAGGGATTCAGCTTTATATGAACTCTCTATTTCCCTCAATGCCTAGCATAAGGCTTAGCGCACTATGCTTAATGAAGGTTTCTTGGATGGATAGATGGGTGAATGGATGAAGGGATGAATGACAGGTGGACAGATAAGTGGATGGATAGATGGATGGACAGATGGATGGATGAATGAAGAGACAGACAAGGGGGTAGATAGATGGATGGACAAATGGATGGATAGATGAATAGATGGATAGGTGGACAGATGGGTCTTCAGGTCTTGCACAAGGCCTTTTGGCTTTTCTGCATAATAATAACAATAATAATAGCTAATGTCTATATAACTCTGCCAGCACTATGCCAAGTCCTTTTTACAAGTATTATCTCATTTGATCTTCATGGCAACCCTAGGAGGCAGGTGCTTTTATTTTCCCCATTTTACAGATAAGGAAACTGAGGCAGAAAGTGGCTAAGTGGTTTACCCGGGGTCATACTAGCAAGTCTCTGAGGCCAGATTTGAACTCTGGTCTTCTGATTCTAGGCCCAGCACTCTATCCCCTCTGCCACAGACCCTAGTCTGCGCAAAGGCTATACATTCCCCAAACCTTTAACCAGGTAACCAGGCCCCATGTTTCTGAGATGGGGAGAAAGAGATCACAGAATCACAGAATAAGATACAGGTCTCATCCTCAAGGAGAAGATGGTACCATCCAGGAAGAGATCAAAGTGTCCAGGGGCCCTGGAATTAGGGAAGGCTGTGGGAGTTCTCTTAGATAGGAGGCATTAGTCACAGAAGCTGCAAGGCCAAGAGAAGAGACGAGGGTGTCAGCTGGCTCAGTGGTGGCAAAAGTGGAGAGGAAGGGACAGAGGGGAGAGGCATTTCCAGGGAAGAAGCGATGGCACCTTGGAACTGATGGGATGAAGGACAAAGATGGGTCAGAAAGCCCAGTCTGTGCCCATAGAAACATGGTGGAGGTGCAGGGCAGCTGGGAAGAGGTGAGAGGGAGGGGAGACTGGCAGAGCTGGAACTGTGTGAGCCCCTTCCCTCCCCTGTGTTAGCACCTGTATGCACACACATCCACAGTGTGTGTACAGTGTGAATACATTATCCGTGTGTGTACACAGTATCAGTGTGTATGTATGATATCAGTGTGTGTATATAGTATCAGTGTGTATATATGATATCAGTGTGTGTGCATACACAGTATCAGTGTGTATATATGATATCAGTGTGTGTGCATACACAGTATCAGTATGTATCCAGTATCAATGTATATACACAGTATCAGTGTGTGTATGCAGTAATAGGGTGTATACACAATATCAGTGTGTGTGTACACAGTACCACTGTGTGTATGTGCAGTATCAGTGTGTATACAGTGGAGGACCTTAAGGAGTCACCATGAGAGTCCTTTGGGTGACGGCAGGAAAACCCACAAGAGTTGCCTGGCAGGCTTTGGGAGACCCAGGCCTCAGGACGTTTGGAGGTCAGAACTTCATGGCCTAGGTAGGCCTCCTGGAGCCCAGTTCCCTTCCCAGACCCTGGCCTTGCTTCCTTCTCTAATCTGGGGATTGAACGGAGGCTGATCTCTCCCCACCAGATCAGGCCCGGCTTGGGCAGTCCTGAGGACTAAACAGAAAGGCCCCAATCTGCTCCCTCTGAGGAGAAGCACGATTGAGGCTCCCTCTCACTCCCCAGCAGTGGCAGCTGGCCAGCTATTTGTGGTGGGCTTCCAACCCATGCACAGGATGGAGTGGGCAGAGCCTTCCTGGGTGGGGAGGGCAGGAGTAAGTCACACAGTGTTCTCTCCCCACTCCTTCCCCGACCCCAGCCATTATCAGGCAAGTGAAATCCAGGGAACTTGAGCATCAAGAGAAGGTTCCAAGGTGTCATAGACAAATGGGTAGCCTGTGCCATGGGAGGAGGGTCATGAGAACTGGTATCCCTAGAGATCTTTAAGGTTTGAAAGGACTTTACAGACCCATCATCTCCCTTGTGACACCCTCCCACCCCCTTTTCTCAAAGGACTCACAAGTTGAGAAGAAAATTGACTTGCCCAGAGTCTTGCAACTAGTGAGTGGCAGGATTCTGTCCCCTACATCCCACTCCCAGCCCCACAGGCTTATGGCAGAAGGGCACAGGATCTCAGTGGACACACCCATTTTCCAGATGCAGGCATGAGGCCTGGTTGTGCTTTGCCTGAGGGGCTAGGGAGGTGGTAGAGGGGAGTCTCAGTCCAGCTTCCAGAGCCCTTCTTTTGTTGTCTCGGGGTCTGCTTTGTTCTGCAGTGTTGGGGAGGGTGGAGAAGAGAGAAAGCTGGTCCCAGGCCGAATTCCCCGGGCCTGGCTCTTCAGGTAGGTGTGGTCAGGAGCCCAGACTAGGTTCCCTATAGAGCCAAATTTCTACCCTCAGAGGGATTAGAGACAGCTGTTGTTTGAAGCAGAACACACCCATTCAGTTTTATTGGGGGAAAAAGATTCCTTACTCTATCTAGAATGTGTCTTCTAGTGCCTAAAGCAGGGGTGGGGAACCTGCAACTTTGAGGCCACATGTGGCCCTCTAGGTTCTCAAGTGCAGCCCTTTGGATTCAAAGAGCCACACTTAAGGACCTAGAGGGCCACATGTGGCCCCAAAGGTCACAGGTTCCCCACCCCTGGCCTATAGGAACCTGGAGGGTCAGAGTAGGAAGCACCAACTCAGAAGTTTAAGTCCTTCTTTCAGAAAAGACTCTAAGGAAGCCCAGGGCCCAAGGTCACATTGCTGACAGTGGCAGAGCTGGGCAATGAACTTGGCTCTGTTGGGCTCTAGAGTGAGACAGAGACCACACTAGGCCCATGGGGCACCAGACTGTGGCTTAACTTGTCGGGGGAGGGGGGATGTGGAAGGGAGATGGCCTGGAGACAAATCCAGCCAGCCAAGCCTGTGGGGCACATGACTCCTTGGGCTACTGACCAGGGCCTAGTGTCCAGCCTGGTCAGGGCCAGCTGCCCTGGGCAGAGTGGCCACCTCATGCCCCCTGCTGGGCAAAAATGCAAATGATATGAAGGAAGGAAAGGAGGGAGGGAGGAAAGAAGGAAGAGAGGGAGGAAAGGAAGGGAGGAAGGAAAGGAAGGAAGGAAGAGAGGGAGGAAAGGAAGGAAGGAAGAGAGGGAGGAAAGGAAGGAAGGAAGAGAAGGAGGAAAGGAAGGAGGGAAAAGAGGAAGGAAAAGAAGGGGGAAAGGAAAGAAGGAAAAGAGGGAGGAAAGGAAGGAAGGAAAAGAAGGAGGAAAGGAAGGGAGGGAGGAAAGGAAGGAAGGAAGAAAAGGAGGGAAGAAAGGAAGGAAGAAGGGGAAGGAAGGAAGAGAGGGAAAGAAGGAAGGAAGTCAGGAGGAGAAGAAGCAAGAAGATCCTTGAATGAGGATCTTCCTGAAGTGATCCAGCTAATAAGGACTGCTGAATGAGGGCTTCTACTTCTTAGGGCAGTGGGAGTAGAGAGCAGAGACTGGTATGGAGAGAGGTTTGGTAGGTGGAGCCAACAAGAGTCAGACTGAGAAGATGACAGGGTTGGAGGGGACTGCTCCTTATTTTGCAGATGAGGCCTTGAACCACAAAGGCCCTCTAACTCCAGCCCCCTTCCCAGTGTCTGCAATGCTTCCATCCCCTGCCCAACCACCTGCTGAGCCAAAGTGCTGTCCTTGAGAGGACCAGTCAGGAAGGATGAATGCTGCCACCAGTTTGGGCCCAGGGAAGTGAGAGAAAACTCCAGATTCTTTCTGCCAGAGCCCCCCCCCGCCAAGAGCTCTGAGGAAGCTGTCCTTCCCAGTAGCCCTGAGCCTTTTCCAAGGAGGCAGCAGGTGGTGTATTGGAGACCTAAGTTCAAATCCCGGCCTCAGACATTTACCAACTCTGTGACCCTAGGCCTCAGTTTCTTAATCTGTAAAACAGAGGTGATAATCAGACTACCTCCCTCCCATGGCTGTTGTGAGGATCTAATGAGGTAATGCTTGTAAAGGATTTTATAAACCTTAAGTTTGGAACCAAGTCCTGCCCTTTGGTCAGGTTGAGGCCAATGTGGCTTGACCTTAGCTCATGGGACAAGGCCTGGAAGGGTGGCGTGGGCAAGGAACCTTACTTGGCTGCATGTTCCAAAATTAAATGTGATCTCATGGTGTGTCAAGGCCCCCTTCAGAGCCCCTCAAGACTCCCTGACCCCTGACCCAAGTGAAAACAGACTGTCCTCACTCTGATTTCTGGCAGCCCTGGTACTCCTCCCATTCTGCTTTCGTCCGGCCTCTCTCTTTCTCTGCATACTGTTCCGTATTGGTTCTGTGGCTTTTCACTATTATTTAACATCGTGTTATTTATCTTATCTCCCCTTAGCTTAGATTCTAAGCTCCTTCAGCATAGGAATCTTAGTATCCACAGTGCCAAGTTCAGTGTCCTGTGCTTAGGAAGCCATAATGTGTGTTTGGATCCAATGGAAGGGCCATATCCAGGGCGAGAGAGAGGGTTTGTTCTCCTATTCTCAGCCTGGGTCAGATCCTGTCTGAGGTCACGATCAATATAAAAACAAACTCCTAGCAACTATACCTATCCCGAAATGCTATAGGTTACTTTACGAAGTAGTGAGTTGCTTATCCCTAAAAGTGTTGAAACAGAGACTAGATGCCCGCCTGTTGTGGAAGAAATTCATGTATCAGATGATGGGTTGGCTTTGATTACCACCAAAGCCCCTGAGACTCTGTTTCTGGAGTATGTCTGTAACATGTGGCTCAGGGTCTGTCAAAGCTCTGGGTTCACTCAGATTGGGTTTGTTCTCAGGGGCTGATCCTATCAGGCCATTTTCTCTCTATGCCCTCAGTGTCCCACCTAGAGTGTACTCTGGTAGATCTCCAAATATACTAATTTCTAGGTTTTCACATTTGTGGGTAAAAAAGGGGCCTTCATTTCCCTTACAGTTACTTATGGTAATAAAAGCATATGGGTAGAGGACAGCCTTTATTCCCCCTGTCAGAAAAATGTCACAGATGAAAAAGAACTCATAGGAGCCCATAATGGATAAAGGAAACATTCATAGTAGTTGCCCTCAGAAGGAAATAGACTTAGAAGTGCCACTGAGGCAACCATTTGAAATGTAATCATTCCATAAAGTATTTATTAAGCACCTATGTGCCAGGCACTGTGCTAAGTGTAGAGACACAAATACAAAGAATGAAATAATCCATACACACAAGGAGCTTACATTCTGATGAAATTAAGCATTCTTATGAAATCTCTCTCACACACAAAAGGTCCTATACAGACTTATGGTGTGACCTGTGGTTTGAACTCTCCCTGGTGGGCAGACATACACTGGGGCTGTTGGGCAAGCAAACTCCCTTCCTATGAGATAAACGTTCTCTGTGAATACCTCACTATAACGATAGAAGATGGCAAGCCTAAATTGGTCCTTTTTGCACTGCCCCTCTCGTTTCCCCTATCCCCCCACTGCTTTTGGTTCTACCCTCTAGGGCCTGGCAGAACAAGCCCAATCTGTCCAGCAGTGATAGCCCTTCAGATACATAAATGAGAACAGCCGTGTCGCCATAAATGCTCCCTTTTCCAGGCTATAGAAATATTCACAGTTCCTTCAGCCAACCCTGAATGAAGGTTAAATTCCATCTATGCCTACCAAATTTGGAACGAATGTAAAGCCCGGAGACATAACTAGCACATTCGATGATTAAGTCAGGATTCAAAAGGATCTCAACAGGCTAGAAGAATAGATCAAATTGAATAAGAATACGTTGAATGTAGAGTAGCCTTTGATTCAAAAAATAAACTGCAGAAATACTGACTAGAGAGCTGTAGCATGAACAATATCATGAGACAAAGATCTGGAGTTTGTAGCGGACCACATGCTCACTGTAAGTCCACAGTCAACAAAGATGACATGAGGGTGGACTTTATGAAGAGATCAACTGTGCTAAGAACTGAGGACACTAAAGCAGTAGCAAAACTACCCCTGCCCACAAGGACACCTCAGGCTAACTGGGGGAAAGTACATAGACATATACAGCCTCTGCATGGCACAGTGGAGAGAGAACTAGACTTGGAGTCAGGAAGACCTGAGTTTGAATCCTGCCTCGGACACTTACTAGTTGTGGGACCCTGGGCAGGGTCTGTCTGCCCCTCTGCCTTGGTTTCCTCATTTGTAAATTGGGGGTACTAATAGCACGTGCCTCCCAGGGTTATTATGAGGACTAAATGAGGTATTTATAAAACTGCTTGTGAACCTTAAAGCACTATACAAATGCTAATTATTATTATAGATCTACAACCAGGGAAATCAGACAAGGTTTTATGTAGGAGGTGGTACATGAGCTGAATTTCTAAGGAAATGAGAGATTCTAAGAGGTAGAGGTGAGGAGGGAGTGTATTCTAGGCATCAGGGACAGCCACCACTAAGGCACAAAGAGGGAGGTGGCATTTCTGTGTTTCCCTCCCTTTTAACCTGCCCCTCCCTATCCCTGGTAGTTTTCCTGCTGAGCCTGATATATTTCTACACTAACTGTGTCTGTGTGTGTGTGTGTGTGTGTGTGTTCAGCCTTCCTTGTTTATTTCAGATAAGAGTGAGCTTCCTCTGATGCCCTCTCCCCTCCCCCTTCCTCTCTGCTCCTACACTCCTCTGAACCAGGTCTTCATCTACCTCAGTGCCCTTTGAAGGCATTAAGGTTCTGAAGGAACACTTGCTACTTCTCTTCCTCTTAGAATGTCGTCAGCACTATACTATCATATAGTTCCTCAAATAAATTTATCTTTCTTGGTTTCTCTGGACTCTCATATTCATATTTTAAATATCCTACTCAACTTTCGGTGTTTTCATTAGAAATACTTGAAAGGGGGCAGCTAGGTGGCACAGTGAATAGAGCACCAGCCGTGGAGTCAGGAGGACCTGAGTTCAAATCCTACCTCAGACATTTAACACTTACTAGTCATGTGACTTTGGGCAAGTCACTTAACCCCAATTGCCCTGCCCTCCCCCCTCCAAAAAGAAAAAAAGAGAAAGAAACCAAAAGAAATACTTGAAAGTCCTTTATTCCATTTTAAGATCCATTTTCTCCCCTGTAGGATAATACTCAATTTCGCAGGGCAAATTATTCTTGATTGTAAGTCTGTATCTTTTGCCTTTTGGAACATTGTATTCCAAGAACTCCTCTCACTTTTGGTAGAAGCCTCCAGGTCCTGTGTAATCCTGATTGTTATTTCTTGGAACTTGAATTGTTTCTTTCTGAATATTTGCACTATTTTTTTTACATGGAACCACTGGATCTGGGCTGTGACATTCCTGTAACTTTTTTCTTTTGGGGTTCCTTTCAGTAAGTGATCAGTGGATTCTTTCTATCTTGACTTTGTTTTCTAGATCTAATGGCTCTAGAGAATTTTCATATATGATTTTTTTGAAATGTAGGTTTCAGGATTTTTTTAAAAACCATGTTTTTCAGGGATTCCAATGAGTCTTAAAATTACCTCTACCTGACTTGGTTTTCAGGTCAGCTGTTTTTGATAACAGATATCTCACACTTTTTTCTAATTTTTAAATCTTCTGATGTTTTGGTCTAAGGTGTTTTGCCCTCTCATGAAGCCAATGATTTATGTTTGGCCTGTTCTACTTTACAAGGAGTCTATTCCTTTGGACAGGTTTTTGGTTTTGTTTTAACTTTTTAAAAGAATTTTTATTTTGAGTTCCAAATTATCCCCCTCCCTCCAGCCCCTCCTCCGTCCATTGAGAAGGCAAGTAATATGATGTTAGGTCAGGCTTATTTCTCTTCTAAACTACATGTTCTCCTGCCAATGTTCTCTTCCAGAGCTTTTCTCTTTTACTTCATTTCTTCTAGGTATTCATGTAGAAAATCCACTTTTTCCTTTAAGTCTCTGCTTATAATTATTATTGAGTTAGATTTGCAGTTTTTGGTGTTGGTTGATGTTTAATTTATTTATCCCTCCAGCTTTAGTTTCTGAACTGGGGCTTTTTGCCAAGGCCAATCTTTGCTCCCTGCTGCACTTTTGGGTGGGATGGTATGCCCTGTTTCTCCTTGCCCTGGGTTCTTTCATTGAGGTCTACCTTCTGGGGTTCAGCATCTCTGAATTTTTGAAGTTCAGAGCACTACTCTGTCATCAAACAAAAAAGTGTTAGGCATCTCAGAGCCCAGTATAAATTCTACAGCACTGGGTTGGGTGGCAACCACACTGTCCACACTGTGCTGGTCGCTGCCTGCTGTGTAGCTAATTCCCAAAGGTTCTTACTCTAGGACTTTCTGCCCATCCTGGGGTTTTCTCACAGGAGCCTTCTGTTCTTGCTGCCTCTGATATAGAGCCTCATAGGTTACTCATGTCCTGTCTCTGGTCCCATTGACACTCTCTTGCATGAGGAAAGAGTTACCAGTGATATCACTTTGTCCATGGGAGAGAGTGACCACATGCTTACAGAAATCTAGCAGAAAGGCACACGAGTAAAGAAACCCACGTGCCTAAGATGACACATGCTTCTGGATGGCAAGATTTGATATCTTTAGAGAGCAGTCTTCATCATGCATTAACTGCTGGGCAAAAACCAATTCGCCACTATCTGCTCCCTGCTTAGTAAAGCTACTTCTCTGTTGCTCCCAGGCTCTGAAGCAGTAACGAGCCCTTTTATGCTGCAGCCACTCTTGGTAAAGTGCTAAGAAAGAGTTATGCTCTTTCAGTGACAAGTAATCCCTTAAGGTGGAGAACTGAAGAACTTCTTAGGTCTTTAGTCAGCCTTCAGCAAAGATGAACTTCTCAAGGCAAAGCTTGTCTTTCTTCCCTTTCAAACCACAGGAGGGGCAGTGAGGGAGGGGGTCAGTAAAAAGCAACACAGGCAAACCCTTGAGAAGTTTCCTTTCTGTCAGGCAGAATCTGGTGCTAGAGCATAATCCTGCATTTCTCTAGCCCATTAGCTCTCAGAAAAGCAATGCCTTCTAGTCAGCATGGCTCACAGCAAAACCATAGGAGATCCTGAATTTCTGTTTTTGATCATTTTCTTTCCGTTTTTAAGAATTCTATCTTCTGTAAGCAACTTCCTTCCTGTATCTTTAGTTTCTGACTCTCCTGTCCTCAACTTACTCTCTTATCTTCCTCTGATCATCTCTTATCCCTCCTAACTCTTTTGGATTCTAATGACTCAAATCAAGGACTCCTTATAAGTAGTGGCCCATTTTTAACTTATAATGGGGAACTCAAAAACTTCACCTTTCTGTCACGCAAGATTCTTTACAATGTTGATATGATTTTCCTGTAGTCCCTAAACACAATTAATTTATAATTTTTCATTTATAACCTTAAAAACTTTGAAAACAGTAACATGCAAATGAACACAGAGCACTGCACCCATCTTTAATTCACTAAGTACTCTGCCTTTAAATAGGCTGTTTTAATATATTTATCTGAGGAAGGGTAGTTTTCTGTTGATCTGACCCTATCCTCAACATTTTATCTGAGAGACTATTTTTTCTCAAGCTGATTTGATCAGTTTGATCATTACAAATGCACTTTTTCTGGCACTTTCAGAAATTTAGCATGCTATGATCACATAGTTTATCCTGTGTAGCAACCTCTCTGGGCTACCTCTCCAGCTTGGCACTTATAGGTTTACAAGTTGCTTTCCAGGGAAGGTGATATTTTGCAAGGTTCTACGTGGATAGAGTACTGAATCTGGAATCAACAAGACCTGAATTCAAACTTTGCCTCAGACACTAGCTGTTTGACCTTGATCAAGTCTTTTAACCTCTTTCTGCCTCAGTTTCCTTATCTGTAAAGTGGGGATAATAATAGCATCTCCCTCCGTGGGTTGTTGTGAGAATCAAATAAGATAATTTGGAAATTATCAAATGAGATAATTTGGAAAGCATTTTGTAGACCTTAAAGTACTCTATAAGTGCTAGCTGGTTATTTTGTCACTGTTATTATCATTACCCCCTTCTAAAACTAAAATGTATGATCCCTCATCAGTGAATTTACCTTTTGTAGAATCCAGTAAACACAATTGACTCAAAGCAAAAGCATTTTACTAAGATATCATGGTGATAACAGTAATGATAGAACATTCCCCTCATAAATCTAGGGCATGTTGTCTCCCAAATGCAGTATCATTGGCAAGAGTGGGCACAAACTTAGAGTGCAATAGTAGTGAGGCCCACATGTAGGGAACACGTGTGACCATGGCAACTTTCACTTTCAGCACTGTTCTAGCCCTCTCCATGGAGTTCTCATCCTAGACTCCCTGGATCTGCTTCCGTCTGCAGCTTGACTTTCAGCTGCCAGGGCTAATTCTCTCCTGGATCCATAGTTAACTCTTTTCTCTGCTGCCAGAAGTCTTAGTAAAGACTTGTTATGTTAATAATAAATAATAATAATAAAGCAGTTAATGCTGCTTCCTGCCTGGATTGCTTCCTTTCTGCATTGACGTGTCTGAAGAGTCTTTATCTTTCTCTGCTCCCTGGCTCAAACTGGCTGATTCTCCAAGCACCTTGATGAGGTGGCTCCTACTAGATAGACTCCAGTAGCATCTTTTCAGGGTGCCGGGGTGATGGCAGTTGAGAAGAGGAAAAGTCTCTCCTTCTGGAAGAAGCACCGGAACCACACTCTAAAAGCTGCTGTCTACCTCCAGTTGCCTTGAACTCTCAAACTGTCTAACTGCCTGTAGGACTTGGCAGACTTTGGATTTTTGTTTGTTTGTTTGTTTGTTTGTTTGCTATTTGGAGGGCAATTGGGGTTAAGTAACTTGCCCAAGGTCACACGGCTAGGTGTGTGTGTGTGTGTGTGTGTGTGTGTGTGTGTGTGTGTGTGTGTG
>NW_027185852.1:31031661-31113141 GCF_028583685.1 Petaurus breviceps papuanus
TGTGTGTGTGTGTGTGTGTGTGTGTGTGTGTGTGTGTGTGTGTGTGTATGCTAAGTGTCTGAGGTCAGATCTGAATTCAGGTCCTCCTGACTCCAGGGCTGGTGCTCTACTCACTGCCCACCTAGCCACCCCCAGACTTTGTTTTTTAAAGGTGACCAAGGGTCATAGCCAATCTTCCATCAGTCAATAGCAACTGCCTTCCAATTCAATCAAAGAACTTTCCCCCTAGCACTTAATATAGGGAGGCAGGGCATATACACTCTTTCACATTTAGTTTGACACCTCACCATCTACCTATATAGAGTCCAACTCCAGTCCTTTTCCCACACACACGTACATAGAATAAAGCAAGAAGGAAACCAGACCAGATACTTCTCTACAAAGACGTTGGCCTTCAACCAGCCATCCCCCATTTCCCTGCCAGATCTTTGGTGCGACTGATGAGGGAGGGAGAATCCTGATCCATATACCCCTAAGGGTTGTGGAGAAGGAGTTGTGGAGGAGTGTTGGCTTCCTGTCTTGGTATCATGAGCTTAAACAAGAGAAGGCAGGAAATAGGATCAATATTTACTTCCATTCCTACTTTCACCCTCTGGCTGAAAGAAATCAACTTCTCCTCCCATCAGAATATGATTCCCAGTAGATGTCAGCCTCAGCATCGCTGGATCTTTTCTCCTCATGGGTCCTGGCCACCATCTCTGTGACAGGCTCTAAAATTCTCCCAGATGTGACAGAAGTGCTGGTTATGATGTCATCCACACCTTTCTGTGTCACCCATGGCCACTAGGGTCTGTCTCCCAGAAGCACAGATCATAAGGACAGAGGAAGCAGGACAGGAAATGCAAAGGGGGGTGGTGAAGGATAAATGGTGCCCTTTTCCCAGTCTGTATTCATAGAAGAACAAAATGAACAGTTCATCCCTTTGTCACTACCACCCTGTAATGGTAATGGGAATTTGAAGATTTTCTCTGGCCCTTAATAAGCCTAAGGGAATTTGAAGATCTTCCCTGATCCAGGCACAGTCTGGAGAACCTTGTTGTTGATAAATGAATCCTAGCTTTTGGTGACCACTGTTCCCTTTTATCTAAATGTTCACAGATCATCCCTTTACTCATGAGTTGTAGGATTTTGGTAGGAATTGGAAGTCAGGTCATTGGACTACAGTTTGAAAAGACTCCCTTTTACCCATTAGACCATTTCCTTCAGTTCTTTTCTCATTCTTTGCTCTTTTTCAAAGATCCTGAGCAAGACTCAACAATCACTTCTGATAGTTCTTTATAGCACTTTGTGATGTAGTCTGGCTTGGCCTGGTGAACTCAACTCATTGAGGTAATCTATATGCTCTTAATACACTGGGTTTCAATTCCACTTTTCCCAATGCAAGTGTCACTGTCCCTGGTTAAGAAAATAGAAGCAAGTGAGGTTGGGCAGCTAGTGGCACCATATTGGATGGAGTGCCAAGACTGGAGAAAGAAGATTCATTTTCCTGAGTTCACATCTGACTTCAGACTTACTAGCTTAAACTCTTTGCCTCAGTTTTCTCATGTGTCAAATGAGCTGGAGAAGTAAATGGCAAACCACGAACTCCAATATCTTTGCCAAGAAAGCCCCAAGTGGGATCACGAAGAGTCAGATACAACTGGAATACTGAACAGCAAAAGTTCTACCTTCTCTCATCTACTCATAGAATATTGTCCTCCTGCCCACCCTGAGCAGCACTGACTTAGCCCGGGTCCTGGTCAATGCCCATTGCACTGACTTGTCTGGGGGGTGATGACTGTCTCGCCATTGTTTCCCATTTAGAGGTAGGGGACCAGGTTGCTACCAGTCTCACCCTCTGCCCCCAGGGCATGCTGAAGCTGGTCCTGAGCAACTCCCTGGGGATTCCTTCCAGGGCAGTAAGGGGCTTGAGGATGCCCTCAGAGACACTTTGTCTTCTTCATCCTAGGCGCTACGTGCTGAAGCTGTCCGATGACATTGGCAACTTTGGGGAGGTGCGGTTACCCTTGCTGGGGTGCCTCGGAGTCTCCTGGGTGGTCGTCTTCCTCTGCCTCATCCGTGGTGTCAAGTCCTCAGGGAAAGCAAGTACACTCGCCCCTTCCCCTCCCCTCCTGGGATTGAAGGGGCTCCCCTAACCAGAGAAGGCCAGAGTGGGTGGGGGTGGGGAAAGGTCAGGGTCATGAAATGTGGGGGAATGAATGGGGTGGGGACAGGGGAAGCAAGGGAACATGGGAAGGGCTCAGCCTTTGGGAATATCTGTCCAGGAGGAGATAGGGTCTGAGTCAACACCCCTCCCTGCTGCCCCCTCTCCAGGTAGTCTACTTCACAGCCACATTTCCCTATGTGGTGCTGACCATTCTGTTTGTTCGAGGGGTCACCTTGGAAGGCGCCTTCACGGGCATTATGTACTACCTGACGCCACAATGGGACAAGATCCTGGAGGCCAAGGTGGGCGTCTGTCTGGGCACTTGGGAGCTGGAGGGAGGAGGAGGAGTTGTCTTCTGCCCTGCCTGCCCCAGCTGACCACAGGCCCTCCTCCCCAACCCTCACAGGTGTGGGGAGATGCCGCCTCCCAGATCTTCTACTCCCTGGGCTGTGCTTGGGGAGGCCTCATCACCATGGCTTCATACAACAAGTTCCACAACAACTGTTACAGGTGAACCTCAAAATTTGTTCCTTTCGCCTTCTGAGTGTCCCCACCCCTGACTCCACACCAGGCCCTCAAGGTGCCAGAGTGACCTCTCCCAGCCCCACTTCTGCTTCTCAGTCTCAGCTACACAGAGCTGACAGACCATCAGAGCCAGAGATCCCACCCCCAGCCCAGATCCCCAGAGGCCAGAATCTGGGCCTGCAAAGGACAAGGGAATGAGGGGGAGAGAGGCAGGTGGAAAGTCCTGGGAAAGCTGCGGTAGGGTTGGCCCATAGGCTTAGGGAGGATTCAGGGAACCCAAGGCTCCTTCTCCCCAGGCCCAGGGTGGGGCTGGGGGGTGGAGCCCGCAGTGAGATTGCTTCTGGACCCTTAGTCTCCAAGGCTGAGCCTGGCTCTTCTTGGTCCTCCCAGGGATAGCATCATCATCAGCATCACGAACTGTGCCACCAGCGTCTATGCAGGCTTTGTCATCTTCTCCATCCTCGGCTTCATGGCAAACCACTTGGGTGTGGACGTGTCCCAAGTGGCTGACCATGGCCCAGGCTTGGCCTTTGTGGCCTACCCAGAAGCCCTCACCCTGCTGCCCATCTCCCCGCTCTGGTCTCTGCTGTTCTTCTTCATGCTTATCCTGCTGGGACTGGGCACTCAGGTATGAGGGGCAGAGCAGAGATACCTGGGATGGGAAGGGGCTGGGCACTCAGGTCGAAAGGTCAGCCCCCAGTCCGCACATCTCCATCTACCTAATGGCTCCTCAAACTGGGTGTCCCATAGACATCTTAGACTCAACAGATCCAAAACTGAACTCATTATCCCCACCCTCTAAAACATCCCCCTTCCAAACTTCCCTGTTACTCTTAAGGATCCTACCACACTCCCACCTTGTTGTCATCCTCCAGCCCTAACTCTCTCCCCCAGAGCCAGTCTGTGGCCAAGGCCTGTCATTTCTCCCTTTGCAGTCTCTCCCAAACACAACCCCTTCTCTTCTCTGACACTGTTGCCCTCCTGGTGCAGACCCTCATTAGTTCCCTCCTGGACTATTGCAAATGGCCTGGGGTGGGGTCTCCCTGCCACAAGGCTCTCCCTGATCTAGTCCGTTCTCAACCCAGCTGTCAAACTGACTTTCCTAAAATTCAGGTCTGACCATGTCACCCCCATATTCAGTAAACTCCTGTAGCTTCCTGTCACCTCCAGGATCAAATTTAAAGCCGTCCCTAACCTGGCCCCTTCCCATCTTTTCAGTCTTCTTGTACCTTGCTCCCCCCACCATTACTCCAGGATCCAGTGAGACTGGCCTCCTTGCTGGTCCTAAGACAAGACCCCCATCTCCTGCCTCCAGGCATCTTCCCTGGCTGTCTGCCGTGCCTGGAATCTCCCTGTCCTCATCTCTGCCTCCCGTTCTCCACCTCCTGCCTTCCTACTTTCACATCTCAGCTAAAATCCCCCTTTCTCCAAGATACTTTTCTGATTCCCCTTCATTCTCACGCACTCCCACAGAGGTTACCTCCAGCTTATCGTGCCATAGCTACAGAGTTAGCATTTTGTCTCCCCGTTTGACTGTGAGCTCCTTGAAAGCAGGGGCTGTCTTTTGCCTTTGTTTGTGTCTGCAGCACTTAGCAGTGTGCACGGCACATAGTAGGCCCTTAATAAGTACTTGCTGATTGTTTGATGTTACATCCCCTCAGTTCTGCCTTCTGGAGACGCTAGTGACTGCAGTTGTGGATGAAGTAGGGAACGAATGGATCCTGAAAAAGAAAACCTATGTCACTCTGGCCGTGGCCATCGCTGGGTTCTTGCTTGGGGTCCCCCTGACCAGCCAGGTGGGCACACAGGCAGCAGGGGGCTGGATAGGGTGGTGCCTTCTGGTGGGTCATAGCGCATTGCCTGCCCTGCAGGCACGTACTTGGGCATCAGGGTTGTGTGGGGCAGGTGGGGCGGCCCTGGCAAGCAGTGCCCTCCAGTGGCTCACAGGCTTTTGCTGTCCTGGTGGGCACACAGGCAGCAGCAGGGGGATAGGCAGGTAGGTAGTGCCATCTCACGGTTCACATGGCTTCTGCCCAACAGGCGGGCATCTACTGGCTGCTGCTGATGGACAACTACGCCGCCAGCTTCTCCCTGGTCGTCATTTCCTGCATCATGTGTGTGACCATCATGTACATTTACGGTAGGTGTCCAGGCCAACCCTCCCCGACCCTCCCAGAGACTCTCCAGATGGGCATGGCCTCTGAGGACTTCTCTCCCCAGGACACCGGAACTACTTCCAGGACATCCAGATGATGCTCGGCTTCCCGCCCCCTCTCTTCTTCCAGATGTGCTGGCGTTTCGTCTCCCCGGCTATCATCTTTGTAAGTGCCCTTCTCCCCCCTCCCTCCCCCAAACCCTGCCAGCCCAAGGACCAGTCCCTCCTTCTTTGGGTTTAATCATCCAGAAATAAGCCTCTTGGAGGGCCTCAGCAGCTAGCCACCAAGCAGCAGGAGTTGTAGTTACCAGAGTCAAGGACATGATTAACTTCCCAGGATGTAGGGATGGTCCTGGCCTAACCAGACCAGGTAAAAGCCTGGTCTTCAGTGCAGACAAACCAATCAGACAAATATAGGCATAGAGGCAGCTGCTGGGGTAGAGGGAGAGTAGTGTTGCTTGTCCATAAGCTCAGTACTACCAAGAGCTTGTCCTAGCTCCTCAGATGACACTGGAAACAGAATCACAGAATCGACAAGGGGAAGACCCCTCAGGGCCATCCCATCTGACTTGTACCCAAAATGAAGCGCTACCATAAAGGTGGGCATCCAGTCTCTACCTGAAGCCCCCAGGGAGGGGGTCCCCTACCACCTCTCAAGGCAGCCAGTCCACACTGGGGCAGCTCTTACTATTGGGAGGTTTGTCTGACTCTGCACCCCTCCCTCAGTGCTCCTGGTTCTGCCCTCTGGGGCCAGGCAGGCCAAGGCTGACTCCTCCTCTTCCTCCTCCTCATGACGACAGCCCTTCAAATACCTGACCATAGATCTTGGGTCTATCCTGAACCTTCTGTTCTCTGATGGCCTTTCATCATCCCAAATGCCCTTCCTCTAAAATAAGATGCCCAGAACTTAACCCAGTAGCCCAGGTGGGATCTGGCTGGGGCCAGAGACAAAGGGACACCCAAGTTGATAGCAGTTTTCTGGGCTGCCATGTCATGCTCTCACTCATTGGGAGCTTAACAATGGCTAAGACCCCCAAATCTTTTTTAAGCTGACTGCTGCATAAGCTTATTCCACATTCATCTTGAATTAATGAAATTGAACCCAAAGTTTTACATTCATCCTGATTAAATTTCATTTTGTGCATTCAGTCTAATGTCCTTGGCCACCAAGGTCTTTTGGGCTCCCAGCTCTTTCCTCCAATGTGTTAGCTGTCCCTCCCCACTCTGGGTCATCTTCAAGATTGATGAGCATGCCTCCTCACCAATGTCTTTTGTCCCAGTCATTGATCAGAATGTTCAACAGCACAGGACCAAGTAGATTGCTGAGGAACTCCTCTGGAGACCCGACAAGTTAACATTGTGTTATTAACACTACACTTTGAGGTTGGCCATTCAGCTAGTTCTGAATTCACCCATTTGTACTATTTCCTTCTTCTCCAAAAGAACACCAGAGATACTTTTTTTTACTGAGTGCTTGTTGGGTAACCTATATCTGCAGCCACCCTCTGATTTACCAATTTAGTGAATATAAGAAAAAAAAAAGGATTAAAGGGAGCCCAGCCTGGTCCCTCCTGGCTCTTTGCTATCACTGCCTTCTTTCCACCGTTTCTCTAAATCAGTGGCTTTCTTGGTTACTCCATCCCACTGTTGTCTCGCACTGACCTCCCAGGCCCAAAATTCTTTTTCAGACAATGATAACCCTAGCCCCTCCCCCCCATCATGTACTTGGGAAGCTGGTTTGTGAACCCAAATTTACAAAATGGTCTCTTGAATAATATGTTGTTGAGGCTTCCCAGGAATCCAAGTCAAGCCCCCTGCCCTCTAGTTTGCAGACTTAGTTCTCTACCCTTCTTTGAAAATCGGGACCATGTTTGTCCTTTTCCAATCCTGTAGCACCCCTCCCATTTTCAAAGCTCATTCCAACATCATTGACCATAGCTCAGCCATCCCCTTTCAGAACCAGAGGAAGGATGTCATTCACCTGGGCTTGAATTCATCTGGGGAGCTGTCTTACTGTTCCCTTGGGCAGCCACTCCATTTCGATCATTTTCGCTCCACCCTCTCTGGTCCAGTGGTCATTCTTTTTGACAGAGAGACAGAGGCAATATCAGATCCTCTGGGCCTGGCCCCTTCACTATTGTTGCAGGAGTTTTCCAGCCTGAGTTCCACAAGAGCCCAAGGACAATCTCACTGACCATAAGGTCACAGAGACTGGAGATCAAAAAGTGAGCCACCAAACTAAAAAGAAAATAATTAGTGTGCTAAGGTAGAGTGCTTGGGCTAGGAGCAGCTTCAGTCTCTGAGGGTACAGATTAGGTTATTATAGCTTTTAAGGCTTGGTTAGAGTCCAGAGCCAGTGGGAGGCATTCCCCAGCAGAAAGGGAATGGGAAAGGGGAATGCGAAAGCCTGGGAGTCACAGGAGCTGAGTAAGACCAGGTGGGATCTTCCCATAGGGAAATGAATTTCTTCATAGTTAGTTATCCCTAAGATAGCAGAAGCCTCCTTCAAGACAGAATTAGTCTGACTGATTAGTATCAGAAAGAAGAGAATAAAGTACAGGCTGAAAGTCTCCCACTGACACAACCCACAGCCTGGTGTTTTGGGCTTTGGACATTTCTTTATGTAGGGAAATGTTTCTCCAACCTTCCAGTACTGATTCATGTCCATCCTCTTTCTCTGCTGTCATCAGCTCTCATTGTCCCATCCTACCCCAGCTGGGGTCCTAGCCCTCTGCTGACCCCCCTCTTTCCCTTAAAAATCCAAAAAAGGTCATACTTTTGGTTGATTGCCCTTAAGTTTCCACTCATTCTGAGCTTTGAATCCTTTAACAGCCTCTTATGTTTGTCCTCTATTACCTACCCTTGCTTCTGTCTTGTGTACGTCTCTGTTTTCAGTCCCACTTGGCTGGGATCCTTATTGGTCTCTTCGGATGGCTCTCATTTACCTCCTCATTGGGATTGTTCCTCTTTAGGTCTTCAGAGACTCTTAAGAGATTAAGAATTAAGTCCTCCACTCTTCTGAGGAGCAGCATATGTCTCCATGATTGAAGTCCCCCATCACTACTATGTTATGTCTTTGTCTCTCTGCCAGGCTTGAGGTCTGTTTCCTGAACTTTTCATCCGTGTCTTTCTGCACAGGTGGTCTGCAGTATTTGAACATCAACATTGTTTCTATTTCAGCTGTAGTAGATCTTAACCACATTCTCACCATGGCCCCATCCTCCTCATGTGAGTGCTGGATTTCTTCACATGAGAATTTTCTTCAGGAGTATTTCATTGTCCTTCCCCTCCCCTCATGGCCTGGAGCATGTACTTGAACTCTTTCTCCTCTTCTGGGAGACAAGCCTGATTTTTTATCAGAGAGCAGTCACTTGTCCTCCATCCTCAGTAAGGAAAATTCTTCACACTTAATAAAAGACACTGCAAAATTCTTCCCACTGCCCACACTACTGGAAATGAAATCCCCAGTGCTGGCTCTTTGGATTGTTTGTAGGTTATTATGATTTCCTTCGTGTCACCTGGATTTGTTTGTTTTTACAAATCACAGGTTCATGATTTTATCTTAGGGAGCTCCCAGAGAGGAAACTCTCTCCTCCTCTATAACTTAAAGTCTTAAAGGGCTGCATCAAGGTGCTTTGAGAAGTCAGGTGACTTGGCTGTGGGTGCCAGCAGCAGGAGGGATGTGAACCTGGGTGTTCCTGACCTGGAAGTTGGTCTTCTCTCTGCTAT
This sequence comes from Petaurus breviceps papuanus, assembly GCF_028583685.1. Classification (NCBI taxonomy): domain Eukaryota; kingdom Metazoa; phylum Chordata; class Mammalia; order Diprotodontia; family Petauridae; genus Petaurus; species Petaurus breviceps. The sequence continues at coordinate 31,040,217 of NW_027185852.1, forward strand.
AGCACGCTGTCTCTCAGCTGTACCCACTTAACATCTTGATAGCCAGCCCCTTCCTCCCTTTCCCTTCTCTCACTAAGCTGTTGTTCAGAGCAGTCTTTGGGAAGCTTCCAGCTCCCTAATAGTGGGTGCAGAATCACAGACCCTCAGAACATAGAAGGCCAGGGAGACATTGGATCTAATCTGAATGAGAATTCCCAATAGCAGCTTCTGAGGCCTTTCCTCATTTGGACGCCCTGTTTTGAGGAAGTTCTCTTCATATTAAGTGTCAAGTGAAAGCTTTCTAACACCTCCCCAACCCTTGTCCCTGGTTCTGCCCTCTGGGGCTAAGCAGCACGAAGCTCCTCCCTTCTTCCCCGGACAGCCCTTCCAGATCACTGGTGCCCATCCTCCCTGCAAATCTTCTTTTCCTACCACAAAATACCCCCACTTCCTTTAACCAATCCTTACACGGCATGGGTGCTCTCCAGAAGACCAATGCCAAAGTTGCCCAGATATCAAGCATAATATTCCATAGTAGGGTCTAGTAGGATTTTTGCCTTCCTAAAAGGCAAAAGGGGGCACTAGGCAGCTAGTGGGCACTACAGTGGATAGAACACCCGACTCTGGAGTCAGGAAGAACTAAGTGCAAATCCCACTTTAGCCACTTACTAGAGCTATGTGGCCCTGGGTAAGCCATCTAACTCCTCTAAGCCTCAGTTTCCTTATCTTTAAAATGGGCATGATTATAAGGGCACCTGCCTCCCAGGGTTGTTGAGAGGATCAACTGAGATAATATATGTAATGAAGTTTCCAAAACTGCATTCGATTCTGGGAAGCTGTGTACTCATACTGAGCTTGCAGACAACCAGACCCCTAGATCATTTTCACACGAACCATTGCCTAGACACAGCTCCCTCATTTTGTGCTAAGCCTGCTTGTTTGTATCCAGGTGTAAGGCTTTACATTTATTCCTTACATTTATTCCTATTCAATTTCATCTAATGAGGTCCAGCCTGCCCAAAAGCCTTTGGGAACCTGACTCTGTCATCCAGTGTCAACTCCCCTCCCAGATCTAGGGGTCAGCTGCCAAGTGGATGTGCATGCCATCAATGCTTTTTTCTAAATCACTGATCAAAATGTTAAACCACATAGGGCCCAGCACAGATCCCCAGGGAACTCCACTGGAGACCTCTCTCTGAGCTGATATCAAACCATTAGAGACTCCCCCTTGAGTCCAGCCATTTCAGCAATTACAAATCTCTCTGACTGTTCTGTCCCCTAATATACATCCCTACACCTTTTCCTCAAGAATAATAGGAGATACTTTATCCATTTTCCAAGATCTAGGTAAAACTATATTTTTTACAGGACTCCTTTAATGTGCCAGCTTAGTCACCCTGTCCAAAAAAAGTGGGGGGGAAGGTGGTGAGTCTATAAGGACCTGTTTTTTTTTTTTTAAGCAGTCGGGATTAAGTAACTTGCTCGAGGTTACACGGCCAGGTGTTTCTGGGTGTGGTGCTAAGTGTCCGAGCCTGGGATTCGATCTCCAGGTCTTCTCAACACTGGAGCTGGTGCTCTTACTCGCTGAGCCGCCTGGCCACCCCTAAGCAATGGGGGTTAAGTAACTTGCTCAAGGTTACACAGCCAGTTATTATTTCTGGGTGTGGTGCTGAGTATCTGAGCCCAGGATTCTATCTCCAGGTCATCCTGGACACTGGAGCCGGTGCTCTCACTCGCTGAGCCGCCTGGCCGCCCCTAAGCAGTCGGGGTTAAGTAACTTGCTCGAGGTCACACGGCCGGGTGTTTCTGGGTGGGTGCTGAGCGTCTGAGCCCGGGATTCGATCCCCAGGTCGTCCCAACACTGGAGCCGGTGCTCTCACTCGCTGAGCCGCCTGGCCGCCCCTAAGCAGTCGGGGTTAAGTAACTTGCTCGAGGTTACACGGCCGGGTGTTTCTGGGTGGGTGCTGAGCGTCTGAGCCCGGATTCGATCCCAGGTCGTCCCATCAGGACCTGTTCTTGATGAAGTCAGGGTGCTCCTTGTAGTCATTGCTCCCCTTTCTAAATGCTCATTAACTATCCCTTTGATAATATGCTCTAAAATCCAGCCAAAAACAAAAAATCAATTTCATCGGTCTACAGTTTGAAAACTCTGGGTTCTTCCTTTTTTAAAGAATTTAGAGCCTCTGCCTTTTCTCCAGGCCTGTGGAACTCTCCCCACTGTGCACAAGCTTACATCAGAGATCACAATAGCAGCATGGGAATCATAGCTTCTGGCTTTTATTCTACTGGTCCAGAGCCATGGAACAGCTATTTCTCTGCTTGTTGTTCCCTAAGGATCATGTGGAGTCTCTCAGGTGTTTCTGTTATAGTATCTGTGTCTTATCTCATATGCTATCTGGTGAGGCATTATTTGTTCAGCAGTTTTCATGTGGTTTCTCTCTTGTGGTTTCTCTAATGTGGTGTCCTTGGTGTGCTGACTTTTTGTGTGGTGTCTCTGGAATGGTATGTGGTGCGTCATCTCTGCTTTGGTGTCTCTTATGTTCTTTTTCATATGATGACAAATAATAATAACAATAATAGTTAATATTTATATAGCACTCTAAAGTTTGCAGAGGGCTTTACAAATATTATCTCATTTAATATTCATAACAAACCTGGAAGGTAAGTCAGATCTTCCTGACTCTAAGGCCAGCCCCCTAGCCCCCATACCACCTAAGCACATGGCAGTTGGTCTCTTCTATGCCCTCTCTCACGTGGTGTCTCTTGGGTGGCATCTCTGGCATGATGCCCCATGCAGTATCTCTCATGTTGTATCTCTGGTGTGGTGTTTACTGTGGCATCTCATGGTATCTCTCTGCCTTGGTATCTCCAGTGTGCTGGCTCTGATGTGTCATCTCCCACGTGGTGTTTCTGGTGTACCATCTCTTGCGTGGGGTCTTTCCTGTCTGTCTCTTGGGTAATTGGCACTTGCCTTGGGTAGTTTCTGCTTTCTCCTCAGTGGCCTCTTTGAGGGACCATCCCATCTGTATTGTGTGGGAAGCTGCGTAAGTGGGGAGTGTTTCTGATTGTTCAGCATTGTTCCTTTTTTCAGAAATCCTGCAAACCAGTTTTTCAATACTTTAAAAACCGAGTCACCTCCAGAAGGAATTTTTGTCTGAGTGTGCTTCTTCTTATGGCCATTCCACTTCTTCAGAGTGATGCTGCCAAAGCCATCAGAGTCCAGATGTGGTGGTACTGACATAGGTCATCCTCCTTCTCTCTCGATTCTCCTCCCACTTGTCCAACCATTGGTTCTCATTCTCCTTTACTGGATCACTGCCCATCCTCCATCCCTTTAGTCTGGGTTTGACTTTTGGGGTTCTGACATCTTTGGTCTTATCAGCTCCATGGATTCAGTACTACCTCTGCCTACATGACTCAGCTCCAACCTGTTGCCCAAATTCAGGCTTTACACTGTCAGCAGTTTGTTGGATAGCTCCTGTTAAATATGCCTTACAGGCAGCTGAAGGCACAGTGGATAGAGAACTAGACCTGGAGACAAGAAGGACCAGAGTTCAAATCCTGCCTAAGATACTCACTAGTTCTGTGACCCTGAGCAAATCACTTCACCTCTATGTGACTCAGTTTCCTCATCTATAAATTGGGGATAATAATGACACTTTATCTTACAGGATTATTGTGAGAATAAAATGAGATACCTCTAAAAAACATTCTGTAAACCTTAAAGAGCTATATGTTGTTGTTATTCAGTCATTTTTGGTCATGTCATGATCCCATTTGGGGTTTTCTTGGCACAGATACTGGAGTGGTTTGCATTTCCTTCTCCAGCTCATTTTACAGATAAGGAATGGAGGCAAACAGTGACTTGCCCAGAGTCACACAGCTAGTAAGTTTCTGAAGTCATATTTGAACTCAGGATGTGATGAGTCTTCCTGATCCAGACCTAGTACTCTATCCATTGTGCCACCTAGCTGCCCAAAGAGCTATATAAATGCTGGTCATTATTATCATCATTACTGACAGCTCAAATTTAACATCCAAAACAGAGTATATTATCTTCAGAATCACAGACTCCCTGCCTCTGCTAAACTGCCCTCTCCTCTCAGCCTCCCTATTTATATCAAAGGTACCACCATCTTCCCACTGACTCAGTTTGGTAAACACAGAATCATACTTGGCATTTCCCTCTCCCTCCTCCCTATATCTAAAAGTTGTCCAGTCCATTTCTGCAGTAGCTCTTGAATCTGCCCCTTCATTGCACACACAGACCATCAAGCTAGTTCAGGCTGTTGTTACCTATTGACTGGACAGTTTTAATGGCCTGGATTACTGTCAACCTCCTATTTAGTCTCCCTGCCTCTAGTCTCTCCCACACACCAAAGAATCACCCAAAGACCCAGGTCTGACTATGTCACTCCTTTGCTCAGGGATCTTCAAAGGCTTCTAATAATCTAGAAGTTCAATTAAATTTGTCTACCTGGCATTTAAGAGCCTTCTGATGCAGAGCAATCTTTCCAGCCTTAGTTCATACTATTCCTATTTATGAATGTACCATTCATTTTATGAATCCAGCCTGCTTGGACTACCATTATTCTAAATTTGACATTCTATATTCCCACCTTGTACATCTGCACTGGCCATTTCTTGGGCTCAGAATATCTCTGTCTTCCTTCAAAACTGAGCTCAGATTTTGCCTTCTCTGTGCAACCTTTCCTTGTCCCTGGCTCCACCCCAGTTGGTAGGGCCTTCTTCCTCCTCCAGATACCTTATATATGTACACATTGTATGCCTTTGGCAGAATGTAAGATCCTTGAGGGCAGGAGCTATTTTGTTTTTGTCTTTGTATTCAGGAGCTTACAAAAATGTTTGTTGGATTGAACTAAAAATAGGACCCTATCAAAATGCTGGCAGACAGGTTACATTTTTTTCTGTTGTCCTCCTTTCAGATTCCCCAGTACGTGGACTTGGGCTGACTTCATGCCTAGTTTTCTGTAAACCTGTTTCCCTACCACTGCCCTTCGCTCATGATCTTGCTTCAACCTTCTCCATAACTCCCTATAAATGGACCGATAATCTAAGCCTCTTTTCTTCTGTCTCTGTTGAGAAGATCAAGTTCTGCTGGCTGAGGCAGGTTCTGGCTTGCTTTTCTCTGGTGATTTTTCTTGTGGTGATTCCCTTTTGTTGATTACACTTTTGTAGGAAGTCACCTAATCCAAATTAGTCTTTCCTTTTCCCCCCACTTTCCCTTTTTTTTCCAGTAGTTTGTCTGAATAGAATATTAGGGACATAGATCTAAAGCTGGAAAGCATCTCAGAAGCCATCTAGTTGAACTCCCTCATTTTACAAGTGAGGAAACTGAGGCCCAAGGAGGTTAATTCACTCTCCCATAGTCACACAATAAGCATCAGAGGTGGTTTAAGGTCCTCTTAATTCCAGAATGTCTGCTCTGTCCACACTGGAGCTATCATAATGTCCCCATACTCTGTTTCATTCTCTGAGATAGTTTCTGGTTCTCTTCATGTCAAAGACGTCCCCTCTTGAAAAAAGTACCGACACAAAGGCAAGATGTTTCTGAGTGACCAACCACTCTGTAAGCCTTTGACTTTCTTCTTTTCCTATAACCCTGTTTTGAGTTCTTCCGATATATCCTCCCATCCTCCCCTACGTCTACCTCGGAATCGCAAGCATGGAGTATCCATGTATATGCTATCTTGGTCCACAGGGGATCTGGCTCTTTTGAGAACTTGTCTGTGATGGCTTCAGCTCTTCACTCAGCTCATTGCTTGCTTCTGCTTTCTGTGAGCACTGTAGGCCAGAAGGCCAAGCAGCACAAGAATGGCATTTCATGCTGACTCTGGGTGCACAACCAAAGTGACTTCTCTGACCTCTTTTTATGCCTCAACAAGGAGAACCTATGAGCTGGACTTCCATTGGAGTAACTGGAGTAGTTCCTCCTGGCTTCTGGTTTCTCTTCTAGCAAGAATGATAGCATTGATATCATTTGGGTCTCCCAGCAAGAAGCCAGCTGCTCGGTTACTGGGTGAGGATCTCACCTAGAGTGTCAGAATCCATCAGAGCCGTTCTCTCCATCCCTGACCATGCTGCAGATATGAGGACCACTGAACTCGCCACTCCACAGCCTGCCTGCTGGGTCCTCAGAAGGCAGACCCCCAATGTTGCTGGGCCACACCGGAGATGAATCATTCTGCACAAGCACCGGACACAAGAACCTGGGCCATGATGAGGCATCAGAGGAGGATTTTGTGGAGAAAACTTCTAGAACTTTTACTTATGATACAAAATTATATTCATGAATGGCTGAACTTTCAGAAAAGATCTTGAAAATGCAGCTTGTCTGAACCAACATATCTGCTACATCCGCCATCGTCTTTGCGCCCTGCCCCATTGGTTTTGTCCATCGCCTTCACATTTACATCTACCACAGAATGGTGGCATCTGAGCATTGGGAGGGACCTTGACACCTTGCCATCCATCTCTGCTCTAACATACCTGGCACATCTGCATGAAGACCCACAAAGAGGGGGAACCCATCACCTTGAGAATCACTCAATCAGTCAAGATTTATGAAGCACCTGCTATGTGTCAGGCCAATTCTGTCCAGCTCTCATTATTAGAAAGTTTTTTTCTTGACATCATTCCAGCAGTTTCTCCTGCTTCTACCCCCTGGGCTCAGACATGCCAGACAGACCTCCACATACTTGAAGACATCTATCATATCCATCTGAGGGTTCTCTTTTCCAGTTCCTTCAAATGAGCCTTCTATGGCCTGGACTCAGTTCTTCATCACTCTTGTTGCTCTCCGCTTGCCAACTTAAACTGTGGTACCCAGAACTAAAGGCAGTACTTCAGATCAGGTCTGACAAGGGCAATGGGCAAAGGAACTATTGCTTCTCTGTTTCTGGAAGCTATGCCCCCTCCCAGTGCAGCCCAAGATCACAGTGGACGTTTCAGCTGCCATATCATACTGCTAACTGATTGAGCTTGCAGTCTACTGAAACTTCCAGGTCTTTTTCAGAACTTCTGTATAACCATTAACTGCTCTAATGAAGTTGATTTTTTTGTGTAAATGTAAGATTTTATAAGTGCAAGATTTTACATTTATCTGCAATGAATTTCATCTTGTTAGATTCAGTCTAGTGCCCTAGCCTATCAAAATTCTCTTGGATCCTGATTCTATTATCCAGTGTATTAGCGATCCCTCCCAATGTCGGTATCATTCACACATTAGAAAAACATTTTATCTATGCCTTCATCCAAGTCAACTAATAAAAATATTAATCAGGAAAGAGCCAAGCATAGATCCCTGGGTCATTCCACTGGAGACCTCCTGCCATGTTAACATGGAACCATTAACAGCTGTCTTTGAGTCTGTCCAGCCATCCAGTTTTGACTTCAGATAATTTTCTTATCATCTAGTTCACATCATCTCCACAAGAATATGACAAGTTGTTTTATTTTATTGACAAGTTATTTTATCAAAGACTTTGCTAAAACCTAAGCAAACTCTATTCACAGCATTATTACTGGTTTAGTAATCCTGTCAAAAAAGAGAAATGATGAGAGTCAGGCAGGATCTGTCCAGCATTGAGGAAGCCCAGATGGTTCTTTGTGACTGATTGCTGCTTCCCTTTCTAGATATCCACCAACCATCTCTTTAAGGATCTCCTTCTCCTTCCCAGGAACTAAAGACTGCATCATTGGTCTCTGGGCCACAATCTGTGTTGTCCTTTCACATGGTCTTAGTGGGGCATTGTCAGGCTGCTAGGTGACTTAGTGGATGGAGCGCCAGACCTGGAGTCAAGAAGACCTGAGTTCAAATAGGGCCTGAGGCATTTACAGGCTGTTTTGACCCTGGGCAAGTCATCTAACCTCTGTTGACCTCAGTTTCCTCATTTTTAAAATGGGGACAATAATAGCATCTGCCTCACAGGGTTGTCAAATATAATTATTGTGAGATGCTTAGCACATAGTAGGTGCTATCTAAATGCTATTAATATTAATAGCATTTGATATTAACATTTTATTAATATTATTTTATATATTTAATATTTTATTTTATTAATATCTCCTTCTGCTCTTCCTCACCATTGTTATTATCTTAGAGCAGCTGCCCTGGTTCCAACTGCTCCCTAGAGCTCTTTACAAAACCACAGGACCTCAGGACAGCAGAGACCTCCGAGCTCAGCTGGACCGCGCTGTCCTTCATTTTTTTCACATTTGCTTCATTTTTCCATCACCCTGAAGCTCTTATTCCCAAAGAGGTGGAACCTCACTTTGTTAGCTAGTGGGGGAGTAACTAGAGTAGTTCCTGGGCAGGCCACCAGGTGGTGCCCTCCAAGCTCAGCATATAAACACTAAATGCTCTCCGGCTGCTTGCTTGGCTGGGCTGCATCAGCTTGTGCCTGGGCAGAGGGGACTAGAACACGGCCAGTCGTTTCAGACTTCTGACGCGCTCTTCTGCTTCCCAGGTGCCCTTCTCAGGGTAGTGCTGCTCCAGCCCTAAGTCCTTCATGACTCAAAGCCTCCCACCTGCAGGATCCTAAGGCCCTCACTTCCCTCTTCAGCAGAGCAATCACTGAATAGACCAGCAGGATAGAACACACCCCTCCAGAAAAAGCCAGATCTCTAGGCCTCCCAGCTTTTTTTTACATCAGTCATCCTTGTTCTCATGAGGAAGGAGGGCTAACACACTGAAAGACCTTTGCAGGAATGAACTTCCAAGTGTCCCAGATGTGACAGTCCCTCGGGGCTGGTCAGAGCAGGGCTTTCCCCCACTAGTTACCCCTGTCTCCTCGAATGGCAAAGGCCCATCTCCACCTCCTGACTGGCAGCCAGCTTTGGGGCCCAGGAGTGAATTCAATATTCCCATGGCTGACCTGGGTTTCTGCTCACTGGGTCGGGTGCCTGTGTCTTCTCCTGGCGTCCTTGGTGAGCACTGTTTCTCAAAGAGCACCTGCTGCTGCCAGGGAAAGGCCCAGAACAGCTTGGGAGATGCACAATTCTACATTCACCTCCTCAAAAAATCTTGCCAAAATATTTAACAAGACAGTATCTTCCCTCCTCAACCCGTGTGTTTGGCATCTGGCTGCCTCATCTCTCTGACTTTCATGACCTTAAGATAGGGAAAATTTGTGGGAAGAAACTGCCAACTGCTGCAGGGGGCAGGGTGCTTCTACTTGTGTGCTAGCCTTCCTAAATTCCATTCTAGTGACCAGCCCAGTTTGTTGGGTTGTTCTCAGGGGTTTGAGACCATTATAAATGGGACAACAGTCAGGATTCCAAAAGATCTTTGTGGACTAGAATGATCAGCCCAATCTAACAATGTAAAATGTAATAGGGAAGTAAGTCGACATGTACAGGAGGTGGGGTGGGCCACGTGTGGCCAAACAACAGGTTGGGTGGAAAAGGTCCAAGAGTTTAAGAGGGCTCCAAGCTGCATTTGAATGGTACATTCCAAAAAGCTCACGTGGCCCCAGGTCTCTCACAGAGAAGCATAAGGAGATGCCATCCCACTGTCCTTGGCCTGGGTCTGAGCCCATCAGGAAGGCTGGGGTCAGTTCTGCATAAGACATTGACAAGCTAGAGAGCTTCCAGAGAAAGGCAGCCAGATGCCCAAATGCCGAGATCCTTGCTACAGGACAATCATCAAAGGAATTGGAGATATTTAGCTCGGAAAAGAGAAGATTCGGGGAGCAGCCTTCTAGCATGAAAAGCTGTTGTGTGAAGGACGGATCTGTCCCAGAAGGCAGTATCACAGAAACTCAGAAGTCATCCAGCCCAGACTTCTATAATATTCTTATGTGATCACACAGCCTTTTCATTGAACCAGAGATGTATGAAGCCAAAAGGACTCAGGTGGTCTTCTAGAACATCTAGAACATCATCTAGCTGTATGAAGCCAAAAGGACTCAAGTGGTCTTCTAGAACAATCCGCCCCTGAAAAAGAATCCCCACTCTGACTCCTCTCACAGGTACTCAGTCTACCATCCTGTTTGAAGTTCTTCAAAGGAGGGAGAGCTTACCATCTCCCAAGGCAGCCCTTTCCACTCTGGGACAGCTCTGGGTGCAAGAAAGTTCTTCCTGACATCGACCCTAAGTCTGCCTTTGCAGCGCCCCCACCTAGCAACCCATCTGCTCCACATTCTGCTTCCTAGAGCCAAGCAGAACCAGTCTACTCCCTTCCATTCTGGCAGCCCTTCAGTGCCTTAAGGCACTCCCTCTGTCCCCCACTTCACCTCTCAAGGCCAAATGTCCCTGTTCTTCAACTAAATCTCTTGTGGCATGAACCTGAAGAAATATGTAGAAATTCCAGAGGCAGATTTTGGATCAATATAAGAAAAAACTTCTTAACGATGAAAGCTGTCCCAAGGCAGAATAGAATCCCTCAGAAGGTAGTGAGCTCCCCATTCCTGGAGGTCTTCAAGCCAAGGCTGCATTTGACAGGGATGCTGGAAAAAGGAAACCTAGTTGAGTTCCCAGGCGAGACTCGGTGTCACCTGAGATGCCTTCCAACTCCAGCCATGGTTTTATGAGGTCCTGCACGGAGGATTCCTTCTCAGTGTCACTTGGCTGACAGCAGGCCCCACGTGCACATTTGCAGTTTCCTGCAGGTGACCTTATACTGGTGGCACCATCCCCTCTGACTTGGCCCCACTTATTTCTCTTCAGACTGTTTTGTGGCAGCAGTTGGCGGGAAGGCCATGGCCTCTCAGGTGTGGCTCACACCTGGCTCCAAGCCTCTCCCTCCCCTCAACATACACACATGTGCACACACATGCCCAGGGCAGGGCTTAGTCCAGTAGGCTGCTATCTGGCCTAGGACAACTGAAACCTTGGCTAGATCCATGGGAGTCCCAGGGCAGGGAGGATGGGGTCCAGTGAGGACCCGGCCCAGAGTCTTCTGGGTCCTCATGGCCCACTTTCTCCTGCCCCGTTCTGCAGTTCATCCTCATCTTCACGGTGATCCAGTATCGCCCCATTACCTACAACCAGTACCAGTACCCAGGCTGGGCAGTGGCCATCGGCTTCCTCATGGCTCTTTCCTCGGTCATCTGCATTCCCCTCTATGCCCTGTTCCAGCTCTGCCGCGTGGATGGGGACACTTTTCTACAGGTGAGCTGGGAATGGCCAGGGGCTGGGCAGGGATCGGAGGGGGCAGAGGTGGGCAGGGGAGCAGGGACACAATTCTGACCCCCTCTCTGGCTTGCTCCCTTTGCCCACCCTCTCTCATTCAGCGTTTGAAAAATGCCACGACACCGAGCAGGGACTGGGGTCCGGCCCTCCCTGAGCACCGGACGGGTCGCTATGGCCCTGCCACAGGCGTTTCCCCAGAGGACGGGCTGGAGGTTCAGCCCCTGCACCCAGACAAGGCCCACAACTTGCTCGGGGGCAGTAATGGCTCTGCCCACCCCCAGGACTCCCGGATATAAGCACTGCTGCAGGGGACTGACCCCATCCAAACCCCTCCCTACCCACCCTCCAGAGACTGCCCCAGGCAGGAGGCAGTGAGCACCCTGCCCACTGCCACCATCACCACCGCTAACCCCTGTGCCCTTTGTGTCTCTCATCCTGTGTCTCCCTCTGCCCCTTCCCCCAGTGTTTACAAGTCCCTTTTATGTGCCAGGACCAGGAGGGGGCAGAGGTCAGAGGCCAACTCTCTCCCTCCACCCTAAATCTGTCCACACACCAAGGGATGTGGGGCCTAGGCTGAAAATGGCTGGTGAGAGGGTGGGGTGGCAGTGGGGAAGAAGGGTATGCCCCTGAGGAGGCTGGGATATTGGGAATCTTTTTTGCTGCTTTTGGGCAAACAGGAGCACTTGAGCCTCTGTCACATGGGACCCTGGGCTCTGGGCAAGCTCTTCGCCTAGGAGAGTTGGGAAGGACCTCAGAGGCCACTGAGTATCACCTGGAGACCAGAACAAGGCCTGGAGTGAGAGGGCCACCTTGCCCTTCAGTACCCAGGAAAGGCAAAACCCCAAACCAGAGGCCTGCCTGGCCTTGGAGGACCAGCCCCTTCATGCTTTCTGCTGCTCTCTTGACCCCCACCAGAAAGGGGAGATGCCCAGCCTAGGCTCTGAGGGCCAGGAGGGGTGCAACCTTCCTGTGTCCAGCATGCAGCTGGCTGCCACCCTGGGTCTCAGATGGTGCCAGTCTAGGCCTAGCACACACTCTTCCCAAGGATGCCAAACTCCGTCCCTGAAGATGAAATGTGATATCCCAAGCTGGTTTCGGCTCTCTACCTGCCAAGTCAGGGTAGAGAGATGGAGGGAAGAAGGTTGAGGGGACACCCTTGTGACCAGGAAGCTGCCTCCCCCCTGGCCCTGTTGATCTATGTCTAGGCAGCAGGAGTCCAACAGTGTTCCCTGTGCATCCAGCTGCTGCCCCTTTAGCATTAGCTCTTGTGTGATATTCAGGGGGCACAACATCCGTGGGCTCCTCTGTGTCCAAACTGTGTACTTGTGGTTGCTCCCTCGCCCCCCAGCTTCAGGCCTCGTGTGTCTTCCAGGCTCGTCCTGTCCTCCCTTGGGCCTCTCTGGGGACTGCTCTTTCCCTGCCCCCCTATCCTACACCCTGGTCCAGAGCCCGTCAGGGTATGGGCTGTGGAAGGCTCAGCCCCAGGGGTACACAGGAAAGTGTCAAGTGATAGTGCCAAACGGGCCTGTCTGGGGCTGGAGGGCACCACTGCCCTGCCCAGCCCACCCAGCCTACCTGTCTTCCTTGGCCTGCACATTGGCCCTGTCCTTGGTCCTTCTGCTGTGTGTGTCTCCTCTAATTCCCTATGGCCATAAGGGCAGGGCTCAGCCCTGGCCCAGCCTGGCCGGTGCACTGTTAGGGTTTAATGAAATTTTTATTCCTGACTTGGAGCTGCTGTTTTTTCTCCCCCCTCTGTGGTGGGAGGTGGGCAGGGTCTCTGAAGCAGACTGGAGCAGGTAGAGTGGAGACACAGACACACATGGTTCCCGCCAGATCGTGGGTGCCTTTATTCCCTGGCCACAGCCATCAGGAGGTAGTGCCTGCATGAGGCCCTGCACTGGTCATTGGCCCTTCATGGGGATGGCACTGAAGGCGGCGGCCCCAACGGCTCTGGCGGTAGGAAGTGCCTGAGGCCTGTGGCTGAGGAGGTGTAGGGGAGAGGGCTGGCAGCAGGCCACAGCTCTGGGACTTCTGGGTCTGCTGCCCAGAAAAGGGCAGGCCCTGGCCCTTGCTGGAAAGCATCCTCTGCCTATGAAAACAAGAGGTCAGCTGTGCCCCCCAGCCCCTGCCCAGCTGCCCTCCGCTAAAGGTGCAGCCCAGATCTGTACCTGCCCAGCCCTTGCCAGCCAGCCTCTTGGCTCTTGTCCCCTCGCAAGCTGGGACAAAGGCTCAGGGGTGTTGGGGACCCCAGCAGATCCTGTTTCATGGCTCTCTTCTGCTCTTTGAGTTCTGGAAAGAAGAGTACCTAGGCTGGTTCAGGGGCAGTGTGGCAGGGGCACAGGGTCCTCCCTTGCTTCCCCACACCCTTGTCTGGGGCTCACAGAGACCATAGAAGGGGGAAAGGGGGCCCCAAATCCCCACCTGCCAGGGTAGGCTCCAACATCATGGGTGAGGATTCTGCCACTGAGCTGTGCACGTCCTCCAAGCAATGCTATGGTGACCCCCAGAGTCAGTGCCCAGAGCCCCATATCGCTCAGGGGCTATGCTCCCCAATCCCTCCCGCCAGCCCACCCTAGCCTGACAGAGAAGGGCCCCAGAGTTCAGGGAAGGGAGGCCGAGGACATCTTTGGAAAGAAGGGGAAGTGGCGTCTCCAGAGCCAATAGAGGACAGGCAAAAACCTGCTCCCACAGAAGACCCAAAGGTAGGGCCCTCCATGGGGTGCCTACCAACTCTCCTAGTCCCACAGAGGAAAAGGACAGAGAATGGCAAGCACAAGATGACTGCCAGCCTGGAGATGCAGGTGGTCATGGGCCAGGTACACAGCAAGGCCCTCTGGCTGGATACAGGGCCAGGGCCAGAGCCCCCAGCTGTGGAAGGGGAGGAGCTCACCTGCAGGGCTTTGATCTCTCTCTCCAGAGCACAGCACTCCTCCTTTAGGAGGGTCCTGGGGCATGGCCAGAGGGGTCAGGAGTCACAGGCTACAACAGGACTGCCTCCCCTACTTACAGCTTCCTCTGTCTGGTTCCCACATCTCCTGATTCCAAAGCTCAGAGCCATCCCCAACTCCTCTGAATCCCTCGGTCCCAGTGTCTCAATCCCTGGCTCTCACCTTTCTTCCTCCGTGCATCTCCTCTGTTCTCTTCACCCACACCAATGACCCCCCAGGTAAGGCCCCCATCAGCTCTCCCTTGAACTGTGGCAGCAGCTTCCTTACTGGTCTCTCAGACCACCAGATCTTCCTTTCTAACCCTCCCCAACTCAGGTGCCAAAGTATTTTCCCTAAAATCCAGACCGGACCACATCATTCGCCAACCATCAGTGGCTCCTTCCTGACTAGGATCAAATATAATCTTCTTAGCCAGACATTCAAAGCTTTCCCCAATCCTGACCCAGGGCACCTGTGCTCCTTCTCTCAGATGGTCATTGGGCCCCCAGGCTTTTGCTCACCTGGCTTCATCCTCACCTGATTTCCCTAAAAACCCAGACCCTTCACTGACTGGTTGCTCCAGCCTACACTGACTGGCCTTGACCGTAGGCTTTTTTTGACTTTCCTTGCGTCAGTGATCCTCTCCCCTGAGGTCTCCCCTGCTGGGCTTTTAGGCCCTTACCTGAGACGCTGGATGACCTGGTCAATGTTGGCCACGTTGAGGCAATCCTTGATTGTACTGAGGTCCTCAGTGCTGTTTCTCAATCAAGAGAGAGGCTCCTGGACTCAGGGAGGCCTGCCATCCACCCACCCATCCATCCATCCAACCATCACTTTTTCCCCTCCCCCACCCCCAAACACAATTAACATACCCAAGAACCCTACCCAAGGAAGACCCTTGGGAGCAGCGATAACCTCACCTGAGGCCAGGGGATCCTGGCAGCCTGGTCTCAAGCTTGGCCTCTACATTGTCCCTGGGGTCTCCGAGGGCAAAGCGAAGCACTCTGGGGCTGTAGCGGGCCCATGCCTTGGCCGTGTCCCTGGAGGGGTGCACCTGAGGGCTGGGGGCCTCAGCCCCAAGGAGCCAGGGGCAGAGGGAGGAAAGAGAAGGGGAGGGGGCTCCAGAAGGCAAAGGGGCTCAGTCGGGGGGCTATCCCTGGGTCCTGGGAGAGTGCTGGGAGGGGTCTTCAGAGGTGGGCTGGAATTGACCCCTGGAATCTCTGGAGTTCAGACACTGAGGCAGGGGGAGGCAGTGGGGAAGTGGAAAGGGGTATGGGAGGGACGTGGATGGGCCTCCTACCTGCCCTCTAGCGCCGCTTTGTGGTGAAGACCACACAGTAGCTGCCTCAGCTCCCTCCGCACCAAGTCCCGCATCAAAGGAGGCGGGGCCAGCAATGAGAAGGGGGTGGGGCTGGGGGCGGGGCCAGCACCCTGGACTACTTTGCGCTCCTCCTCCAGGAGGGCCTCCAGGATTTCCACCTGCCAGGTAGGGAAGGGGCGGGGCTGGGTGGGGCGGGGCAGGCCAGAGGCCCCCCCCACACCTGGCTTTGACCCCGCCCACCCTCACCTCGGCCCGCAACTCCAGGCTCAGGTCCACCGCGGCCTCACCCAGGATCCTCTTCACCTCTGCCCGCTCGGGAGGCTGGATATGCTCCTCCACGAGCCCCCACAGGGATAGGGGAACCTGGGACATGGTGGGGCCCCGCCCCCTGCCCCGCCCTGCCGGGCAGGTGGCTACTGTGAGGGGCGGGGCCGGAAGGGAGGGGCCGGCTCACCTCTCCAGCCCATGTCCCGGCCCCTGTGAAGCCCCGCCCCCACATTTCACTAGGGGCGGGGGTCTGGGGGGGAAGGGCGGTTCATCACGCAGCCAGAGGCCACGCCCCCATCCCAGGCCCTCCCTGAAAAATAGGCCCCGCCCCGTGCCCACACAGCCCCCACCTGCGCGCCAAGCCCCGCCCTCATCTCGAGGCCCCTCCCCACACATCACAGGTCACAGCAGGGGCTCTGGGGGGACATTCCCCCGCTCCCCAACCCACGCTGCCTCCCTCTCACTGCTGCAGGGCCCGTGGGTGGCCGGTCTGACTCACCGGGCTGGGGCCGGGCGTCAGGGGAGCGGGCACCTCGCGGATATGAGCGTTCCAGTCACGCCGTAACCTTGGTCACGACGGCAGCGTGCACATGAAGGCCCCGCTCCCAGAGACGTATGGCTCCTCCCCCTTAAAGGGCCAGGTCGCGCCGAGGTCAGGAAGAGGCACGCGGGCTAAGGGTTCAGTTAGTCTCGGCTCGGACGTCTACTCAGCCCTCGGGGCGCTCTGGGCAGTCTCGAGAGACACCGTCGGTCCCCACAGAAACAGGTACAGATTGAATGTAAAAGAGATCCAGGGTAGTCTGCGGGAGTGGCCCGAGCAGCCCGGGCATCAGGATGAGGAGCCACGGAGAAAGTGGGGCACAACTAAAGTCAGTGATGAAGAGGGAAAACATTCACGGCCAGAGCAAAGGCGTGGAGGTGGGAAATGGAGTTCCGGGAGTGAGGGGCAGCATGACGGCCAGAGCCAATGGAGCGCAGAGTGCATGGAGGGACTTAAAAGGGGAGGAGGGGGTCAGGTTATGAAAGCCAAAGGATTTTATGTCTGATACTGGAAGTGATAGGGAGTCACTGCAGTAGGGGAATGACACGGCCAGACTGCATTTTAGCAGCGGGATAGAGAACGAGATGGAGTGAGGAAAGTCTAGAAGCAGGCAGGTCAGTCAGGAAGCTGTTGTTACAGCCCAGGAGTGAGGTGATAAGAGCCTGAAGGGTTGTAGAGTCAGAGGAGAGAAAGGAACATTTATAGGAAGTATGGTGGAGAAAGAACAGGCAAGATTCCATATATGGGGTGAGGATGAACAAAGAGTGTCAACAGGAAGGAAGGTGGTGCCCCTCAAGTAAATCTGGAGTGGAGCTGGGTTGGGGGGCTATCCATCCACCCACCCATCCATCCATCGAATGCGTTCCATTTTATACATGTTTGGTTTGTTATGCCTTCAGACATCCAGTGTGAGATACTCAAGAGGCAGCTGGAGATGGGAGGAAGGGAGGGAGGGAGGGAGGAAGGAAGGAAGGAAGGAAGGAAGGAAGGAAGGAAGGAAGGAAGGAAGGAAGGAAGGAAGGAAGGAAGGAAGGAAGGAAGGAAGGAAGCTGTATGCAGGCAGCAAGAGGTAGGTACTATTCTTATGCCATTTTACAACTGAGGAAATGGAGGCAGAGATAAAGTGACAGGGGATCCTGCAGCTTAGTGAGGGCAGATTTTAATTGAGGTCTTCCAGACTCCAGCCTCAGCAGTCTGTCCACTGTCCTATCAAACTGCCATCTGGGTGAGCAGAAAGGCCAGGTCTAGATAGGTTTTAGAATCATGGGAGCTAGTGAGATTACCAAGTGGTATAGTATATGGGGAGAAGAGGGCCCAGAGACATCTACAATTAGGGGGATGACCTAGATGAAGAGCCAGGAGACAGGTGTAGTAAAGAATGCTTTATGTTTGAAGTATTGGTTAGCGTGTACTTAACAGCTTTTTGTATTTTAAGTACATCTTTTGTGATGGAAGAAATATAACTATCCTGAATACCTTAATACACATGGAATTGGCTGTCACATTTATTTTTAAAGCAATTGGGGTTAAGTAACTTGCTCAAGGTTACACGGCCAGGTGTTTCTGGGTGGGTTCTAAGTGTCTGATTCAGATTCGATCCCCAGGTCGTCCCGACACCGGGGCCAGTGCTCTTACTCGCTGTGCTACCTGGCCACCCCTGTCACATTTATTTTTAAAAGAGAAGCTGTTCATTCCTCTGGGGAAGGTCCTAAGCTGTATCTAAGCTGGAGTTCTACTCCAGAGTGGGTATACAAGCCAAAGAGAAGAAAAACATCTAACTCATTTCTTTGAGGGGGGGGGGTGTCAGAGGGGCCCCCATCCCCATGAATATAGGTTTTGTGTGAGTCCAGAGCAGGAATTCCTTTGGGGGGCCGGGGGGAGGGGAGGAACGAGCATTCAATTTATACAAAGTATTAAAAAAAAAAATCAGGAAGAACTAGAGACACTACCCCAAGGAAAATATGGCTTCATAACTTTGCATAGTAATATCCATATGAAGATGTCTGAGAACTAAAGGTGGAAAGCATTTGGCAGTGGATGAAGAAACAGACATGACTTTTTTTTTTTTAAACGGGAGGATACTACAGACCACCAGGGCAGACAGAAGAAATGGATGACAAGTCTGGGGAGCAGCTTGCCAGGCTGGTAAATGGCTAGGGCTTCAGTTATCCCCAGACTCTAGCAGAGCAGCTCAGAGGAATTTCCCCCATTTCCAGAAGGTGGATGGGCCACTCAAGTAAATTCCATTCTGGTTGTAGCCAGGCACTGGCTGTGAGGCGGGAGTGATGGGAATCCTCAGGAGAAATGACCTCCCTTTTAGAGTCTGAAATAGAGGAAACCCAAATGCAGCATGCCACACCCTAGATTCTGGGAGGGCAAATTTCCAAAGGTTTAAAAGGATAGATAGATAGGAGGTTCCACAGGTCAGCCCACAAAGAATGGGTCCTCTCTGGCTGTCCACTCCAAGGGCTTCCTTCAGGGGTTGGCATCTGCCCTCCTTGATCACTTTGTCCTTACCCACCTGTGCTCATGGGTGATCCTCCTGGGGGGCAGCCAGGGGAAGTCTCATTTTAGCCTTGTACCAATAGTCCTTACCCACACTCGGGTGTCTGAAAGATCCATCATTTTATGGATGAGGGGCCCCCTCCTGCCATGCAGATTATGAGGCTTCTTTACCACAGTATCTAAGAGAGTTCCTGTGGCCAAAAACTCATGCCCCATAGCCACACAGGTTAATTTCCCTGAACAGGTCCTCAGGTCATCTTTGCCTCAAAGCCCCCCAAGCTGGGCAGAACCTGACCAAGGCCCTGTGCCTGCCATTGATGGTCTTCAGGGCACCACATTATTTCAAGATGACAAGGGCTGAGTTTCTCTGTCAGACTCTCAGAGCCTGCCAAGGACTTAAGCCCAATGGATTCCTGAACAAGGATTCCCCTCAAGTGCCCCCCCAACCTGGAAGCCTGGATACCTCCAGTGAGGGGGAAGCTTTGCACATTCCAAAGAATGAAGGGGAGCTCTTGCCAGGCCCTGAGGGTGCTCCCCTTCTTTCTGCGATGACAGGACCCCAGGGTTGGCCCTTGATCCAAGCTGGAACAGTTTCATGCTTTCCCTCCTTCCAGGAGGGACACATGAGACTTCTTTCCCTAGTGTGTGTGGGAGGATCTCCCTGGGTTCTCACTGCCCCACCCCCATCCCCTTGTAGCAATGAGGACTCAAGTTTTGCTTCCCCTCCCCCCATGAAAAGGCATGTGGAAGCCACGGTATGAAAATAGCTTAGGCTCAGCCCCAGTTCTCTTCAGGTTTTTTACTAAAGCACTCAAACCAATTCCCGTGTGATATACAAAGATCCCCAAGCAGGGGACGGAGGATCCCCTACCCTATCAGGGGCCTAGCTTTTGTCATCAGTTGCCCTGCCCAGCCCCTGACCCATGCAAGTACGACACCTCAGATGGACACAACAGCCCAGCTTTTCCAGGGCCCTGAGCCTGAGTCTGGGGGCCCCAAAGCTGGTAGCGAGGGCCTGAGCCGAGGCTCATCCCTTTCTAGACTTTACCTCCTTCTGCTCCCACAGGCCCTTTGGCAAGGGCAGGAAGAGCCCTCCATCTCAAGAGGGCCCAGGGGTAGTGATGCTGGCTCCTCCCCTCTCAAGGAATTGGGGATTTAAATGGGGAAACTGAGGCACAGAGAGGTGAAGTAGGGACACAAGATCTCAGAGCTGGGAAGGGACCTCAAAGATCATATAGTCCAACCCCCTCATTTTACAGATGAGGAAACTGAGGCCCAGAACGGTTAAGGAACTTGCCTAAGGCCAGCCAGGCAGTGGTGGGGTTGGGGGCCACAAAGGGTCCCCTGACAGTGAGGCAGAGGGCAGCTGGGCTGGGGGGCCAAATGCAGGTGGGAGACTCCCACTCCCTCAGGTGGTGCTGAGTCACCTCTGCCTCCCCCGGACTCGGTATCCCCAGAAAACACCCCCCTCGATAGAACCTGAGGTGCTGGGGGGAGGGTAGGCAGCCTGGCTGGGAGGAGCAAGCCTTTCCCCCTCCCTGGGGCACCAGCTGGAGCCCACAGTAGTGAGGAAGCCCAGGTCCCTGAGCCAGCAGGTCAGAAAACAGGAAGAAGCCTTCTGACTCAGACAGACGGACAAATAGATCAACCAATGAATGCTAAGCCACCCAGGTGAGCAGTCTCGAGTCCCGCACCAGGAGAGGCATGAGGGCGCCCTGCCAGCCCTGCCTGGCCCAGCCCCCCCTATGGGAAGGGTGGCCTCATGCCCACAGCCAATGGGGCAGCTCCTCAGCAGTCAGTCACAGGCCAACAGGCACACCTGTCCCTGCTCTCCATGGACACCCCGAGCTCCTGGGCAGTGTGTGTCATCCTCGGGCCGGCCGTGGAGGGGCCCGGCCAATGTCCACGGTGATGTTGGTGAAGAGCGGCTGCCTGGACACCTCGAGCACGCGGTAATGCACTGAACCGATGCCATCCCGCTTCATGGTCAGCTTCGTGTTCTGGATCTTGGTGAACCTGGGGGGGAAGGCTCAGGGTCAGCCTTGGGGCACCCCAAGCAGGACAGTGGGCAGGGGAGGACTCGGGACCCTGAACAGGACAAAGGGGAAGGGCCAGGGCAGATGCCAAGCATTCTACATCAGAGATGATCAGCACATCATGCCTGTGGATGGGCACAACCCCTAAGCCAGGCAGTAAAACCCAGTGGAAGGAAGGCAGCATTGGAGGCAGGACCTGGGGCTGGCGCCCAACTCTGCTGCTTGCCACCTTGGGCAAAGTGCTTTACCTCTGAGGGTGCCAGCTTCCTCAACTGTAAGGTGTGCAGTCTCAACCCTAGGATCCTTTGAGATGCCAAGTGAGGAAGAATGCCATCAGTGGAGAGGGAAGATGAGGATTGCCAGAGACTGCTTCAAAAAGGGGGCAACATGAAAACATCGGCCTTCAGTTGTCTTTCCACAAATGCATAGGGGACAGGAAAGTCTGGCATCCAGGGGTGTGAACAGTGGCAGAACCAGAGGAATCCTGGAGACCTAATGGTCTGGGGCACTAGACTGTCATCAGATGAAGGAATTATGGAGATCAAGGGAGCCTGGAAGTCATAGCATGAAGACACGGAAAGATACCCTTGTTATTACTTCCTACACAAGCTGTCTTTCCAGTCTTGGTCAACTCCAAGTGTGGAAAGTGATGGGGAACTTCCTTTGACCCCCTTGCCTTGGGAAGCTTCACCTGGCTTGTTTATGGGAAGATGGGAGATGGTCTGTTAGGAAGTGATGTCAAAACAAGTTATTGATAAAAAGAAATGTTTACAGGAGGAAATTCAGGCCCTGAAGCGGGATAAATCCCACAGAGAGCACTGGGTGAAGATGAAGAAGAACAATGAGATACGAATTTACTACAGACTATCCAGACGGAAGAAAATCAATGACAAGTCTGGACCAGAGGTGACAAGGAGGTACCCAGTTACCCTTCATGAGTTATAAATCTAAAGCATAGATTTAATCGATTCAGTGATTTTCGTATGAAAAATGAAACCCCAATGCAAGGAAGCCAGTTTGGCCTGAGCAATAAAGCTCAGAGGACATTTATCTTCCAAAAAGAGTGTTTCATAAATTACAAGTACATGGGATGCCTAGAAAGATAACAAAGATCATCTTATTCAACAACCTTGATTATTTGCATCAAGAAAACAGAGATCCAGAAGCTGGAGCTGAGCATCCTGGCATGGGGGCCCCACCTCCCCACTACTTGTGCTCTGTCCTTTTCGGACCAAAGCTTGCCACTATATGCATATGGCCGAGATGAAGGGGCTTAGGTAGAAGTGGCTGGAGGGTAATTCAGAACTGGGTGAATGAGCAGATCCAAAGAGATGTCGTCAATATCAGCCTGCAAGGTGTCTTGTGGAATGGCCCAGCACTCTGCCCTTGGCCCTGCCCTGGTTCACTGTGTTTATCAGTGACACGTGTAAGGGCACATATAGCAAAATGAGCAGATTCACAGCAGAGACAGAGCTAAGAAAAAGAGTTAACATGGTGACAGACCAGGGACCCAAAAAGACCTGGAAAGAATGAGGATAGAGCTAGAAAAGGAACAATGCAGGGGGGGGGGGTAGGGGCCACAAGAACTCAAAGTCTTCGAGTCAGCCTCCCATCGATACGTCAAGAAAAGAACTAGGAAGTTTTAACATGGGGGGCACCATACAAAAGGGCTTTTTATGTTACTAGAAAAAAACTCATTACTGATGTTGGAGTCATTCCTAAGTCAACTATCTGAATACAACTTAACACAGGGATGGGAACCTGTGGACTCAAGGCCACATAGGGCTCACTCAAGTGCGGCCCTTTGACTGAATTCAAATTTCACTGAACAAATCCTCTTAATAAAAAGATTCGTTCTGTAAAACTTGGACTCAGTCAGAAGTCCGCACCCAAGGACCTAGAGGGCCACATGTGGCCTCAAGGCTGCAGGTTCCCCACCCCTGGCTTAGCACAAAGTCCAAAGCTAATATAAAACATGAAGAATACATGAGACACAGATACAATCAACAAAAATTACTCCAGTCTGACCGATTAAAATACACTGTTGACAAATGAACAGAGGAATGGATACTGACACAGATTAAGATCATTTCCTAAAGAAGCTGAATAAACACAAAGAAGCAGTGGAGAGAAAAATGTTTAAAGAATGTCTGGCAAGAGACCCAGTGAAGCAAAGTCATCCCAAGGGCATTTAAGGATAAACGTGGAGGTCAGAGAGATAACAGCAGGCAGAAGGTGGAGAGGACCAGAGACCTCAAGTCCCTAACACTGGCAAATACACTTGCCTTCAGAGATTTGCTGGAATAATAATAATTCACATTTCAGTGGCAGTGACTTACATGTGTCATCTCATGTGATGCTCACAATAGCCCTACCCCTTTCTTACAGATAAAGAAATTCAGACACACAGGGTATTACAGGTAGTAAGTGTCGAGGACAAGATTCAAACCCAGGTCTTCCTAACTCCGGTTCCACCAGACCTCCTTGCTAGTTTAGGGTCAAGCTTCCTTCTTCAAAATAAAAAAGACTGGCAAAAGTGGGCAGGGGGAACACAATGAGAAAATGCAGGAACCAGAGAGGAAGCATGGAAGACAACATGTGAATGAAGATCAACTGGGGCAGAAAGCAAAGGGATCGGGGTAATTTGGGGGAGATCTGTAGTGGAAGGGGGAACGCCACGCACATCTACCCCGTCAGGCTACCTAGATTTAGCAAGAATGAAATGCTCTGGAAACAAAGTAGCAGTAACAATAGCTAGAATTTACATTGCATTTCAAGGTTTGCACAGTACTTTACACATGCTATCTCATCTGATCCTTGTAGCACTATAAGGTAAGTGTTATTATACTCATTTTACAAGTAAGAAAACCTAGGCTTAGAAGATCAAGTAACTTTCCCAGGGTCACACAACAAGAAAATGTCTGTGGCAAGATTTGAACTCAGCTCTTCCTGATTCCCAAGTCCTATGCTCAATGCACGGCACCCCATCTAACTGCCTCCAATTCCAAAAAAGAAAAAAGAGTCTGCTGAAGAGATGGATGAGGACACATAGGGAACTCACCAAGCAGCTTCTATTTTTAAGAGGTTAAGTACAGTAGATGGAAGCAAGGAGAAGGTAACACATGATGAACAAGAGAGAGTGAGGAGATGTACCATCAGACTGAGCTAAGGCTGGCAGGAAAAGCTAAGAGCGACCAAAGCTGATAGCTTTGGAATGAGACCACTGCTCAGAAGGGAACATGCAACAGAGGAAAGGAGGAACTGCTCAGTTTTCATTTGGATTCTATTTTCTCTACCAAGGAGAACAAATTTCACACTCAGAAGTAATAGAATAAATGTGGCAAAACAGGAAGCTGATACCCAAGACACATCGCAAGACAGCAGAAAAGTACCCAGCTGCTCTGGGAGAATTTCAGGTTCCCTGGCCAAGATGAATGAACTACTTCTTTAGGCCCTAAGAGCACAAAACTGGCAGGCAGGATGGCTGGGCCACCATCGGTGATGTCTAGATTCCATTTTTTAAATAGAAGGAAGGAGGAAGAGAATAGAATCCTCACACTAGGCTACGGAGCTTGATGTTAATTCCAGGCAAAATTGTGGAACCCATTATCAAAGAGATAGTTGGGGGGCAGTCAGTAAAGAAAGCAGTGACCATAAAAAGGAGCATGGCTTCAAGACCAAGTGGGGCCAGGCTACTCTTTGGCCCTCCTCCAGCAAGGTTAATAGGCTGGTGGCCAAGGAAAGTAGGGTAAAGGTCCCTGAGACCAAGGGACTGTTATTTGCATCTTTCTGCGTCCCCAGCACTCAGCAGTTTTGAACATAGGAGGCATTTTAATAAAGGCTGACTGATTGAGAGCCCTATTCATCTAGATTTGAGCCAAGCGTCTGATGAAGCATCTCATGCTATTGTGGGAAAGACAGTGGAATGCCCAATGTTGCAATCAGATTCTTAACTGGATGCACGGCCAAAGGAGAAGAGTGGCATGTCCATTTGGCAGGAAGTCTCCGGGGGGGCACCCTCAGACACCCATTTGGTGTTTGCTTTTGGGCCTTTTTACTGGTGACTGTGACGTGCTTATCAAATCTGTGGCTAACACCAGCCTATGTGCTGCACAAGAGAGCCAGGATCCAAAGGAGCTGGCCAGCACTGAGCACTGGACGAAATCGAAAAACTCAATAGGGATAAATGTAAAGTTGGGCTTCAAGAGATGGAGCTCAAAGATACAAAATGGGAAAACGATGGCTAGCAAGCCAGGAGGGCAGAGGCCCCGGAGGGGGTAACAAAGGGAGAGCAGCTGAAGAGCTAGAGAATCTTCTGATTCCTGTTTTCTAGGTCCAGACCCTGAAAGGTCTTAGCCTGAGAGGGCAGGAGCAGGAACAATGGGAGGAAGCTGCAGGGAAGCCAGTCGAGGCCTGTTGGGAAAGCCTTCCTTACTATCAATTGCACCTCAGAGTGGAATGGGATGCATCCCTGCAGGAATGCAAGCAGGAGCCGAGTGACTGCTTGTCAGAGATGTCCTAGAAGGGATTGTTTTTCAGGTATACATTGGACAAACTTGGCCGCCGAGGTTCCGTCCAGTTCTCAAGTTCTGTGGCTGTAAAGGGTAAAAGGCATTGAGGAAAGAGACTGAGCCCACATGGGAAGTGGCCTGGCGCCAAGGCCACAGGAGCATAAAGTATCAATGTACTGGAAAGGGAAGAGGACCCCAGCGCCCTGGAAACAGGAGCCTTATCATCACCAGAAATAGGCCAGTGAGAGAATGTGCATCAGACAGTTCCAAGTCATGTCTCCAGGCAGCCTAGTACATACATCCTTAATGACGCCAGGAATCAGGAAGGCGCTCTCTCCCAATCAATACACATGGATCCTAGCCCTCGCCCAACTGACCCAAGGTCCTGGAGAAACAGGATCATACTGCATTTCCTCCTTGGAGACTAGGAGAAAAAGCCTTAGGTTCAGTCCAGCAGAACGTGGCCTTGAAGATTCTGCTCCCACCAGAAATCTCCCTCATTAAAATGACATACCATTCCTTAAAAGATGGAACAGGACAACCTCAACTCCGATTCTGGATCCCAAGCAGGACATGACAGGACAACAGAGGCTTGCCAGAGGCTGGGCCTCATCCAAATGGAAGCAGAGGCTGCTTCTGATGGCATCAGGTCAGCAGAAGAAAGCCCCAGAACACTGCAGACCCTCCAAATGGAGACCCTGCATCACTCCAGAGTCAGGAAAAAGCCAAGAATATAGAGTGGAGGAAAGTCTGGCCCAGCTCTTCCAGCAGGCCACTGAGCTGGGACAGAGTCTTCCAAGGGACAGGAGGTGGCCAGCAGACTGTGCGCTACCTTGGAAAGATGGCTAGCCTCTGAATGGCTAGTTTTGTGGCATCAACAGTCAGCTGGTCCCATGACGAGACAAAGAGTCACAAAGTGCTGAAGCCTCAAAAGCTGGGTGATGGAAAGGATGAAAGCCAGAGTCCCAGATAAGTAACTGGAATCAAAACCCTTGGGGTTTTCCCGTAGTGAGAATGACAGACTTGATGGCCATCTAAGCACTGAGAGAGGTCAAAGAAGTCCCTGAGTATGGGGGGGGGCAGAAGTCACCAGAAGACGCAGCTGCAATCTGCACTGCTGTAGGGCATGTACATTGAGGAGGGCATGGGTCCTGTAGGTCAAGTGTTAAGTAGAGAAAGGATCAGCTTTGCTCTGCTTGATCCCAGCGGGCACAACCAGGACAATCTGGGCCAGGGCAAAGGCCCAGGGGTGGGAGATAGGAGGGTGTGGGAGCAGATTCAGGTATGACACCTGGAAAAACTTCCCAACAACCTGAGCTGCCCCAAAGTTGAGTGAGTGTCCTTGGGAAATGGCGTGCTCTCCAGCACTGGCCTTTAAGCAGAGATTAGCTGACCACTTGCCAGGTGTAGAATAGTATGATTCCTTTTCCGTTGTGCATTGGACTAAGTGGCTGCCAAGTTCCTGCCTGACTGGAACTCTGAGCTGTCATTATTAATGCTTCCATGTCAATTTGGCAAGAGGGTCTCCAGTGGAGTGCCCCAGGCTTCTGTACTCAGCCCTGTATGGTTTACCATTTTTTACAAATGACCTGGAAGAAGTCTTCCATGAAGGCTAATGACTACTCAGGGATGCTACAAAGGAAATTTTTTCTAAGAATGTGGCAGGAGATGCCTCTGAGATGAGAATCGTTAGGGGCTGGCAGGTGAAAGAGTGGGACTAGATGGACAGAGGTAGTGTGGCAAAGTAGAAAGAGGACAAACTGAAGTCAGAGGACCTGGGTTCAAATCCTGCTATACATTTATTACCTGACTTTGGGCAAATCACTTCCCTGGGCCTCAGTTTCCCTTCCAGCTCCAGCTCTATGAGCCTAAGACTCTGGCTTAGCCTTGGACGGCAGAGTCAGGAGGGATGGGGAAAACTGCCAAGGCAGACTTAGGTCAGAGGTCAGTGAGGGCTGTCCCCTGTGGAAGGGGCCATCTCGGCAAACACTTCATAACCTTTCATGTTTTACATCCTCAATGCCTCTCTCCCAACCACCCCACATCGAAGCTGTTGCCCAAGTCTGTCTGTCCTTTTCTACTTTTGTAACGTTTCTCACATACACCCCCCTCTCTCTGACATGGCCTCTGCCTAGGTACAAGGCCCCACCACCTCCCACCTGGACTACTGCTGGTACAGGCTATATTGCCTAACCTGGCTCCTTCCTAAGCTTCTTTCCAGTCTTTCTGTATGCTCTACTTCCAGACCAGGCAAACCGACTTCCTTGTTCCTGGGACACAGCCTCCCGTCTCCCACCTCTGGGCCTTTGCCCTGGCCAACCCCATGCCTGGAATGCCCTCCTTCACTTATTCCCATTTACTCAACTTTGTATTTTAATGTCTGTGTTCGTGATGTTTCCCCTGCCTAAAATGTAGCTCTTTGAGGGCAGGGACTGATTCACTTGCCTTTGGATTGCCTGTGCCCAGTGCAGGGCCTGGCACCCAGCTACCTCATCACCACCTTTGGTGTTCTCTTCCTGTGCTCCGTTAGCTCCTGCTCTAAAGCTCACACACAGAAGCCGGCCATTTCCCTGAGTTCCAGTTTGGAGCCACGCTCCCCCTTCTCCCTGCTCCCAAGCTTTTGAGGTCACCCTCACCTGGCCCCCCAAAATCTGTCTTCACCCTCACCCGTTCCTCCAACCATCCCAGACTCCTGTGATTTCTTGCTCAGAACCTCTCTACCTAGCCTGGGCTTCCCCCGAGTCCTGACCCATATCAGGGGCTACCTCCACTGTGGTTTCCCCAGGCGTCCCCACCCCTCCTCAGCGGTGGGTCTCCTACTGTTTTGTATCATGTGCTTTTATGGAGAGTATAGGTCCTCCCCCTACAGCAGTCCAGAGTTCAGATCACTCAGCACAGGTCACCTGCCACCCACCAGCAGACCACCTTCTCTTCCTTTCTTCCCTCTCTCCAGCCTAGCACCAAAGCCTGATGGGTCCTTCCCTCGTTTCTGGTTTACTTCAAAAGCCACTGGCGCCAGTCCATGCTTCCAGCCACCCTAAAGCCCAGATATGATGAGCTCACAATCAAGATCAAGACACAACCTGCTTTTCCAGCCTCCTCTCCCAGCACATCCTTCTCAGTTCAACTCCCAAGGGCCTGCCTCACCTACAGCAGACCATGCTCTCAGGGTGTGCTCCTCCACTTGTCTGAAGACTGGCCTTCTGCTAGGTCCCACCTCTTCCAGGGAGCCTGCCCTGACTGCTCTAGGCCCAGGACCTCCCCTTCCTGGAGTGACTGGATTTGAAGTGTCTCTACAGTAAAAGCCTCAGCTTCTCCCCAGAGACCGGAAGCCAACCTCTTACTGGGTGTGCCTGGGGCTGGGGAACTCCCTGCACATTCCTCACAGTTCCCAAGAGAGGGATGGGCACAGGTGTTCAAGAAACACTGAATCTAACCTCTAAACACAGACTTAAATTATAAAAATGGTTTCCTTAAGAACCGCTGAGGTCTTTATTCTTAACTGTACTTCAGGCTGCCTGAAGGCCCTGAGAGGAGGTACCATCTGAGGATGGGGGTGAGGGTCAGGGGCCATGTGGGGGTGGGGAATCAGGGGTCACCTCTGGGGGTTGGGCTCATTATGCTTGTCCCGATCATGCTTGATCATTCGGTATCGGCCGATGCGGATGTCTGGGCGGGAGACCTTCATCCCTGAGAGGGAAATCCTAGGGGAGATGGAGTGGGGTGGGACTTAGGCTGAATAAAGATCTCTAAGTCAGAGGCAATGATAAGGGCCCAGTTAACCCCTTAACTGCCCAGCCCCCTGCCCTTTCCCCTAGAGATACCCCCCATCCCTCTCACCCCCACTTAGCCTAGTTGAGCCCTGAGCCCAGCACCCCACGCCCATCCCCTAGCCTAGCTGACTCTTGAGGCCAGTCCCTACCCACCCCATTCATCCTCTCAGCACAACACATGCCCCAGCCTCACCGGTTGAAGATGTCGTCATCCTCACCCCCCCAGCCCCAGTACTCGTTAGGGAAGCCATTGATCTTCAGGAACTGGGCCTTGCTCAGACCTGATACACCCCCAAAGTAACCAGCATAGGGTAGTCTGCAGAGAGTCGAGAATAGATGGACTCAGTCCAGCAGAATGGGCCCAAAGGCTCCACTCACCCCTCGTCCTGAAAGCACCATGAGCTTCTAGGGCCATGGCAGGGAAGGGGCAGTGCACTCCAGCAGGATCTGAAGGCAAAGACGCCGAGTCTCCACCGCCGCCCCTAGCCCCCAGAGAAGGAGAAGAGCTTTGCTCACCGGAAGCCAAACTTGTCCATGGCAATGGCAAAGTGGCGAGGCTGCTCCCCACAGCGGTACAGGTTGCGGTCATCCATGGGCACCAGGTCCACATCACTGAAGATGAAGCAGTCATAGGCAGGGTCTTCCTTCAGTGCCTCTAAGAAGCCAACATTGAGGAGCTTGGCCCGGTTAAATGTGTCCTCACCATGCTGGAGGAGAGGGAAGGCACAAAGGAAGAGGGAACACAAGACGATCACTGGACTTACCCCTCAGCAGACACCTGGCCCCAGGCCCAGGAGCTGTAGGCCAGGCCCTGCCCTCTGATGACCTCACAAGACAACTCTCTTCCTCGACATCCCTGAGAGTGAGAAAGAGGAGGGAAAGCATCCTCCAAAGTCAGCAGACACTCAGTGGGTGCATATCTGCGCCAGGCACTGGCAGGTCACTGGGAACACGGGCAGTCCCACTCTCAAGAAGCTTGTGTTCTACTGAACCACATCAGGAAGGGCTCCTGGGAGGGGCTGGCCCCTGAGCTGAGGCCCCAGGGACACAGAGAGATGGGGGTGGGGAGGGTCAGCACTGCCGCTGACTCTGGCTCTTTGAGATGAGGAAGAGTGCAACGGTTTGGCCTGCCCTGGCTGGGCAGGCCACGGGCTGTCAGCAGTCAGCAGGCCCAGGGCCCTCATTTTATTAGAAAGCAAAGCAAAGTCAAAAGAGAAAGAGCAAATGGCCCCAGGGTCCACCAAGGAACAGCCACCAAACCAGGCCCTCTGCCTCCAAATGGGGGGGAGGCTCCCATCAGACCACGACACCCAACCTGCCCTCAAACTTAAAAACAAGCAGGAAAGTTAGCTATCCAGGTGGGCAAGCAGCTGGGAGAAAGGCTGGCTGTGGGTGGGGACAGGGGTGATGACATGTGCGGGTGGGTGTGTGCTGAGCAGTGTGGGGGCCGGCCCTGGGGGGCTGAGCCGGACACCTGGACACCTGGCCTGCTCTCCGGCCCTTTCCCCCAGCCGCCAGCTGGCCGCGCACACCTGGCTGATGACGTAGATGCCGTACCGCAACCGCTGTCGCCGCAGGATGGGATGCAGGTAGTGCAGCCAGTATCGAAGGTGATGCTCCCGGTGGCGGAAGGGAATGATGATGGCCACAGTTTGCCTAGGGGTGCAGTCAGGGGGGGCATAGCGGCCCCCCCCCTTGCACACCAGGGTTCTCCTGCTGCACCCGATCCATTGGCATGGGTGAGCTAAACTCAATCAGCAACCGACCCACTGCAGGGAGGGAGGGGGCTCTTGTAAGAGAAGCCACTGGGGGACTCAAGCCCCAAAGACCTCCCCCCTGCACACAGAGCTGGCCCCCCCATGCCCTGCAAGGTACCTCACCTAACCCAGGCGGCACGTCAGGGCACGGGGGCAGGGGCAGCGTGGTGACCGAGTGGTTGGTGTCCAGCCGGGGGCTAGGAGCCTCGGAGCTGGGGGCTGTGCCGTTGGGCCGGGAGCAGTTGGTGCCGATGCCTGTGGCGGCGGGGTGCAGCGAGTGAGCGGCAGTTTGGCGGCCGTGAGCACTGAAGCGACTAAAGAAGTCGAGATGCTGGGCATAGACGTCGAAGTAGAGGATGACGGCAATGAGGAAGTGCAGCAGACAGAGAAGCAGCACAGCCTTGCAGATCCGCTCCAGGGTCCCCCCCAGCAGCCTGCTCATCTTCTGCCTGCCCAGCTCGGCCTGGGCATTGGTCCTGCCAACAAACAGCCAGCTGGCTCCACCCTGGCAGTGGGCAGCCCCAGCTGGGACCCCACAGTCGGCACCACCAGATGGTCTGGGGGAGCCCCAGGCCTCTCCCTGGTGCCTGAATCCCAGCCCCCAAGAAGGGTGGTGTCCTTGGCTGGACCAGCCCCTCCCAAAACTCCCAAAGGCACCAAGCTAGGAGAGAGAGAAGACCCTGGAATGGACAAGGCCAGCCCAGAGAGGTGCACAGCCTCTCTTCTCTCATGCCCTGGCTGGAGTTCCTGGTCTGCTGGGAAGGATCCGGGACCCCACCCTGAAGCTGAGAAAGACAGAAGCTGCCAGGCACCCCTGGTTCTGAGAGAGATGCCAGCAAGGGCCTTAGGGACTGCAGACAGCAGGCCTCAGGAAAGGAGGAGGCAGCTGGACCCTTTCTCAGTAGAAGAAAAGTAGCCCTGGCTGGCACTGGGAGGTCACAGGTGGCACTGCCCAGAAGCAGCGATCCCCTTATGTGCAGGGCAGGGCAACCATCACCTTCTGTGGGAAACAAGTACTCCTGGCCACACAAAAGCAGCAGCAGCCCCCCCTCCCCATCTCCTCTCTCCCCAGCTCCAGAGGCTCAGGCCCAAGCCAGCCCAGCCAACCCAACTGCTTCCATGTTCTCTCAGCCAAACAAGGCCCCAATTCAAGCACATGGCGGCTGAGTTCAGATCACAACAAACTCAAAGCTCCAAGGCTGGGGATGCTGGAGGCAGGGGCCAGCAAAGAGAGGTTTGGACCGGACCAGGAAGGGAAGAAGAGGAGGAATGAAAGGGAGGGGATGAAAGGAGTAGTGAAGTCCAAAGGTAAGGGGAGGAATGAGAAAGGAAGAGGCATTGAATAAGGGAAAACTGAAGTGAGGCCTGAGGGAACCCTAGGACAATCGGGGACAAAGAGAAGGCCAAAGCAGGTTGAGGCTGCTGGGGGAGGGGGCATTCTGGGGTCCTCTAAGCTGAGGGACTGGATGCAGGAGGGGGCTTCCCCATCCCCCAACTGCTCCTTCCTCTAAGCTCCTGATCAGCTGATTAGGACCAAGAAGGGCTGTGGGTTTCAGCCTTCAGGGTCCAGTGAGGCTAGACTGGTGAGTCTCACAGACCCAGAGAGGGTGTGAGGTGGAGGCTCCACGCTTGGCCCCACTGGGCTGTCCAGGTTGGGGGGGCAAGGGGAGATGGGCTTGGCGCTCAGGGCCCCACTGGGCTGGGTCAGAGGGGGGTGGGCCCCGATGGGCAGGGTCAGAGGGGAGTGGGCTCGGCACTCAGGGCTCCGCTGGGCTGGGTCAGAGTGAGGTAGGCTCGGCGCTCAGGGCCCCGCTATCCTGTACAGGTGGGGGGGGGGGGGGAAGGCGGTGAGTGGGGTGGGTTCGGCGCTCAGGGCCCAGCGGGGCGGGCGGTATAGGCTGGGTCAGAGGGGGTGGCTCGGCGCTCGGGGCCCCTTCCCGAATCCTCACCGGCTGCGCTCGGCGCTCAGGGCCCCGCGGGGCTGGGATCGGGTTCGGGGCCGGGGCCGGGCCGGGCCGCGGCCGCTCCGTCCCCCATGGCCCCGGAGCCCGCTTAGCGCCTCCCCGGAGGCCCGATGCCGAGTCCGCTCTCGCTCCCGCCTCCTCCTCCGCTTCCTCCGCCGCGGGGCATGGTGCGGCCCGCCCGGGGCCGCCGGAGCCGGAGCCGGAGCCGCCGAGACCGAGCCTCGCAGGGGAAGCAGGGAGCGGCGCCGCGCGCCCCCGCGTCCGCGCCCCCGCGCGCGCTCCGCCCTGCCCCGCCCCGCCCGTCCGCGCGCCCTGGAGCTCCAGGCCGCAGGCGCAGAAGAGACAGAGGGAGGGGCCTGGAGGGGAAGGAGGTGGAGCTTGGGCGGAACAAACACTCAGGCTGAAACTACCCCCTGTAGCCTCGGAGGTGGAGCCTACGAAACCCACAGGTCGCTGTCTGAAGCAAAACTCCAGCAAGAAACTGGAGGGGGCGGGGCCTAAACAGAGAGGTGGGCCCATCCATATAAAAATCTACGGCGGGTTACTTCGAGGGCGGAGCCTGCAGGACTGGGGAGAGGCCATGCAAAATCCACAGCAGGCCGATTCAGGGGCGTGGCCAGACCTTCAAGAACAGCCCGAGTAGGCTCCGCCACCGTAAGGCCTGGGGTCCGCCACCTCTGGGCTCCTAATGTGGTGGGGACTTGTGAGCCCTGAAAGAAGCTTTGCGGGCGCCAGGGGCGGACTGGGCAGAAGAGGTGTGGGGGGTGCCAGATCAGTAAAGAATGGTCAGGGCCTGGACCAGCTGGAAGTGAGGGGTTCCCAGGAGGCAGCTCAGGGCAGGAGGGCACTTATGATGGAGAAGGCATGCCAGAGCACAGGGGCAGCTGGAAGCCCCCCACCCCTTACTGGGTGACCAGCATCTGATCCAGCCACATCCAGGTACATAAGCACCAAAGGGAATGGAGGGTCTCCACCCTTCCCTTCAGGAGGCTCCTGGGCCCAGATAGAAGGTGAAGCACCATATAGATTGCTCCCTCCCCTCTATGAAAGGATTAACAGGGAAGCAATGGCTGGGGTGACCCAGGACACAGACCTTTATTTCAAACACTGGTGAGGTGGGTGATGGGGCAGGGGGCAGGACAGGTGGGCAGAGGACATGCCCTCCCAACCCAAGGCCAGGGCCTGCCCCTCCAAGGGACTCCAGAAGGGGCAGATCGCAGTGAGGGCCAGAGGAATACAGTATGGACACCATGGGGGAGCGGCTCCACTGGCTGGGGCAGCCAGGCCCCCCAGGAAAACCAATAAATTAAGAGTAGGGCACAGCAGGGCAGGGCCCTCCCACTGCTTCAGGCCTAGTCTCCCATTTTTACTTTGGAAGTCTGCAAAGAAAACACAAGAAGCAGACAGACAAAGGACACACAGAGAAACAAAGAAAGAAACCAGAAGTGAGCAGGGGAGCCCCAAGCCCCCTGCCCCTTCCCCAGTCCCAGAAGGGGCCCTAAGCTTTGGGATCTTACCTGAAGGATGGCCACAATGACCCCAAAGAGGCCAATGGCACTGCCAAAGATCTCTACAATGAGGATCTTGACGAAGAGGCTGGCATTCTGGGCATCAGCCAGGGCAGCTCCACTGCCCACAATGCCCACACACACACCACAGAAGAGGTTGGACAGGCCCACGGTGAGGCCAGCACCAAACATGGAATAGCCTACAGACAGGGGAGGGGAATGCTGAAGGAGGGCCCCCATCTGGGCCCTGCTGCTCCACCCCAGCCTGACCTGACCCAGGCCTACCTGCATGGTAGTTACGGTTTCCAATGGCTTTGGGGGTAGTGCCACTGAAGGGCTGCAAGACACACAGCATTCTAGTGAGGACAAATGCCTCATCCCTGGGTGACAACAGCTCACCCTGCCCCAACACCCATCTCCCATTCCAGGGTGTCAGTAGCCCTTCAACCCCGCCATCTCTCCCCTGTCACGATTACCCCCTACCTCTGCCATGTTGCTGATGACAATGGCCATGATGATGCCATAGATGGCCACAGCCTCGCAGAAGATGATGCTGTGGGATTTGGAAGCACAGGATAGAGGCTCAGGATGGTCAGAGTTTGGTCCACCCTTCAGGGGCCACCACCTCCAGAAAGCCTCCCCTGATACACCGAACCCATCCCAATCCCCCCCTTTTCCTTCCCAACCTGGGAAGACATGAATTCTATTCTGTCTTCTTCCCAGGACACAGAGAACAGGCACAGAGCAGAGTCTTGGCCAGAGACTAACCACTGTGCAAATGCTTCCCTAGGCCATCCCAAACTTACCTTACTAAATTCTTGGTCTTGATCCTGGGGGCTTTGACCCCTCCACCGATGATGGATGAGCCTGTGATGTAGATGCCCCTGGGAATAGGTGTGAGAAGGTAAGCCAAGGCCCAGTCCCAAGGGGGCTCAGGCATCAGCATCAGGGAGTATCCCATCTCCACACCTTCCCCTAGTCAGATGTGAGAGAGCACCCAGTCCCCTTCCTTAAGGCCCTAATCTCCCCATCCCATTCCCCAACATCTAGACCTCAAGCATTTCTCCCTTTCCCCCAAACCCACAAATACTCACCAGGCTGCTCCCACTACAGAGAGGGAGATGGCCAGCCCTATCCCTAGGTTGGACCACATGTAGGGTGATGTCTCTGTGAGGAACCTGGCAAGGAAAGACATGAAGCCTCAAGAAGAGGGGTCAGTGCCCACTAACTAAAGACTAGACACCAGCCCCTGGCCACCCCTCCCAGCTCTAACCATGGGCGGGACCTCTCCTCAAGACCTTATGGGGGGGGGGAGGGGGGAATGGAGCATGGGCCGACTCACCAGGCCACATCGAATCGGAAACCCAGGTCGAATATTGTATAGCAGATTCCTAGGAAGAAAAGACGAGAGCAGTGGCTGGGAGTGCCCCCCCCCCCTACCCACCTCTTCGAGTCTCAGAGCTACAGGTCTGGCTGCTAGCCTGACGGGAGCAGGATTCAAGGGGAAAAGAAAGGAGGAGAGGGAGGATTTGGTGCAGCCTCACATTCCTCACTTAAGACTTTTTCAGAGCCCCCTGGTCTCACTTTACAGTCAAGGCCACCGTCCCAGGATCCAAGGGAACCCCACACCAGGAGGAGCTGGATTCTCTCACAATAAAGATGAGAGCAAGGGTTGCCCAGAGGCTGTCTATGGGGATCATGGTCACAACTCTCTGGGCCTATTACTGATTTGTAATTCAGTCATTTTTCAGTCATATCCAATTTTTCATATCAATTTTTCAGGGTTTTCTTGGCAAAGATACTGAAGTGGTTTGCTTCCCGAGCTCATTTTACATAAGAGGAAACTGAAGAAAACAAGGTGAAGTGACTTGCTCAGGGTCACACAGTCATTAAGTGTCTGAGGCCAGATTTTAATTCAGAAAAAGAAGCCTTCACAACTCCAGGACCATGGCTCTATCTTGCCTGCTTGGGGATTACTGGGGAGTCTACAAACAGAAGCCACAGGGAGGGTTGGAGCTTGGTTCTTCTATTAAAGAGCGTTCTTAAAGCTGCTTTGGCAACTGTGGCTCATGGTCTGAAGACCTCCAGTCCACCTGGCTTTCCTCCCTAGGTGATCCCACTGTTCCCAAATCCCAAGGAGGTTCAGAGGGACCCTTGAAGAGGCAGTCCCTGAAGCCACTGCAGGCCAGGCAGTTCTCCCCTGGAACCACAGAGCCCCCATCCAATTCCCACTTTTCTCCTGAGTTTGGAGACAAGTGAAGCAAAAACTGGGGCACCCTGAGGTGGGGAGGGCAGGGTGGCTGAGGCCGGCCCTAGAGGTCCCAGATGCCTGACCTGCCCCAGGGCTTGTTTACCCAACAAACTGGAAGGGCAGACCGGGTGTGAAGCGGATCGGGGCAGATCAGTCTAGCCCAGGCCTGGGGACTAGGGCAGCAAAGGGGAAGTAGTGTGGAGGGCCGGGCTTCCGGGACCCCGGGCAGGTTCTGGAGCCCTTTCCCACCCCCCTCACAGCTGCTCCAGGGAGATCGGGAGAAGCGTGAAGGGCTGGGAGGGGGACAGGGGGGCACAGTCACGGTGTGGGGGATCTATGGGGGGGCGCACGGATAAGGGGGGAATGAGCAAGGACGCGCTGACAGGATTTCGCGCACGGGCGCACAGACACGATCACGGGGGTAGGAGGCCTCCATCAAGCACTGACAGGATCGGGTCAGACACGCCCGGGAGGGTCGCGGGCACGGACATGCGGGGCGGGGGGGGGGGAGCGAGTCGCGGGCACGGACACGCGCACGGAAGGGTCACGGGGATCGCAGGCACACGCAGGGGGCACGGGTGTGTGCCACGGGCCCGGTCGGTTTTGAGGGGCTGGTCCCCTCGCCCCCCACCCGCGGGCAAGGCCCAGCTCTCACCTACGACAATCACGCAGCTCCAGAAGGCCACGGACAGGCCGGAATAAAGCAGCGCGAGTCCCGTCATGGCGGCGACAGCGCCGGGGTCCGAGGCTGGAGCCGGGGCCGGGGGTCGGGGGTCGGGGGTCGCGGTCTCCGGACGGACCCGAGCGCACCGAGCTCTGCCGCCTCCGCCCGCCCGTCCCCGCGCCGGGTCACCTGACGTCACTGGCTCTGCCAGGTGACCGCAGGCCCCACCCCCGTGGATTCACGTGATCCGGTGGCGGCAGCCCCGATCGGGCTCCTGGGAGTTGTAGTTCGATCGCCCCGGGAGGCGCAGGTCTATTTTTGGGGCTCCAGGTAGACACGGTCTGGCGGAAAATGAAACCGAAGCCGCCACCCTTCACACCCCACGGAGCACCACCTCATGCTTCCCTGGGCAAGGGAGGCGCAGGCCCACTCAGGTCTGGGGGAAAAAAAAGTGTTGGATGGAAATCTCCCCTCTGACACTACTGGTACGAGCTTGGACCTCAGCTGCAAAGACCTGCAGAAATAGCTGCAAAATGAAGACGCCGTCGTTTGGGGAGGAAGTGTACTAGATATTGGGGGAGGGGAACCAGAAAAGATTTCCAGGGGGTGGGGGGATACTTGACCTGAATCAAGAAGGCTTCCGAGAGGTGGGAAGGCATAGCAAGCAGGGGGACAGCTGGTTCTAAGGCACAAAGGTGGGAAATGGAGGTGGACAAGTAGACCTGTACCTTTGGAAGGCGGAGAGTAAAGTGGAAGAAGGACCAGACCAGCGGAAGAGTTTCTATTTTATCCTTTCGAGGAGTTTGTGGAGTGTTGTTTGGGCCGTGGCATGGTCAGATCCGCACTTTCGGAACAGCATTCAGCTTCTGTGTTGGACTCTAGAGTGGCAAGAAAGGGAAACAAACCAGCAAGCGCTGGGAGAAGGGTCCCTGTGTGAGGGGAGAGAAGGGTCCCTGTATGAGAGATATTCGTGTTGCCGAGATTGGAGCAGCAGATTTTGGCAGCTGGGTAGATGGGCGGTGTGAACAAGAAGAGTCCAGGATCACACCGATCCTATGAATGATGAAATAAGAAATGAGTGCTGGTGTGGAGTACAATAAATTTTATATAACAAGCAATTGTCCACACTCTATAGAAGATGGTTCAAACTGATAGGAGAAAGGAAAAAAATTAGTAAAAGTGAAACAAAGAACTCAGGATGGAGATTTTTAAATAGATAACAGGGGAAAACGCTTTATTCTTCAGAGAGAAAAGCACTCAGGTGAACCTCAAAGATGCATTTTGTGATACTCTTTCAAGAGCTTTCTTCTGAGCTCTCTGGCCCCTTCCCATTATCAGGCAGACTGTCCAGGTGTGCTCCAAAAATCAAACAAACATGGATGAGCTGCACTGGCAGAACAAGGAGTATCACTCCAAAAAGGATTTTTTATTATTTGGGGTTTTTTTTTTTTGAAAGGGGGAAGGTAGGACAATTGGGGTTAAATGACTTGCCCAAGGCCACACAGCTAGTTTTGTGTAAAGTGTCTGAGGCTGGATTTGAACCAAGGTCCTGACTCCAGGGCTGGTGACTCTATTCATTGTGCCACCTAGCCACCCCTTAAAAAGGAATTTTTTAAATGATCTAAGGGGCATTTAGGTGGTGGTAGTGAATAGAGGACCGGCCCTGGAGTCAGGAGGACCTGAATTCAAATCCGACCTCAGACACTTCACACTTACTAGCCATGTGACCTTGGGCAAATCACTTAACTCCAATTGCCCTGCCTTCCCCCACTTAAAAAAGCATACGCACACACACACACACACACACACACACACACACACAAATTCAATCAAAAATGGCCTGAGAATTCTCAAGTGTAGGACAATCCTAATGGGAATTTGGTACGTACAAGCCTTCCCAGGTTTCTCTGAAACTATCCCCTTCATCATGTTTTATAGCAAACAGTATTACATCACATTTGAAACTATAACATGTTCAGCCATTCCTCAATTGATGGGCACCCCCTCAATTCCCAATTCTTTGCCACCTCAACAAGAGCTTTGGGTATTTTTGTACATATTTAGTTAGTTTTCTTTGCTTTGAATTTACCCTTTTAATCCACCCTCCCTGTCATTCCCCTTCTCCCCTTCCGTTCCTAAATCCATATTGAGTGAAATGTATTTCTGTAACAGTGTATGTATGTGTGTCCTTCCCTCCTTGTTTATGTAGGTTTCTATTTGCACACATAATTATGAGATGATTCTCTGTAACCTCCTTGTTTCCTTCCCTTCCTTCCCCTCTTCCTTTTCCTTTCCTTTCTTTAATATAATTAAGACATAAAAGAATCACAACCAGGCCTTCTGTCTAATTAGATTCTTTCTATGACCCTTGATGATGAAAGAGTTCAGAGGGAACACATGTATCTTCTCATATTGGAATACAAATAGTTGCATTTTCTTTGATTTTTCATTCTTTTGGATTTGTCTAATATTTCTTGCTGTCTCACAAAACCATTGATTTCTATTTGGTCTATTCTAGACTTCAGGAAGTCTCTTACTTGAGTAAGCTTTGTCACTTTTTGTTCTAAGAGATATATTTTCTCTCCAATTCTTTTCTCCTGAGCTTTTATTTCATTTTTTTTTAATTCTTGCTTATTTCTTCTATGTATGCATGTAATCCTTGTGAGAAATTTATTTTTTTTCCTTTGAGTTGCTTGCAGTTCTTACAAGGTTAACTTGCTCCTTTTGGGGGGGTGGGGGAATCTCTAGATCTACGATAACATTTTTTTTTTTATATCGATCAGTGTTTTCCTTGATTTACCCTGGCCCTTGCTGGTTGTCTTGACTTTTGTCTTGCCATTGGACTCTGCTGACTCTGGAGGAGAGATTGAGGCAGATGACTTTGCAAAACTGCCTCACTTAAATCCAATTCACTTGCAAGCCAAGACATCATCTTCCTGATGTCATTGGTCCTCTCCAAGAATAAAGGATAGAACAACAATCCAGTTTACCTGTCTCTTTAGCTTTAGTTCCTGATTTGTAGCTTTGTACCAGGACCAGGATCCTCTCACTACCTGTTGTGCTTTAGTGTGGAGTGATTGGCCCTACTTTGACTTCCCCCCATGTCAATGTCATGCTGACCTCCAGCTCCAAAGGTTAGGCCCTTCTGGGTCTTTGAGATCCAGAGTGCTGGGTTTTTAGAGTTTTCTCTGACATCTCAGAACAAAGTGCTAGCCCCTGGACCTGGGCTTTCCCAGTCTGAGTTCAAGAACACCTTGAAATTGGCATCAGACTGATCTCCTAGCCACTCCACAGGGCTTCTAAATTCCTCCCCATGGAGCTTTCTAACCTCCCTGGGGCTTTCCAAATGAGAGAATCCTGGAGGACATCCGTCATGGGAGGGGAAAGGAGGTAGGATGGGAATAATGATTTTGCAAAGGGGAAGTCAAGACAGGCAGGAAATAAACCACAAATCTTGAAGCTGATCCAAGTATGTTTCCCTTCTAGGGGATTCTGAGTGATAGGGTGGCTCAATGACTCTAATTGTATTTGCTTTATTAGCCCATGAAAATGAAGAAGGATCCTTGGATTAGAAAGAACATAATAAAAAATGGACATTGATATTCCAGATATGTGGGAAGGCTATTTGAGAGAGTACCCAGCTGCCCTTGAGGGGTTCATAGGCATGGACAGAACACGTCCAGTGAGACTGAAAAAACTGGCTAGTGGGATTGCTGAGACACCATCTGAGATGTGAATCATCACAGAGAACAGGAAAGCTGGCACAGGACTGGAGGGGGCAGAGGTGGTCTTTCTTTTTTTAATTAATTTATTTCTAGTTTTCAACATTCACTCCCACAAGCTTTTGAGTTTTAAATTTTTCTCCCCTTCCTTCCCCTTCCTCCTCCCCAAGACAGTGTGCAATCGGATATAGGTTCTACATATACATTTATATTAACATATTTTCACATTAGTCATGTTGTAAAGAAGAATTGGAACCAATGGGAAGAACCATGAGAGAAAAGAAAGAAAACAAAAAAAGAGAGCAAACAGTCTGCTTCAATCTGCATTCAGACTCCATAATTTTTTTCTCTGGAAGTGAATTTTGGAATTGTCTTAGATCCTTGCATTGCTGAGAAGACCTGTCTTTCAAAGTCATTCATCACACAATGTTGCTGTTACTGTGTACAATGTTCTCCTGGTTCTGCTCACTTCACCCAGCATCAGTTCATGTAAGTCTTTCCAGGTTTTTGTGAAGTCTGCTTGCTCACCATTTCTTATGGAACAATAGTATTCCATTACATTCAGATACCACAACCTGTTCAGCCATTCCCCAGTTGATGGGCATCCCTTTCATTTCCAATTCATGGCCACCACAGAAAGATCTGCTACAAATGTTTTTACACATGTGAGTACTTTTCCCATTTTTATGATCTCTTTGGCACACAGACCTAAAAGTGGTATTGCTGGGACAAAGGATATGCACAATTTTATGGCCTTTTGGGCATAGTTCCAAATTGCCCTCCAGAATGGTTGGATCAGCTCACAGCTTTACCAACAATGAATTAGTGTTCCAACTTTCCCACATATTTTTCAACATTTATCACTTTTCTGTTTTGTCATATTAGCCAATCTGTTACATGTGATGTGATACCTCAGAGCTTTTTTGATTCGCATTTCTCTAATCAATAGTGATTTAGAGAATTTTTGCATATGACTATAGATACCTTTCATTTCTTCATCCGAAAACTGCCTGCTCAAATCCTTTGACCATATATCAATTGGAGAATGACTTGTATTCTTATAAATATGACCCATTTCTCTATATATTTTGGAAATAAGACCTTTATCAGAGACACTGGCTATAAAAATCATTTCCCAACTTTCTGCTCCCTTCTAATCTTGGTTGCATTGGCTTTGCTTGTGCAAAACCTTTCTTAATTTAATGTAATCAAAATCATCCATTTTGCATTTCGTAATGTTCTCTGTCTCTTATTTGGCATAAATTCTTCCCTTCTCCATAAATCTGACAGATAAACTTGCTTTCCCACTTTGCTTATAGTGTCAGCCTTTATATCTAAATTGTGTACCCATTTTGATTTTATCTTGGCATATGTTGTAAGATGTTGGTGTATGCCCAGTTTCTGCCATACGATTTTCCAGTTTTCCCAGCAGCTTTTGTTAAATAGTGAGATCTTATCCCAGAAACTGGAGTCTGGGTTTATCAAACAGTAGATTACTATAGTCATTGACTATTATGTCCACCACTCTTTCTTAGCCAGTATTAAGTAGTTTTGATGATGCTTTATAATACAATTTAAGATCTGATACAGCTAGGCCAAAAGGTGGTCTTTCAAAAAAAAAAAGGCAAAGTAGGGCCAATCACTCCACACTAAAGCACAACAGGTAGTGAGAGGATCCTGGTCCTGGCACAAAGCTACAAATCAGGAACTAAAGCTAAAGAGCCAGGTAAACTGGATTGTTGTTCTATCCTTCATTCTCCATTCTCGGAGAGGACCAATGACATCAGGAAGATGATGTCTTGGCTTGCAAGTGAATTGGATTTAAGTGAGGCAGAGTTCTGCAAAGTCATCTGCCTCAATCTCTCCTCCAGAGTCAGCAGAGTCCAATGGAATCTACCAACTATTGGCTATGGGCTTCCCAGCAAAATTCCATGCTGTATAAAGAAAAGGATGGTTAGTGCACATCTGGAAAGGGAAGCATTGATCAGAGAGGCAGCTGTGGTCCTGCCAAACTAAGCTGGTTGGTTTTTTTGTGGGCTGTAACGAATGTATGGGGGTGGGGGTGGGATTTCTCTGTTGAAAAAGGGAGTTTGTCCCAGGAGTCCTATAAGACCAATATGAGTGTAGATCCAACTGCTCCCCACCCCACCCTTATCACTGTTTCCAGATTTACTCCCGGTTAAGCTTATGCGAGTTTAAAAAAAAAAAGGCAAGTCTAGGGTGTGATGGGAACAGTATTCCATCTGCTCAGTCTCCCTCTCAGTTCCTCCTCCAGGGGAAACTCAGTTTTTCCCTTTTGTGTTGGCTCCCCCTGCCTCCATCTTGATCAGGGCACTTGGACTAAAATCATTTTAATAAGCTTTTCTAGCATTTGTATAGAGTATATATGTAGATAGTATAATGAAGTACATAATGTAATAGCAGCTTCAAGTAACACAGAAACGCAGAATACTACAAAGAAGAATAAGGGCACCAAATGCTATCGGGGAATGGTTGACATTGGGGGATCAAGATCCCGAGTGGATCACCCTCTCCCCCAACACTCCATACATGAGCAGCTGCCCTACGGAATGCAAGGGGATCCCAGGCTCCCCCAGGCAGCTTCACATCAGGGCAGAGGGAAGGAAGCCAAGTGGCTCTGGCCTGGATTCAGAGCACATGTGGGCCAGCTTCCCCAGCGGCTCTCCTCTTGCTGGCCTGATCTGGTCATTATCTCTTCTTGTCCCCTGCTTCTGCCCAGCCCCACCCGTCCCCTCCCACAGTGACTGATTACAGTTGGGCACAGGCCCTCCCCTCCCCCCCACCCCAGCTGTGACCTTGCTGCTGCTGCTGCTTCCTTTTCTCCAGTCTCAACTGGTGGGAGGAGGGGTCCAGCCACCAGGGCCACCCAGAGCAGTCTCCTCCCTCTCCTCAAGAGGCTTCCTCATTTCTCTGTGGAAGTCATCTGGGGGCCTAGGAACCTGGCAAACCCACAGCTTTCTCAGAGCCTCTCTCTCTAGGCTGGGCCTCCCACATTGGCAGATGCTTCAAGCAGATTACCTGGATTTTTAGCAATGTGAGACAAAGCATCTCACAGTAGCCTTCTGAGAAAAGATATAGCCAGACAAGAGTGCGATCAGGTGGCCCGGCTCAAAGGCAGAAGTAGTTAGTAATGGTCACCACCCATTTGGAAGGTCTCCAGTGGCATTCCACAGGGATCTATGCTTGGCTCTGGGCTGTGTAATGTTATCAGTGACTTAGAGAATAGCATAGATGTCATCATAGGCTGTCATCAACCTTGCACTCTGGATGGTAATAGGGCTCCAAAAGGACGGTGATGACGTGGGATCCTTGGACTGATTCTAAGGTGAAATCCCCTGGGAATAAAAGCCAAGTCCTGCACTTAGGTACCACAAGTCAAAGCTGGGAGGGGCCCGGACAGCTGGTGTTCTGGAAAGAGACTGGGGGGAGGGTGGTTAGTGGACCACAAGCCCAGAGAGCCAGCAGTGCAATGAGGCAGGTGGCCAAAAGGCCAATGTGGTTTGGGCCACATTCAAAAGGGAGCAATCTCAGGAAGCGGTGATGGCCCCACTGCCTCCTGCCAGGTTTCATCTGGAGGAGGGTGCTCAGCTCTGGCCACCAGTGTGAAAAGGGTCCCAGACCAGCTGGGGAGCGTCCAGAGGGCAATGGGAGGCTCCAGCTTGAGTCATGTGAGGATCAAAGGAACTGGGGGAGTTTATCTCAGAGAGAAAAAGAACCAGGTGGGCCAACAGAGCTTTCTTCGTGTTTTTGAAGACGTG
This sequence comes from Petaurus breviceps papuanus, assembly GCF_028583685.1. Taxonomy (NCBI): domain Eukaryota; kingdom Metazoa; phylum Chordata; class Mammalia; order Diprotodontia; family Petauridae; genus Petaurus; species Petaurus breviceps. The sequence continues at coordinate 31,084,876 of NW_027185852.1, forward strand.
GAGAAATATTGGGCTTGTTCTTTGTGGTCCTGAGGGCCAAATCAAGGGTGAGAGGCAGAATGAGAATTGCTTTGGGGGGCAACGTGGTACCAATATCTGCCCACCATCCCCAGATGAGGGGAGGAGGGAGGGCATTCTAGGCACGGGGTATAGCCTGTACAAAGGGGGGAAGGCAGTTGGCCAAGACATGGAGAACATGAGGCAGAGTTCAGCCTGGAAAAAGCCTGCAGCCAGGTTGTGTGTGCTCACAGGGGAGAGGTAACAGGGAGCTAGTGAGGCCTGAGCAGAGTGATGTGATCCCACTCCCACTGTTATCATTCTGACAGCTGTGTCACAAAGAAAAACAGGAGGGAAAGGATGGCTTTGGGGAGACCAAGGAGGCAGCTATGGCTAGGGTCCCAGTAAGAGAGGACAAGAGACTGAGGCTGGTGGGCTGTAATGTAATGCCAAGCAAAGGCAACTTCCCAGGTTCAAAATACCAGCATAGGTGCTCTCTATTTTATTCAGTGACAAACCAAGAACAGAGAAGATTAAAACATGACACCATTCCAAATACAACATTTACTAAGCGTGATTAAATAATCTCCAAGTACTACCCCACCCCAGGACCTTCCAATCATTCAATCAATTACAAAGTCCCTGGTCTAAATACTTCTCCACCCCTAGGCTATACCTTCATTTAGTCCACCACAAAGCCCCTCTTCTCAAATGGAGATTAGTTTCCAAACATAAGTAAAATACATTCATTTGCTCAACCATAGAACACAAAAAGGTCAAAAGTTCCCCACCCCTGGATCACAATTGAATCTACCCCAGAGTTACATCAAGTTTAAACACAGCACTTAATACCCAAATGGAGGTCTTTTCTTCATCTTGACACGAGGCAAGTTCTCAGCAATCTTAGTTCCTGGGGAGACAAGGCTTAGCAAGGCCATAAGATACATTGCCAGTCCCTTCATGAATTTATCCTCTGTCTGTAGAACAGTCCTAGAACCCCTGAACACATTAGCAAAGCCCTCTCCCAGGATTTCTGTAAACATCCAACAAGAAAATCCTTCTTCAGGGCTTCCAAACCAACAGAAAGGTTCCCAGACCCCTGCAACAACAGCACTGTCCTTCACCAGTGGACAGTATTCACTCTGTCTGCAGGACAGTCTCAGGGCTTCTTAACCAAATGCCAGGTTCCAGGACTTCTTCAACAAAAGGACTGTCTTTCACCAGTGGACAAATCTGGCAAAACAACATCAAAACAGACAGACAAAGTACCAGCAAAACAGCCATGTCTCCTCAGTCCTTGGCAGCTCAGGGGGCAGGTCTCAAAAGTCCAGGGCAATTCAAAGCGGCCACCAGCAATTCTCTTAGTCTCTCTCTCTCTCCACGAGGTGCTGCTTCCAAAAAGATCTTCCGCCTCTCTCTAGTGTCTCTCCAAATCTATGTCACCAGCTCCTCCCAGTTCAGGACTTTCTTTTCACATCAACAAGCCCATCCCACAGGTGGGATTAACAAACTCTGGGTTTTAACACAATCAATTTGAAAACCAAGCCAATACAGGGGAATCTTTAATTGCCATTACTATCACATGGGCTGGGAGTGGAGAGGAGCTGGGTGGGGGGTTGTGAGGAACAGCAAGATTTGGCCACTGATTTTTTTGGACATGGGAAGGAGGGGGGAGAAGGGAGTCAGGGATGACACTGGGAGGAAGGGTGCCTTAGACAGAAGTTGGGGGCTGGGGAGAGAAGGAACTCTGCTCAGTACACAGGCCTACAGCTCGTCCAAGGGGCAGGGTCCACCAAAAAGCCAGCAATGATCAAGACTGGGGCTCTGGAGAGAGCCACATCCAACCAAGGCAGGCAGAGCCAGGGCTGCATGGGGCATCCTGGTGAATGTGACCCAAGGCCAAGAGCCTCCCAAACCCAGGCATCTCCTCAGCTAAAGGCCCATAGAGATTCAGGGCACCTTTTATATCATTCACTAATGCACTCAACATTCTTTTAAAACATTTTTTATTCTAAACCTAATGAACAAAATGGGCATTTCCAAGAACATGGTAGAACAGGAAAAAAGATTATACCCGAGAATGCAGCCGCGGCCTAGTTGACAAGGTTGCTTTTCTTTTTAAATATCTAATACGTTCAACTGGAACTTCCTTCCCCCCAACTCCACACAAGAGGCTGGTTTCGTCTCTGCAGAAGAATCACTCTCACCAATAGAGTGGTTCCCCAAAGGCATGAGCAGCTTCACAGACTGGGGCAGGAATGTCCCTCTTCCACGCCTGGTGTTAAGGTACAAGGAGGCCTGGATGCCCCTGGAAGCCTAGTCTCTGGTCCATGTTGTCTGTCTCCCCCACCAGATGGCGAGTCCACTGGGGACCAAAGGGGGAGGGACCTGGTATTGCCATGGTTACACATTCAGCACAGGGTCTGACATACTGTCTTACAGTAGGTGCCCAATCAATGCTTTCTGTGTGCTGACAGAGCCCCTGAGATACCGAGATAGCAGCAGACCAAAGAACAGTATTCAGTTTTGGGGGTCACCTTGATCTTGGACCACCTGTTAACTAGGTGAGCACAGTGGTTGGAGAGCTGAGCCTAGAGCAAGACCAGAGTCCATATCTGGCTTCAGACACTGACCATCTGTGTGACCCTGGGCACTCTGCCTGCCTCAGTTTCCTTATCTGTAAAATCCTTATCAGTACCTACTTCCCAGGATTTTTGGGAGGATCACATGAGCTCTTTGTAAAGGTGTTTGGCCCAGTGCCTCACACACAGTAGATGCTGTGTAAGTGCTTGCCCCCCCCTCCCCCCATCCCCACTCCCTTGTGTTCAGCCATCAGTAAAAGCTCAGAGAGCAGAGACATCTGAAGTCTGCCAGGGAGGACAGCCCTGCCCAAGCCTGCCTACTCCAGGCAGACAGGCTGTTGGCACCTGCGATCTGCTTTTTCAAGGAGTGTCAAGGTCTTTTCTTGGAGTACTATCTGCCGCTGAGGGTTCCTCAGCTGCCAGGCTCATCCTCGTAGGCAATGGGCACACCTCGTCTCCCAGCTACTGCCCTCGTTGGTGCCGTCTGGCCTACCTGAGGTTCCAACCCCCACCAAGTACGGGAACCAAGGAACAAAGCTGGGAGTGGACAAGGAAAAGAGTCAGCCAAGGGCCCGAACACCCTCCCACCCACCCACCCACCCACCAAGTGAGGCCCCAGAGGATCCAGGGGAACTGGGGGGATACCTGCTGGACTGCTCTCAGCAAGCTCAAGCCGGGATCGCTGACTCAGGGCCGAGGCCACGGGGACATCAGGAACATCTGGTGAGGCCAAGGCCTGTGGTGGACGCAATTCTCCAGTGATGAGAGACACATCAGGTGCACCCCATAGTTCAGAGTCTGGGGGCGGGATTGGCACGTGAAAGGGGGAGCCTGCAGGGACAGTGAGGCAGATCAGGGATGTATGGGCCCTTCTCTTCTCCTTCCCTCCCAGCTGGGAGTGAAACCAAAGCAGGAGGCTAAGGGACAGGGGTGCTGGGCCTTACCTGGAAGCAGGTCAGAGTAGTGAGTCAAGTAAGGGCCCAGACCTAGGGGCCCCCGAGCTGGATTGCAAGCAGCTTCCAGCTCATAGGGGGTGAGCACTGGCCGGAAGAGACCTCTGCTGGCACCACTCTGGGGTCGGTCAAGTACCCTCAAAGGACAGGCCAGCAGCACAAAGACATCCACCTCTGGGAAGTTGGCCAACTTGGCAGGGCTAGGCCAGCCCAGTGACAGGACATAGGCCCGCTTGCCAGCAGCCTGCGCTAGTTTCCGAAGGTGGGCCAGAGCCTCACAGTGCCCTGCCCCCCCTGGAGCACCTGCCAGTAGTCCCACTACGTGAGCATCCCGTGCCCGCTCCACCAGATAGTGGCTCCGGGCTCTAGCTCGGACTGCCCGGGGGCCCTCTGCTTGGGCCTGTCCAGAGCCTGGCAGGCAGGATGAGAAGGGGCGGCTGGGGGCCCAGCCCAGGAGCAGCTGAAGCAGATCTGGGCTCAGGTCAGCCCCGCTGTTGTCCCTATTCTCAGAGCCCCCCACATAAAAGGCACCATAGTCCTCCAGCTGCTGTCCGGGGCCCAGTGGGAAAAAGCGGCCAAAGCGTTCCAACGGTGGGTGCTCCCAGCCTGAAGCAGCAGTGGGCAGAGCTGGGTGGGAGACCAGGATGTCTTCATACTGTGGCCGAAGAAGGGCAGCCAAGGCTTCTGCAGAGAGAATGCATTAGGTCAGTGGGCAGAGCCGACTAGGCAGGCAGTCACACCAGGCCTGGCCAGGAAAGCACCTAGTATTAGGACAGGTGCTTATGGGGGAGGAGAGAGGACTAAAGGGGACCAGTTAGTTAGCCTCTAAGGTCAAAGGTGAAGGAAGAGAAAGCCGAAAAGATATAAGTAAGCTCGATTCATAAAGAGCTTCCTCGTGGTCACTAGACTGGGCTGCCTTGGGAAGGAGAAAGCACCCCCTCACTAAAGGTCACAGATGCTGGATGGCCACCATACTGTAATGGTCTGGGACAGGTTAGACTCCAGGCCTTCCCAAATATCCTTCCCGACTCTGAGGTCCTATAATTCAGGCATTCATTCCAAGGACATATGAGGAAACTAAGGCCCTTGGCTAAGGAGCAGATGGGGAAACTGAGGCAACAAACTAGTAAGTGGCCTGGGCTGACTTGGGTAGTAAAGTCTCAGCCAATTTCCTTTCCTCCTCCCCAATAAATCAATCAACATTTCTTAAACACCTACTCCAAACCAAACCATGTTAGTATTTTTTACTGTGGATACAGTGAAAATCAAAAGAAACTCCCTTTTCACTAGGAGCTCGGGGTCGCACCTGGGGACCAGCGATGCAGGCCTCTACCCACCCTCCTGTCCCTTCGTCCTCACCCAGAGCGTGGGCACAGGCTGGCTCACTGAGGAGCACCACAGGCTCTGCAGGGTTGGGGTGCAGGGTTCTGAAGGCCTCGGCACACAGCTCCAGGGCCACTGCACGCTGGCCAAGGACATAGATGACAGGCAGGGGGCAGGAAAGTGGGCTCAAGCAGGCGGGGCCAAAGTGGACCAGGGCATCGGCTTCAGCCTGCTCCGCCCCCAGTACATCCACACAGCAGCTGCAGAGGGGGATCAGTTATAAGGGCGGGGCAAGGTCGACAGAAGATCTCCTGGATTCCCTCCCGCCCTCAGGCTCCCACCTGCCATAGGCTGTGTCCCCCAGAACAAACATCTTGGCTCCCGTCGTCTCCTCCAGGGCCCGAGCTACAGCCACACTGTCTCCAAGAAGTTCATCGGGGAACTGCAAGGCCACCTGGGCAGCCAGCAGAGAGAGCCCTGCTCAGAGCTTCACTCGACTCTGGAGAGGGGCCGTACCCCACCCCCACCCCGATATACCCTTTCCCCTCCCCCAGGTCCCTTCAGTCTCCCTCCCACCCACCCTTTACACCCTCCCTTCCTTCCCCCACTTACCCGTCTGGCTTCGTGCTCCAGCACGAAGGCTTGAACTCGCTGTAGCTCGTAAGTACGACCCAGGTCCGCGAGAGGCGTCAGTGGTCCCGGGGCGCCAGCCTCCCTCTGCAGCGCGGCCCCTGCCGGGCTGCTGAAAGCGTCTACCATGTCACCTTCCGCAGCACGGGCTGCCAGACGTCGGCTACGAACCTGGGATCAGCTCCAGGACCACACTGCGTACGCCGGACCCTCCACGTGGGTCTCCCCGCCAGCCTCGCCGCTATTTCCGGGACTACCCCACCCCCGCCCCAGCCTTCAGTCTTCGCCAATCCAAGCCCGTGATTTCCTTCTGCCCTGTGCCAGTAGCCAATAGCCTACTCCCGGACTCTGAGCCAATAGGAAGAGGCGTAGTTGCCCTACCTCCATCCTAACCGCAATCCTCAGATCTGAGCCGCACACTTTAGTGGGAGTTGTAGTTTCCTGGGCCCGGGGTAAGGGGGGGTTGGGGGCGGGTGAACGGAAAAAGTCCCGGAGCCGCATGCGCGGCCTGGCTCTAGTGTTCCCTCCTCTGTTCCCCGGGCAACAGAGTACAGGCGGTGTTCCACCGTAAGTTAAAGGGTGACTGCGGCGACGACCACTACACAGCCAGCATTACCCAGAACTATTAGGGTGAAGCGCTTCTAGAGAGCAACGCTGCGGCTGACCCTCAGGTCCTCCAGCAGTCTTTGGCTCAGTAGCAGAGCTGCGGGCCTAGATGCTATGCTGCCACAGCAGAGGTGGAGTGGAATGGAAGAGAAAGAGGGACACACACATGCTCACTCTCTCCCTCTCTCTCTCTCTCTCTCTCTCTCCCTCCCTCCCATTCCCCCCCCCCCCCCCCCCCCCCCCCCCCCCCCCCCCCCCCCCCCCCCCGCCGTGGGAGCGGTGATGTGGTGGATACAATGTAGCTGCAGATGTAGCCGCTGGCTGGGCTGGGGAGGACAGCAGAGGTGGATACAAAGTAGCTCCCAGGCAGCAGGCGGCCAGACAGACCCGAGGTGGCTAACTCCCCCCGCAGCTCTGGGCTAGGAAGGGATATAGGTCCAATGGAGCCACAGGCCCCGAGAACGGAAAGAAAACCTCATGGCACCCAAAGGACTTAGCTCGGCCACTCCGACCTCCTTCATTTTACGCCTGGAGAAAATGAGGTGGGGGGGGGGCGGGGAGGAGCGAGAAGAGGCGTGCCAGGGAGGGGGGGGGGGGGGGGGGGGGGAACGTGCGGGAACCTCGGCAAGCCTGCCTGGAGGAGGCGGCGCTTCCATGGTGGTTGGTGAGCAGATAGCAGTGGGGTGGGGGTAGGAGTGAAGACACGAAGTCCTCGATCACTCGCGAGACCTCTGGAAACAGGAGAGGGCCCAGGCTATTTGGCCTTCTCCCCTTCTCCCCCCAGGCGGCAGTCACAAGGAGGAGGAGCCTGAGCCCGTCGGAAGCTGCCGGTCTGACCTCGTGGCTGAGTCGATGATTGATGCTGGGATCCGGAGTCTGGAGATCTGGGGCTGAGTCACTTCTCCCTGCTACCCTTCAGACGTCTCTTCCTTCTCTCAATTTGCTAATTAAAAAATAAAAAAAGGACGGGGAGTGGTTGGGGCTTTCCCCCCAGCCTTTCTTATGCACAGATCTGGGTCAGAAACTCCACTGCGGTCCTACCTTTAGTGACTGAAACTCATACCCTTATGTCCAACATTCAAGGTTTTTTCACAACCTTTCATTCAATTATCTTTCTAGCCTGAAGGACTTGGACTAAAATACTGGACTTGAATCAGGAAGTTGAGTTCCAGTCCAGCCTCACACACATATTAGCTGTGTGACTCCATGCCTCTGTTTCCTCATCTCCCAAATGGAGATAATACAAGCTTCCACCTTTCAGATTTTTCCCGAGAATCAAATGAGATAATGTATTCAAAACACTTTGCAAATCTGAAAGTGCTAAATAAATGTTGTAATTCACTCCTATTTTTCTCCTCACCACCCTGAACCAAACTGGGAGATGCTTCACATCATCATAATAAAACAATAAGAATAACTAAGCTTACCTAGTACTTATCAGGCACCAGGTACTTTACAATTATTCTCTCATTTGGCCTTCACAATAACCTTGAGAGGCAGGTGCTGTTATTATCCCCAATTTACATAAGAGGAAACTGAGGCAGATATGGGTGACTTGCCCAGGGTCACACAGCTACTATGTGTTTGAGACCAGATCTACATTCAAGTCTTCCTGACTTCAGAGCAGGCTCCCTATCCACCAGGCCACCTAGCAGCTTCAATGCTCCTATCCATGTTACCACCTACCTAGAACAGCCCCATCCCTCCCTCTTCAGGTACAGAATTTCTACCAGTCCTTAAAATCAATGAACCAATGTGCATTTACTGAACGCCAGGTTCTGTGTGAGGAAATTCGGATACAAAATGAGACTGTTCTTGCCCTCAAGGAGCTTCCAGTGTGGCTGGGAAAGATGACCACATGAACACCTTTAAACAGATACAAAATAAAGTCAGTTCCAGGCAATGGGGGCAAGGCACAAGCACCTGTGGGAATGAGGGAAGATTTCCTGTAGGAGGTGACAACGGAAGATGAATTTTGAAAGGAGAAATGGTGCAATGCTGAAATGAGCAGTGAATGCAATCGAGGCATGAAACAGTCACCATAAAGTGCTGTAAGGGATCTGCTGCAACTCAAAATTTGTAATCTTCATGCCATCAAGGGATCTTCTAGATTCTGCTTGGAGACCTCCCTGCCCATTAGTCCATCTCACTTCTGGACAATTCAATTAAATAAACCTTTACTAAGCACCTACTGGTGGCACAGTGGATAGTGCTGGACCTGGAGTCAGGAAGATGAGTCTTCCTGAGTTCACATCTGGCCTCAGATACCTACTAGCTATGTGACCCTGGGCAAGTCACTTAATCCTGTTTGCCTCAGTTTCCTCATCTGTGAAATGAGTTGGAGAAGGAAACAGCAAACGTCTCCAGTATCTCTGCCAAGAAAACCCCAAATGGGAGCACAATGAGTTAGAGATGACTGAAATGACAACAAATGATGTACCAGGCACTGTGCTAAGTGCTAGTGATACAAATAGAAAAAAGAAAGTTCATGCCCCCCAAGGAGCTTACAGTCTAATCAAGTAGATAACTCACAAAAGGAAGCTGGAAAAGGGAGGGAGGACACAGGGAAGGAGCGAGAGTGAGGCATCTTGTTCCTGGAAGTCTGATTCCTGCCCCCTAAGAAGGAAAGCTTTGGTAGGCATTCAGTGCTCCACCCTCCAGCCCTCCAATCAGAGGGGAAGCAGGTTGAGGAAGGTAGTATCCAAGGCTTGAATAAGCACATGGTGCTGAGGGTAGAAGTGATGCTGAAAGGGGCATCTTACCTAGGGAGGTGAAACCAGGCAGAGATGCATACCGTTAAGATTTGCTCCAACCCGAATAGCAGCCCCTACACACTTGCCCACTTGTTCTGGGCAATTCTTGTTCATATCCTCCCATAAGTTCACCTTTGGGAGTCCACCCCACATGCCAGAGGGCTTTCCTCGATTTCTGCTGACATCCTGAGTTCCAATGGAGGGCCTTTCTTGCCCTTGGGCACGGAATGGGCCCATTTGTTCTTCCCAGAATACATATCTGATGGCTTCGTACCCTTCTCATATCATCCCTTCTCTCTCCCAGCTCTTGCCATGGGACCAATCCAGCTGTTTTCATTTTTAGAGCAAGGAGACTGAAGTCAATGTGATCCAGCTCTCCCAGCAATGAATGTGTCCCTTCACCTGTCAGTGGACAAGGACTTTGCATTAGAAGCCCAGCAGTCAAATGGAAGTTTGATGGCCTAAAACCACATGGTTCTTGGCAGCCTTTTCCTCCGCTGCTGCTGCTGCTGTTGTGTGTCACTGCCAAAGAGGAAGGGGGTCACACGGGACCAGGACTGTTGCCGCAGCCAAAGAAGCTTCATCCTCAGATGGTCAGCCCTGCTCTGGGTGCTTGACTAGTCAGGTTGGTGGGACACCACTCCTGGCCTTTTCATGACAGAACCTGCCCCACAGAATATGGTGCTGGATAACCCCAGGGCTGCTATGACCTGCCACCTGAAACTGTCTATTTATAACCCCTCCCTCCACCCGTTGCTCCTCCTGCACTCCCTCCCCTCTCAGATGAGAAACCAAGGTGCCCAGGAGGGAAGGTGACCGGACTAAGCCCACCCAATGACCACAGCTTTGCTGGACTGGTCCCCATCCCAGGGGCACCAATGCCCACTTGGATGAGCTAGGTCTCTGCAGTTAGAGGCATCATGCATGGGCCCAGCTCTTCACTTGGAGGCCCATGCTTTAGAGCTGGGGGTGGGGAGGGACATCTAAGTGAGGCCATACCCCCTCTTCCCAACTTGTGGTTTCCTGCCTAGGGCACCACCAAACTTCCAATCCCCCAGATTCACATCCACACTAACACCCCCTTCTCCTTGCTCTCCCTCACCTAGCACAACAAAGCACTTGTCAGACACTACTGGCTTTACTGCCATAGCCCATATCCATCCCCTTTTCTCCTCTCTACATGGCTACTGTCATCGTGCTGGCCCTCGCTACTAAATCCTTGAACTCTGGTAGTAGCCACCTGCTGGTTGGCCTTCCTGTCCCAAGTCTCTCCCCAGGACAGGCTATTCTCTCTTTAATTGTCAATTTAATCTTCATTTAGGAACACCTTCACTTTAAGCCAGGTCTGTCCATATCACCCTCCTAGCCAACCAATGCTAGGGGCTCCCTATCACTTCTAGGAACAGGTAAAAATCTCTGTTCAGCATTCAAAGCCCTTCATGTCCCAGCCCCCTCCTAGTCTACCTTACTGCCTATCCACCTCCCATGCTCTGATCCAGTGGCCCTGGTCTCCTCGCTGAATTTGGGCCTACGTCCCTGGCTGTTCCCCATGCCAGGAATGCTTTGCCTCCTGGCCTCCTTCAAGGCCTGGCAAAAAATCCCACCTCCTAACAGGAACATTTTCCAACACCCTTTGGTTCTAATGCCTTCCCTCTACCCATCATCTCCAATTTGTCCTGTATAAAACCTGCTTGCCCAATGGCTCGCTGGTTGCCCCCTCCTCCCATTAGGCCATGAGCTTCTCAAAGACAGCTTCTGTCTTCTGTCTTTATTCTCATCCATTAGCATGGTGCCAGGAACAGAGGAGGCACACAATACCTTGCTCAATAAACTAGGTTTCCCTAGGACCCAATGCAAATCCCCCTGTTGTGTATCTGAGCCCTCCCCAGCCTCACTGCCTCCTCTTCTAGCTCTCTCATATTCTCTCTCTATTCTATTTGGTGCCTTCCGGCCTTTGGGGCTCTCCCTTTCCTGTGGAAGCACTCCCCTCCTCTCAGGAGCTTCCTCCCTGGCCTGGAGATTCCCTGTCTAATTCACCTGTGCTTGTGCTGGTTTCTGGGCCAGGGCCCCTCCACGAGGCGCCCAAGCTTCTAAATGCCTTTGTGTGGGTTCCTCTGCTTAGTCTGGGCTGGATAAAGGAGCTCACTCTCTGGCATCCCTCTTTGGAGTTCCCTGGCATACTGGTTCAATCAGGTACTCTTTTAAGCTCATTGCCAGAGGGAATATGGGGGAGTTAGGCTTCACTGGGCTATCTTAATTGGAAGCTGCCCCTCACTCCCACCCCAACAGCCTTTCCAGCCTCATTTCACATATCTCCCCCTACCCCATTCTACGGCCCAGCCAGCCTTGCCTTTGTATTATAGATACAAGTAGCTAGAGAAGAGAGAGAAGGTTCCTTTAGAGATGAGGACTCTAGCAGCTGGAGGTGGGAGGGCTGGGAAGGGCTCCCTGCATGAGGCCGAATTTGAGCTAACAGACACATGTGAGAAGGGACAGCATTCCAGGGTGGGGAGGAAGGAGCCAGGCAGAGGCATGAAGAAGGGATGGAGAGGTGAAGCTGGAAGGTGGATGGAGCATGTGGAGAAGAGCACTACCGAAGGTGGGAAAAGGGCCAGGTCGGGAAGGGAAGGGCTCTGAATGCCAGCCAAAGGATTTCCCATGTGATGCTGGAGGGAACGGGGAGCCACTGGAGTTTAAAGCATGTGTACATGTGGGGGTGAGGGAGGTAGGGTCAGACGTTTATTCTAGGAAAATCATGGCAGCATGTTTTATTGGAAAGAGACTCCAGAGGCAGGGAGACCAGTAGGCATCTCAGTAGTCCAGTCATGGGTGGCAAGGGGGACAGAGGGAATAGGTCAGAAGATCAGATGAGACCTTGTGACATGTGGCATGGGAGAGGTCACTAAGGTTTCTAATCCCAAGTGGCTGAGGGTACACAGCCCTGATCCCAAACTCTCCTGTCTTCTCCAGCACATTGTCCCCTCTGTCATCCCCATGCTCTAATAATCTGAAGCCTACTGGCTCTTCCCCTGCTGCCTACAAACACACCCATGCCTTCCCTATTCTTAAAACCAAACCAAACCCCCCTCATTAGACTGTCCCATCTCCGCTAGCTGCAGTCCTCTATCTCCCCTCCCCTCCACAGCTGAATGCCCTGAGAAACCCTAAATGGAATGGCCTTTTTGCAGTCTTACTTCTGGACCTCTGCAGCCTCAGACAGGATCTTCTGCATACCCTCATCTCTCTCCTTTTACATGACACTGCTTTCTCGGCTCCCTTCCCGACTGCTCCTTCTCTGAGCCCTTCACTGCATCTGTGGGGCCCCCCAGGGCTCTGGCTTGGGCTCTCTCATCTATACCATCTCAATTGGTGGTCTCGGTTCCCAGAGCTTCAATTATCACCTGACTTGCAGAGGATTCCCAGATGGACCAATCCTGTCCTAACCTCCAGACACACATCACCTTTTAGACACATCAAAATGGACGTTCCCCAGGCATGTGAAACTCAATGTACCCTAAACCAACCTCATCACCTCCTCCACACCTCCCCTTCTCTCTTCCAAATGTCCCTATTGCTGCCAAAGGCACCACCATCCTCCCAGCCACCAGGCTTAACCCTGCTATCAACCTCGCCTCTCTCTACTCACCCCAAGTATCTAATATGTTGTCAAGTCCTTTCAAGATGCACCTCTCCTCCTCTCCTTGGGCCCTGCTACCACCACGGTGGAAGCCATCCCTCGCACCCGGACTACTGCACTAGTTTGCTGGGGGGCAGGGGAGGGGGTGGTGCTTGCCTCAAATGTCTCTCCACTCCAGTTCATCCTCCACTCAAACGGCCAGCCTTCCTTCAGTTCCACTCCTCAGCTTCCCTGCCTTCTTTTAAGGCAGCTTAAACCCCACAAGAGGTCTTTCCTGTCCACCCGCCCACAGACCTCAGTTAGTGGCATCCTTCTGGAAGACTCCATCCCTATCTCATTTGTGCATGGTTGTTTGCATGCTGACCCCCCCATCAGAACGTGAGCTCCTTAGAGGCAGGCACCCTGTATCCCCAGCACTAAAGACAGCACCTGACAAATGTTGGTTAAGTGATAGGGAATTTTGGAGGGATGGATCTGGGAGAGAAGATAATAGGTTCTGTTTGGGGCAGGCCCATGGGACCCTGGACAATCAAAGGATCATAAATTCAGAACTGGAGAGGCCTTAGAGGACCCTCATCTCCCCGAAGTGACAGCCTCCGAGCCAAACAGTGTGTATCTGAGGTGGGCTCTGACTCCAAGTCTGGAATGCTGTCTGCTGTGACTCCACAGTGGTATCCACAAATCTGGGAGGCATGTGCATAACACTGACCATTGGACTCATGGGAGCTGATGAGATTCCCCCAGGGAGACGGGAAAGGAGAAGATAAGGGGCCCAGGCAGAGTCTTGGGGGATACCTAAATGCAGAAGCATGAAATGGATGGAGAAGGCCTAGGAAAGCCATTTTGGGAAAAGCTCCCGGAGGGAAGGTCTTCAGGAGATGCCGATCACTGGTGTCAAAGGCTGCAGATAGCTCAAGAAAAAGGAAGAGTGAGAGAAGGCCGCTAGATTCAGCAATGAAGGGACTATGAGTGACACTGAAGAGAGCCATTTCAGTTGAGTGATGGGGTCAGAGGTCAGATTGCAGACAGATGCTGAGAACAGGAGGCTTTCTCAAGGAGTCTGATTTCAAGGAGGGAGAGGGCAATAGCTTGAGGGAATGGCAAAGGAGCTTTTTAAGGTTGGGGAAAGGGACATATTCAAGGCAGCAGGAAAGTTAAGATACAGGAAAAGACAGGATCAAGGTTGCAGACAGATTGTTGGTCTTGGCAAGGAGGAAGGCCATCACTTTTTGTGAGACAGAGGTGAGAGAAGAGAGTGTGGGGGAATGTCAGAGCATACTGGGACAAGAAAGGTGGGGGTGGGGCACTTGATTTGGGGGGTGAAGTATGAGTCATGAGAGAGATGCAGGAGATGAGAAGACAGGTCTAGGACATCTGCTGTGCAGTGGGACAGGAAACAGATTAGGGAGGGGAGGGATGTTTGCCGTGCCCAGTATGGATGAGATAATTTGTAGCAGCCCCAATGTGCAGTTTCATGACTCGCTTGAGCTCCCTAGAGGCAGATGGTGGCAGCTGACTGACAATCCGAGGTTGGAGACTGGCAAGGCCTGGAAGGTAGTGGGAGAGGGCAGCAAGGGACAAGACATCAGGATGGAAGGAGAGCAGTGCCAGGGTGAGGGGTGAAGGAGCTGAAGATCATGGGGAGAGTAGCTTTTGGGGTCTGCCTTAGGGCCCCCAGCATCTGGACAGGGGATAGCTATGGATTGTGGGACCCTCCAGGGAGGCTTGGGAGCTCCTCTGCCTCCCCAGGGCCACACCTGTACCAGGCACTCGATCACAAGCCAGCAGAATCCCTCCTCCCCCATCCTGGGACCACCTGGCCCTCCCCACGCTCACGAAGGGGACAGATGACTAAGTAGGCCCTGGCCTCCCCCCACCAGGCCCCCGAAGTGGCACAAAACAGGAGGACGGACTTGAAGGGGGGGTTGGGGTTTATTCTATGGACACTCGGCCTCAGCCAGCCCTCAGTAGTCAGCGGTGTAGTCGGTACCATGGAGACCCCGGCACAGCAGCGTGAACTCCTTCACCATCTCCTTCACACGACGCTTGTTCACCCGTTCTCTGCAAAGGCAGCGAGAAGAGAAAGGGGGCACAGCATTAACTCCACTCACTCAGGACTGCCATGGCAAGGCCGACTGCAGAGGGAAGCACCCAGGCCAGGGAAAAGACCCAGAGGAAATGCTCAGGGTGCACTGGTGAGCTGGGCCCTGCCTGGCTGGCACACAGCACAGGTGAAGGGGGGAGCAGGCTGGACAACAAGCATTTATTAAGCACCTACTGTGTGCCAGGCACAGAGCAAAGCTCTGGGGACACCAAAAGCCAAGTCCCCGCTCTTCGGAAGCTTCCAGGCGCATGAAATAAGGGAGCCTTGCAGGCCGGGGTGGAGACTCTCCACCACCCCCAGGGCCCCTGCCCCTCTTGCCCAATCACCTGAGGACCTGCTGGCTGAAGGTGTCCTTCTGTTCAGCACTGAGCCGGGGCGAGGGGAAGCCCGGCGTCTGCATCACTTCCTTGATCCACACGCTGAGGCAGCTGAAGCAGTGCTTGTTGAGGGCAAAGAGGACATCCGCAAAGGAATCCATGAGGCTGCGGGAGGCCTGGCCCCCGATGGCCTGGGTGAAGGACAGCCAAGGGGGCTGGAGTCAGGAGGGCAAATGGGCAAAGAAGCCCTGTCTCACACCCCCAGTGGCCAGTGTGCCCCAGAAAGCCCACACTCTGTCCTCCAGGAGGCTGACCTTAGCTCTCCGCTGCCCTGCACAGAAAGTGTGTCTACTCGCCTAATCCCAGGGCTCCTTCTGCTTCCTGCCCACCTTCCTCCTCCGTGACAGCATGGCCCCTGCCCACTCACCTCTAGCACAGCCTGCAGCAGCACTTTGCCATCCTCCTGGACCACCTGCCCGATGGGTGGGATCTCCCCACATCGGGGCAGCAACTCTGTCTGCAGCAGGGATAGGACACAGGCAACTCAGGCCCCAGGGCTCAGGCCTGGCAGTGCCCCCCGCCTCCCCAGGGGCAAGAGTCTCCTGTCAGACATCTGAAGCAGGTGTCCTATTCCTCATCTCACATGTGACCCGCTGGGAGGCAGGGCCTAGCCAGGAGAATCCTGCCCCCACCCCTCTCACTGGGACCAGGACTTGGCCACCCCAAGGAATGATCTGACCCGACTTTCTCATGTGAAGTAGAAAGAAATGCAAAGAAGAAGTGCTTCCAAGTATCCTAAGATGTAACCCCACTGCCTCTTGGCCCAGGAGGACAGAACCCTGCCTCATGTATGTGTCCCTGTCCCAGGCCAGTCTAGTCCCCTGGGAAGTGCCAAGATCCACTTGCCAGGACTCTCCCTAAAAGGTACTTCTAAACAACAGACTAAGGCAGGGGAGGGAAGAAGGGGAGGCTGCTGAGAGTGTGAGGAGGAAGGAGCAGCACAGGCTGGCTGGAGGCCCAATCACCAGTGAAGGAGCTGAGAAGTGCCCGGCTATCAGACACAAACCCAACCCCGGACCCCAGAGACAGACAGCTGCCATGAGATAGCCCCAGGAACAAGGGAGAATCTGAGTGCCGGCAAACAGTCCCTTTCTTCAAGCTTCCCTCCCAGTGGGAAAGAAGGAAAGGGATGCTTAGGCACCCACAATGTATGGCGCCATCTCTGCCAGCGCCAAGGCATGACTCTGGATGTGTCCCCTGCTCCTTTGTGGGGTGGGGGGCAGCAACACAAAGCTCAGAGAGCCTCTGCTCTGGAAGCTCTCCTTATACCCCACAAGTGAAGAAGGTCCTCAAGAGGCAGGGGCTTCGTCACCTTCAGTGGAGAAGGAAGGGAACAAGGAACCAGCACAAGGCTGGGGGTGGGGACAGGGGCGCCCAGGGCGAGAGCCATACACTGAGGAAGAAGCAGCAGCTGCTCAAACTCCAAGAAAGGCCAGAAACTCGACAGGGGCCCAGTCATTGGACCACAACAGCAGTGAATTTGTCTTCCCAGGTACTGGGGACAAGATGGACCAACATTGTCCATGAAGGCAGGAAGACAAGACCTGGGAGAGATTCTCACATCCTCATGAACTGCAGGCTTCAAAATAAAGGTAGAGGGTGACAGAGAAAGCAGCCAGGTCAGCACAGAGTGTAGCAGGCACAATACAAAATATGACATACCAGTGGAGAACACACAATCCAGACAGTTCTCACTTTACCCAAACTTGTATTATGCAAATTCAACACTGAAAGGAATCTGCATTTCAAAAATATACTGGTGTTAACTCCATTGGTGTTAACTGGATTGGCTCGCTTGCCCTGCTCCTTGGGGGTACTCCATGGCCTCTCCTCCCCCCAAAAAACTAAACCTCTCCAAGTGAAAGCAGAAGAATGAAAGTGGGGGGAGACCCCCACCACTGCAGGTAGATTGGGAGCTTGGTTTGAGGCCTCTGGTGCTGAGACAGAAGGCCTCTGCCCCAACCCACCCACCCATTCACCCACACACCAGTCTTCTGTCTCTGCCCTTGGGTACCATCTGTCCTGGGCACTACCCGTCACCCACCCTCTCATCTGGGTCTGTGTCCACTCCATAAGTCTGCCCCACCAACATGCTCTCGGCTGTCTCTGACTCCCCAGTGTCCTTGAACCCTGAATGTGTGCCGTCGTCCTACCTCCACCAGCGCATAGAGTACTACTTCTTTGCCTCCCTCCCCTCCCCCCACCCAATCTGTATGACATAAAAAAGTTCTTTATGTAGAGTTCTGTGGAACAGTCCACTTACATAAAGCAAGAACAAAGGTGACCCTCCGTCAGTTCAATCTCACAGCTATAGCCAAGACTTGTGGAATGGAGCTCAAGACTAGAATATGGCTATGGAAGGTTCTATCCTATTCTAAAAGGTCAGAATAAGCCAAATGTGTGGAGAATGCATTGTACAGCAAGGACATAAACTCACAAGAGGAAGCACACAAATGAGAAGGGAAGCACTGTGGAGAGCTTCTAGGGAGGATCCACAGTGGGAGGAAGAGAAGTAATGTGGCAGTCTTAGCATACTACTCAGCCAGGGTGAGGAAATGGATGAGTTCAGGAAACAGATCAGGAACCCAATCAACACCCAGGCAAGAAGAGGGGCCGGGCTTCTCAGCTGTGGGGGCATTGGCTGATGTCAGCCGAGGAGCTCCTGACCGGCCCTGAGCACCAAGGATCAGCTGGCTGCTGAAAGAGAAACGAGGAGATGCTTGGGCAGAGCTGCTCGCCACATCCCACCAGGGACCTTTCTCAAGGGCTTTAATGCTCCCAAAGCGCCCAGCCTGAGCTGTCGCATCTGGTCCTCAAGATAACTCTGTGAAGTATATAATATGGGTGTGATTATTCCCAAGCTTCCTTAAGAAGCTGGTGTTCTGAAAGTGACAGGCCATAACCACCTAACACGTGTCCGAGTTAGGATACAAACATGGTCTTCCTGACTCCCAGGGCAGTATTCTGTCCACTATCCCCTGGGCTTGGGACAGGAGAGAAAAGCCAGGCACACTGATCAGAGAAAGGGTAGACAAGAATGCATGACCTAAAATCCAACAGGGGAATCAGCCAGAGGGATGAGGCCTATCAACCAACCCAGGGGCCATCAGGAGCAGCCCCAACATACAGAGCGGTGAGGAACACCAAGAAATCCTCGGAAGAAAGGAGCTGCTAACACGGCCCGTGAGCACCACTGACTAACCACAAAGGCCCAAAGGACTAGTTACACACCAGGTGAACTCCAGTTCCTGATTCAAAGAGGCAAATTTAACCCTCCAGGTATCACTTAGACTTGGCAGGAGACTTGGGCCTCAAACAGGCTCTGGAAAGGAGGCCAGACCACAACCAAAGGGAACAGGAGAGCCAAGAAGGGAGTGAGGGAGGCCATTGATGGAGCACTGTTTAGGAAAAACACAGTCATGGGGAGAGAGGGAGGAACGCCAGAGTCATGGTTTCACTGACGCGGGGCGCTCCTAATGAGGAAACCCTTTTAACCAGTGCAGGCCAGTACCTGCCCTGCAACTCAAGAGTCTTAGGGAGTGATCTGGGCACTGACAGGATGAGTGACCTGCTTAGTTTCACAAACTCAGTGGGTATTGGAGGCAAGATTTGAGCCCATATCTTCCTGACTCCAAGGGCAGCTCCATCCAGATTCATCTATGAAGAAATATAAAGGAACATGAGACTGATACTCACATAAGGAAATCTGGGAGGTATGAATGGGGCAGAGTTGGGGGGGGGGTAAGAGAGAGAAGGGAAAAAAGGCTGTGAAGCATCATAAACAACATTTGGGGGGAGGTGTACAGAGGGAGAAATAGAAGTAATTTTTTTTGGAGTTGACAACAGACCATCTGGGCAGGAAGAAGAAAGGGATAAGGAGTTCAGGAAACATGAACTTACGCCTGGCATTGGGGCAAGACAGTGACAGGGGACTTCATTTATCCAGATACCTGCTGGAGCATTTTCTGTGTTTCTCTCTTCACTCTCTCTTTTTTTTCTCTCTCTCTCTTCCTCCCTCTTTTCGCTGCTGAAATGGGTGGCTAAGAACTTACTGATTTTCTTTACGGATAATTCCATCTTTCACAAGGGCGAAGGAGCAACAGGGGGAAGTTCTAATTTGGAGCTGTCTCTCACCAACATGGAAAAACTGGCTGCTTGGCTGGAGATAACGGGAATATCCTGAGGAAGTGTCCACTTCATTATGGGACTTTTTAAAGAAAAAATAACAGGAACAAAGGGGCATGGCATTGCCAGACCTCAAACTATATCATAAAGAGGGACTTCCCCAAACTGTGTTGGAACGGTTACAAAGTAGAACAGAGAACAGCGGAACACACTAGACAAACAGGACTGGGAAGTCAGCAAATTCAGAAATTTCAAATTGTGAAACCAGAGAAATAATTCTGATGAAAAAAGTCGTCTCAAGAGACCATGGGAACAGGACAGTGGAATGAGGACAGCTCTGGAATCAGTGTTACCTAGGGCTCAAATCCTACCTTTGACCAGTCAGGTCACCAGCCTGGGCCTCAGCTCCCTTAGCTGTAAGATGAAAGGGTTGGATGCCAATGGACACAAAGGTCCTCTCTAGCCCTAGACCTAGGACCCGCTGATTTTATGATCTTTTACAGGCAGATGGAACTTACCAGACTGCTTAAGAGCTTACAAAGACATGTATTTCCCCAAGGTGGGAAGACAGGCAGGTTATGAAGGATCAGAGAACAAATCTGTAAAACAGTCTTCTCTTAAGAACAGTGTTAGGGGTGTTAGAACTCAGGATGGGCAGAAGGCTGACAACAAAAGGGCTGGTTCTGGTGATACTGGGGAAAAGAGAAGGATGGGATTCCTGCTTAGTCAGGCTGGATGGGGCAATGGCTGGCAACAGAGAGAAGGCAGACCTGCTTGGTTTTGTGCTGCACTTTTCTGTCAAGCTGAACAATTCTGCAACAGATAAAGAGAAAACAAAAATGGCAGACGAAAAGTTGAGACCAAAGAGAAGGAAAGAGATAATAAGAGAAAACCCAGCATCCCTGGATGAATCCAGGTCACCAGGGCAAATGAGCTACATTCTTAGGTACTAAAAGAAGGAACTCACATGGCATCCAGCCAAACCTGTACATGAAAGCCTTCTACAACATACCCGAAAAGTGGCCATCCAGTCTTTGCCTGAAGACCTCTAGGGAGAGGGGACCCACTACCTCTGCAGGCAGCCCCTGTGGAGAACGGGAGAGGCCCTAAAGGACTGGAGCAGGGCAAATGTCCCAATTTTCAAAAAAGGAAAAGAAAATGGAGTCTACAAACTATAGGCTAGTGAGTGTGGCCTGAATTCCTACAAAAATCCTAGAACATATTATTAAAAGGGATGGTTAATAGGCATCTGGAAAAGGAGGCAGACTTAGTAAGCTCAAACCTATGCCTTGAATACAGCTCAGAAGAAAGATGCTAAGCATAGAAAGAATTTTAAAATGGTCATGTGGCAGGCAGAGTTAGGGTTTGGCTGCCCCAGGGCAGAATCAGACAGTGGGTTCAAGTTTTTGTTTCTAGGAGCTCAGGGTGATTGAAAACACCAGACTATTTCCAGTGCTGGTCCTCCAATACTGCCCATGCAGATGCAGTGCCTGGTCTGAGCATTCTCCGGGAAAGGATGGGAAGGAACCAATCCCTTGTTCTCCCTGCCATTCAGGCTGAACTGCTTGCAGGGGTTTGTAAGGCGAATGTAAATTTTAAAGATCTTCCCTGCCCCTAGGCTAAAGTGCACCAGAAGCCTGGGGAGGGAGGCTTGTTTTTCAGTAGATACTTTTTGATTGGCCAGTGGGTCAATAAGGTTGTTACATTCTCTGAGCCAGGAGAAGGCTATATAAGCCCTGATGTGTAGCTTTGTTTTGGGACTCACTTTGAGAAGTGTTCTGTGATTTGATCTGAATTCTGGGAAGCCGTTGTTGAGAGTCCCCCGGCTTTGAAAAACCCAGAATATGGAAACCCAGATGTTGACTGGGTATGGATGTAATGGTTGGACAGTTTGGAAATCTGTCTACTTGATGTTTCTGTCTTGATAATTATGCCTGTATACTTTGAGGTTCGGGGTGCTGACCTTTTCTCCTGAACAAGGTAAATGATATATGTCTGACTGATTAAAGTAAGCTTGTTAACCCATTTTGAGTTGCTTTCCTTTAACAAAGCAGATCCAAGAACCTGTGTGAGCAGGCACCTTGGGGACACTGGGGTGCTTGCTGCTACAGGGTTCCAACTTTTGTTCAGGAGGCCCCAGTCAAGCACCAAGAGCATGTGGGCAGAGGGCTGGGTCACCAACACGACAAGCAGTAACTGGGGAAGAGGGGGAGCCCTCCCTGTTCTTTGTTGCCGCACTGAGATGCGGTGATTAGGGTTGTTATACAGTTTTTGCCCAGTAAGGAATCTTAGGTGATCATGGCGTGTTTCTGGGAGACATTGTCAGGCGGGATGCCTTTTAGGTGGCCTTTCCCTTACTAAATTAAATTGTGATCTTGCCTTCTCTAGAGGTGCTCCCTGCCCACATGGGATGTAAAGACGTGGTCTGCTGTGGAACACTGTGCACCACCCAACAGCATGTCCCTAATACGGGTAAAGTCCTAGGGTGTGGAGACCAGGATGTGGCAGCTGTGGAAGTCCTCAGCATTGCCTTTTCCCAGGAGCAGCAGGAGAGCTTTGCACTGTCTCCTTCAGGTACTCCAACAAATTGATCTCGGGTAGCCACTGCATTGATCTCTACTTGCTGTCCTTCCTTGCAGAGCACACTGGGGACCTCAAAGATGGGCTTCCATGGTCACTGACACAGACATCTGGTCACAAATCTCAGAGTGATCCTAGCCATCTCCTGCTCACTGGTCCACCAGTTCTGGCACCTCAAGCTAAGACATTTCCTTTCAACTCTTGCTGCTATTTTATGAGAAAGTACTGCTTATAATCTACAATTCTCCTCCACAAGATTTTGCGAAAGTTGTTCTAAAAGGGGACTGCCCTTGGCTACCATGTTTTGCTGCCCAGTGTAATGAGAGTGTAAATTTTAAAGATCTTCCCTGCCCCTAGGCTAACGTGCACCTGGAGCCTGGGGAGGGAGGCTTGTTTTTCAGTAGATACTTTTTGATTGGCCAGTGGGTCCAAAAGGTTGTTACATTCTCTGAGCCAGGAGAAGGCTATATAAGCCCTGATGTGTAGCTTTGTTTTGGGACTCACTTTGAGAAGTGTTCTGTGATTTGATCTGAATTCTGGGAAGCCGTTGTTGAGAGTCCCCCGGCTATGAAAAACCCAGATGTTGACTGGGTATGGATGTAATGGTTGGACAGTTTGGAAAGCTGTCTACTTGATCTGTTAATGTCTTGATGATTCTGTCTGTGTATTTTGAAGTTCGGGGTGCTGACCTTTTTCCCCTGAACAAGGTAAACGATATATGTCTGACTGATTAAAGTAGGCTTGTTAACCCATTTTGAGTTGCTTTCCTTTAACAAAGCAGATCCAGGAACCTGTATGGGCAGCAAACCCTGAGGACGCGCTTGGGGTGCTTGCTGCTACACCCAGCCAGGAGATCAAGGGTTTGCTAACTCAAGTACTTTCTAGGATGTTTTGGCCTCCTCTGAGCATGAATTGCATTATATTGGTTAATATCCCACAGGCAAAAGAAAATGTTCAAGTCAATGTCTGCTCCCTTATCTATTTTCCTGTTTTTTTCCCCTAACGATATCTGAATGGATCTGTGACTTCATCAGTGTGAACACTCTCTCTAATGATGTAGCAGAAACCCATCCAGCGCAACTCTTGCTCATGTCCACCCAGTCCTGAGGCAGCAGTGGGAGTGGGTGTCTTCTCTCCTTTCTCTTGCCATCGGACAGATACAGTGAGACACATCTCCTGTCCATTAGTTATCCTTCATCGTGGTCATGTGGCCAGCTCCATTTAAAAAAATCTACCATGATTTCTTTGATGAAACCCTTCCCTGTGTCAAGATTGTTTTAAAATGCTGAGTTAGAGCTGGTTTTGTTGCCTGCTGATTTCTGTTCTTTCAATTTGGGGCTGACTTTGAACTTTAAATGTTCTGACAGGGCCCTGGATTGTTGCTGTTTGTCCTTTGTTCTTGAAGAGGACCATGACATCTGGGAGGTGATGCCATGACATGCAAGTGAATTGGATCTGCGTGGAGGAGAGCTGTGCAAAGTCACCAGCCTCACTCTCCTCCAGAGACACATGCAAATGATTCAGGAAGGACGACCAAGGCAATCTGTCTTTTCCAATCAGAAAATAATCAATCCCAATTTTTGTGAGGGGACTCCATGCTCAGCACCTCCAGAGCTTCCTAACTCTATTCTCAAAGAAAACACCAGTGATAGATAAGGGTGAGGCTTCTCTAAACTCTGCTCTGCTCCTGGACAGGGATCAGCATACTGCTTACCTCCCATCACCACTTCCAGACCCACCCCCACCCCCCCCTGCCACTACCATTCAAGAGCCTCTCCTCCTTGGAGGCTTCCTCTATAGAGATGGATTGTCCAATCTAGCTCCTGTCTTACCCACCAGCCCCAGGGCATGTTCCCTCCTCAGTCTTCTCCTCTACCAGTCCTGTTTTATTCTAAGGATCTTCAGTGTAATAGTTCTAGTCCCTCAAACACCCATGACCTCCCGGCTCTGTATTTTCAACCCCCAAACCACTTACTCCTCAGCCATACTGGAATGGTCATGGCCTGGCTCTCATCATCACCCACAAGTATTCCACTTTCAAAATTAAGAATTCTAAAATTCCCTCACTCAACCCTGACTCCGACCATTCCATCTCTGCACGTACCTTACTCCTAAAACTATTCTTCTTCACCATGACCTCAATCCTAGCATCTGACTCAGCCTCACCCTCCAGCTCTCAGCCAGGCCATGACCCCTGCTCTGGTCTCACTTTCCTGTCCTCTTCCCAATCTCAAACCTGGAGCAATCAGTTTGATATTATACTGTTCCCTGCTCTCACGCCCCACATGTCTCTGCCCTAGCCCCACTTGTACCTTGCCAAAGAAGAGCCCTAGCCTACTACCTCCTGCCTCCTTGGCTCTGACTCTGCACTATCTGGATGGGTCCCTAATCATAGCTGGGTTTTCATCCTTTCCTGATTCTCTAACACACAGCTATCTCTCAA
This sequence comes from Petaurus breviceps papuanus, assembly GCF_028583685.1. Taxonomy (NCBI): domain Eukaryota; kingdom Metazoa; phylum Chordata; class Mammalia; order Diprotodontia; family Petauridae; genus Petaurus; species Petaurus breviceps. The sequence continues at coordinate 31,108,986 of NW_027185852.1, forward strand.
GCTTCCCACAATACCCACTACCCCTATCTGCACAGCAAAGAACCTCAGGTCCCCCTTTCTTCAATCCCTCCCTATCCACTGATCCCTTCCCTGTTGTGCACAAACACACCTAGGTCCTCCTGATCTTTATGATACCTTACAAGACCCTGTCAATCTCTCCCCATTTACCTTCCTTTTCCCTTTCTCAGTCAGATTCCTATAAAAAGCCATCTCTATTGCTGCCTCCTTTCCCATCCTCTCACAGACTTCTCATTTCTCTGCAACCTGGCTTCTGCCTTCATCACTCAGCTCCGACTGCTCTGTCCAAGGTGAACGATGATCTAACGCTTTGTCTGCTTCTGAGGGATCACCCACATTGCCCTAACTGTGGATGTTCCCCAAGGGTTCTTCCCTGGAACTTCTCTTCACACTCTTTCCCGGTGTTCTCATTACCTCCCAAGGGTTCAATTACTAACTCTATGCTAATGACTCCCAAGTCTATAGATCTCAAGGTTCAGTCCCATATCAACAACTGACTCCTGGATATTTCCCAGTGGATGTCCTGTAGGCATCTCAACTCAACAAAACCAAAACAGAACTCACTACCTTTTTTCCCAAGCCCAGGCTTTTTCCAGACCTCTCTATTTCTGTGGAGGGCACCACTGCCCTCCTAGTCCCTCAGGCTTATAACCTCAGTGTCTTTCTCAATCCCTCTCACACTTACTCATCTAGCCATTCTGTTTATGTGTCCACAATATCTTTCTTTTTAAAGCAATTGGGGTTAAGTAACTTGCTCAAGGTTACACAGCCAGTTATTTCTGGGTGTGGTATTAAGTATCTGAGCCCGGATTCGATCCCCCAGGTCATCCCGACACTGGGGGCCGGTGCTCTTGCTCGCTGAGCACCTGGCTGCCTTGGCAATATCTTTCTTACCATTCCCCTTTCTTCATTCACAGGGTCACTGATCCAGACCAAGTCTTCAATACCTCTCCCCTGAACTGCTGCAGAAGTCTTCTAATTTGCCTCCCCAACTCTGTCTCTTTACTTCAATGTGTCCTTCTCCAGCTCCACCCCCAGCCAAGACAATTTTCCTAAGGGGTTTTGTTCCACCATGTCATGCCACCCCTCACCCCCATTTGATAAACACTAGTAGCGCCCTATTACCTCTAGGACCAAATACAAACTTCTTCCATTGGCATTCAAAATTCCTTACACCCTCACTCCCATTTACTTTTCCAGTCTATTTCCACATCCCTCCTCTTCACACACATTACAGTCCAACCAAACTACTCTTGATCTTTCCCCAACACCCTCCATCATTTCCAGTCTCCATGCTTTGTGCAGCCTGTGCCTCACGCCTGGAACGCCCTCTTTGCTCACCTCCACCTCCTACAACCTCTGGTTTCCACTGAAGCTCAGCTCAGATGCCATTTCCTCTAAGTCCTTCTTCATGCTTCCCAGCAGCTGGATGCTGCCCCTCTCTCCAGAAATGACCTTAGATTTATTTTGCATAACTTAAATTATACACATACTGCCTCAACAGCAGGGGTGGTTTCTTGTCTGTCCTTTTGATTTGGTTGAGTCAATCCTGACATAGCATGTACTTGATGCCCTTCTCCAAGCTGGCCTCCCTCCTCTGGACAGGCTACAGCTAGCCGATCCACATGCTTCCTATACTTGGCGGCCAGAACTGAACAAAGCACTCTGGATATCATCTGAGGGAATGGAGCATAGAAAAACTGGCCCCTCTGCTCCTATGAAGGCAGCCCAAGATAGCATCCACTTTCTTGGGAACTGCAGCACACTGCTGATTCAGAGCTTGTGGTCGAAAGATCTTTTTCAGACACATCATCAAGCTTGCCTCTGCCTGAAGATGATGCTAGGAAGATGGCTTTTTTTTTAACCAAGACCTAAGACTTTATACTTACTTCTATTAAATTTCATCTTTAAAAATAATTCAACTTATGAGATTCAGTCCAAAGTCTTTCAAAATCATCTTGGACTGACCTGTCAACCAGGACATTAATGCTCTTTCCCAAGACCTTTATGTCATCTGAAAATGCGATGACCTGTTAGCCATCTCTGCCTTTATCCAAGTCGTTGATAAAAATGTTAAACAGAAACAGGGTCTAGCACAGGTGCCTCGGGCACTCAACTTGAGACCTGCCATGCTGACATCGGACTACCAAAGACTACTTCGGCCTGGCCATTCTACTGTTCTCAAATCCATACAATAGTACCGCATTCTAGTCCACATCCCATAAGAATAATGTGAGAAACTTGGCCCAATGATTGCTAAAATCTCATTCTGCAGCTCTTCTGTGCTGTCCAACAGGGGCAGTTATCCTTGCATGACTGGCTCTGCACGGACTCGTGACAGCTTCTGTGACGGCTGCTTCCTCTTCTAGATGTTTACCAACTAACAATACAGTCTAGAATACTTGCAAAATCAAAGTCAGACTCACTGGCTTATAATTAGTGGATTTCATTCTCTTCAGGTTTTTTTCTCTCCCATTCTCCATAATTTTTCAAATAGCAGCAATCATATCCGCCATTTCTCTCAACATTAGAAAACAGATTCTCTGGCCTAGGTGATAAATTCATCAAAGGTTGTTAGGTCCTTTCCTTACTATCTCCTTAATTAATCTTACTTATCCTGTTATCTCTAGTCCAAAGACCATCCTCCTCAGCAAAGAAAGAAGCAAAATTGTGAAGGTGTCTTGTGATTAGGAATCGGCTCCCTCTGGAGGCACCCTATTCCACAGCTGAACGGTTTCAAGTTCCTTATATAATGCCCAAATCTGTCTACTCCATCTCACTGAAGGTGACATTTTACTAAGCTCCTGGTGGTCTCTTTGCACACAAGGTGACCACAGGGCCTTCTCAGTAAGATCAATAGCCAGTAAAAACAGACAAGCTTAACAATCCACACAGGAAAAACAAAGTGGATGAAGAATAAACTTTAACCTATTGAGGTGGTCTAATAGTACTTTCCCTATGAAAGGTACATTGTAGATGGATAGTGAGCTCAGGCCAAAATTGAACAGCTTGGGAAAATTGGCTGAGTAGCATTTGAAAAGCCTCTTCCTGCTGCCAAAATCACAACATTCTTATTATCAGTTATCCTGGTAATGCTCTCAGGTGGGGTCATGGACAACTACAACCTCAGAAGCAGCAAACTTACAGGTGAACCAGAAAGTAACAGAAAGATGCAAGGGGTGACATCCGGCAGCCACCACATTAGGGTGACCTGAATGCAAGAAGAGGCTGAAAGGCTTGAGGGAACCTAGAATGATGCTCCCAGGACTGCACTGCCAGCCACAAGATATAGAGCATGGCCTTTGGCCATCAGGATTGCTCTCCCAGTCAGAAGTCTGAGGATGAGCAGGGAGGGATGTTCCAGGGACAGCGCACTCCCGCCAGGAGCACCAGGGTCTGCAGACACACCAAATGAGCCTGAGAGCCAACACAGCCTGGTGAGGGCAGCCAGAAGGCATGGGTTCAGATCCTGGCTAGCCTGGACACTAGCTGCTACTGCTTTTCACTTCTGAGAGATGGCTGCCCTTCTTTACAGATGTGGGTCATGATACTCGTACCACCAACCCCATAGAAAAACAGTTTGTAACCTTAAAGTGCTCAAGGAACAGAGAAGGGAGGGGACTGGGCAACAATTTACATGAAAAAGATCTGAGGGCCACAGTGGACTGCAAGCTCACTCAGTCTGTGACATGTCAGTCAAAATAGCTCACATGACCTTGGGCTGTGCCTCCACCCTGGTCAGGCCACATCTAGCAATGGTGCTGTATCAAGTGTCACAGTCTGGAAGGGATGTTTTACAACCTGACCACACCTGTGGAGGGCAACCACATCACAAGAAGCCTAGAGTCCCTTTCACACAAGGATCCATTGAGAAAACTTGGGGACCTTCACTCAGAGAGAAAGCTCTCAGGGCATGGGACCTGTCTATGAGAGTTTGAGGGGCTGTCATGGGAAAGGGGTCAGACTCTTTTTGGCCCCATAGGGCAGAATCTGGGCAAAGAGGGTGTGTGTGAGTGTGTATGTGTCTACATTATCTGTGTGAGCGTGTATGAGTGTGAGCATGGGTGTGTATCTGTGTGTATGTCTGCATTATCTGTATGAGCGTGTGTGTGTGTAAGCATGGGTGTGCATATGGGTG
>NW_027185852.1:31113151-31142987 GCF_028583685.1 Petaurus breviceps papuanus
TGCATTTTTTGTGTGTGTGCATGTGTGCGTGTCAGCATGGGTATGTATCTGTGTGTACATCTGCATTATCTGTGAGTGTGCATGTGAACATGGGTACGCATCTGTGTGTCTGCATTATCTGTATAAGTGAGCATGGGTATTTGTGTGTATGTCTACATAATCTGTGTGAGTATGGGTGTGTATCTGTATGTCTGCATTATCTGTGTGAATGTGTGTGCATGTGTGTGTGTGTATGGGTGTGCATTATCTGTATGAATGTGTGTGCATCTGTGTGTGTCTGCATTATCTGTGTGTGAGCATAGGTGTGCATCTGTGAGTCTGCATTATCTATGTGAGTGTTCATGTGCATGCATGTGTGAGCATGGGTATGCATCTGTGTGTCTGCATTATCTGTGTGAGCATGTATGTGTGTGAGCATGGGTGTGCATCTGTGTGTCTGCATTATGTTTGAGTGTGTGCATGTGCGTATAGATGTGCATCTGTGTGTATGCCTGCATTATCTGTGTGTGAGCATGTGAGTGCATCTGTGTTTATGTCTGCATTATCTGTGTGTGCACATGTGAGCATGGGTGTGCATCTGCATTATCTGTGTGCGCATGTGTGTGAGCATGCATGTGCACCTGCGTTCATGGATTATCTGTGTGTGTGCACATGTGAGCATGGTTGTTAATCTGTGTGTGTCTGCATTATCTGTGTGTGCGTGTGTGAGTATGCATGTGCATCTGTGTGCATGCATTATCTGTGTGAGTGTGTGTGCACATGTGAGCATGGGTGTGCATCTGTGTGTATGTCTGCATTATCTCTGTGCGTGTGCATTTGTGTGTCTGCATTATCTGTGTGTGTGTGTGTGTGCGTATGAGCATGGGTGTGCATCTGTGTGCATGTCTGCAATATCTGTGTGAGTGTGTGTGTCCTCCTGTGTGTGCCTACAACTTGGGCAGATGGTTCCTGCTCAGTGTCAGCACCAGCACCGTAACTACCTCTCTGCAGAAGGGTGCTCAGCACTGGCTGCTGGTGCCCTTGAGAGGCCCTACAGAAGTTGGACCGGTGGTGTCTGGGGTACCCTGACAGCTCACTTGGGCCTGTGACTGCACTGACCAGCCCCTGAGAGGCCCTGGTCACACAAAACACAAGGGAGAACAAGGAGGATATATTAGAGACATATTTCCAGGCCATCGTCCAGTGGTTCTGAATGGGAAACAACGCTGAGCTTGAGACAGACAGGACAAAATGAGAAACTGAGAATGGGTCCTATTGTAGTAGCCCAGGCCAGACCCTGGGAGCACAGGACAGTGGTCCTCTGAATGACCAATGGAAGCATTTGGTCCCTATGATCCTGGACTCCAAGAGTCCTGTGAAGTTTGGGAGGTGGAGCCGGGCCCCATACTCACAAAGAAGCCGCAGGAGGCCTTGACAGTCGGGGCCTCAGGGAACTTGAGTGCCAGCACACCTGCCCACAGGGAGAGACAGGTCAGGCCAGGGAACTCATCTAGCCCCTCCCCAGGCCATAACCAGTCCCCTACTCACCACACTGGAACACAGCCTTGACATCCAAGCTTTCAGACAGGAAGAGGTCTGGCTTCCGCTTCAGGGCCTATAGGAAGATGGAGCCCCCGTGAACCCAGCCCCTGACCCTCTCCTGGCCCCACCCCACTAAGCCACTCACCTGCCCTGGTCTGGTTTAGGGTGTAGCCACACCAGGGATCCAGCCCTGCTGTCTCCTCAGAAAAGCCTGTTCCCTCCCTTCCCACCCCACACGGACCCAGGACACCTCAAAGTTCCTGCACGAGGTGGGGGACAGGAGGGAGACAATGGCTGATGAAGAAAGGCAGGGACATCATGTGCAGGGACCAGAGGCTCTCTGGGTAGAGGTGGCAAGAGACCCTAAGGCACATATTGTGGGGAAGAACTGGGAGGACCTAGGGAAGGTCAAGGACAAGTCAGTGTCTTGGGGCCAAGGGGGAGCTTTCTCCAAATCTCCCCACAGGGCCAGGCCTCTCAATGAGGGCTCTGGGTAGACGCGGTGCTGCAGCTCTGGGCTCAGGGGCCAAGTGTCTCTCAGCCCATCATCCTCTCTTCTTTCAGCCTTGACAGTACCTCCTGACCCACCAGCCCCTCTGACCATCCATTCCCAGAACACTCCCAAGCCACCAGCCCTTCACAGCCCTGCCTCCTCCCCAGGAGGCTCTGACCCCAGGGGAAGGCACAGACTACCCCTTTCAGTGGATCAGAGTATTGTGGGGCCATCTCAGGGCCCTCCACTTATCAGCTTCCCCACAGTTCACTAAGGCTGGGGGCAGTCCACTGCCCAGGCCTCACCAGATCCGGCCCTAACATCAATCAGCCCAGAGGCCCAGGCCCAGCCCCCATCTCCTCCTCTCCCACACAGTACCTTCCACAGATTCCACCAGCCCAAAGGTTCCCACTCCCTAGGAGTTTTGGAACAGACCAGGTACAAATAATCCAAGAGACCTCCCGGCAGAGGCTCACAGCAACTGGACTCCCAATTCCACTTGGCTCCCCAGGCCCCACGGCCCCTCCTGCAGCCTTGAGGGTGGGCGCCTAGCAACGGCAGAGCTTCCTGATGTAGCCCACCCCCAGGCCTGCCTACTCGACCCTCATGTGCCCACGGGGGCAGCCTCTCCACGGCCCTTGTGGCAAGTCCAGGGGGAAAGGAGGACTAGAGGAGAGTGTTGGGTTATCAACTTCCACGGAAACAGATGGAGAAACTCTATTCAACTCAACAGAAAAAAAGTTGTCAACAGAAAGCTAAAAAGATATTTAAATTGAATTCCAACAGAAGAGAAAGAGAAAGAGAGAGAACAGAACGTGAATGAGTAAGAAACTAAAACACACCTGTGCCAGGAGTTGCATAAATGAATCAACAATATCAGGATGATCCCTGGGCCCTAAAATATAATAAATAAAGATGGAACTTAAGAAAAACTCATCCAAACAGCAACTCAACGTCATACAGTTACGTGGGCCGGAGGGCCTGCAGGAGGCAGGCCTGAGCGGCAGGAAGCGAGGGAAAGAAACAAAACATACAAAAACCATGAACTGGGAAAGCCCCAAACAGAAAGAAACAGCAGAGTGACGGTGGGGATGGGCTGGCTGGCCCCTGGCTGGCAGGAGGGGGCCTGGGAAACACCTGCAAACAAGTCAGGGAACTCACCAGCACAAAGCGCCAGAGGAAGGGGGCAAGGACAGGGACTGCCACACCCTTGCTACCTTTCTTGGGCCTCCTTCCTCAGGCCCTCAGACCAGTGATGCCTGAGACAGAAGCAAAGAGCCCTGGTCCAGGGCCAGGACACCAGGTGCCCATGCCAGCCAAGCAGGGGCAGAAGGGCCTCTGAGTTCTTCTCATTCAGACTGTTGGCTTAGGGATTAATGAGGGAGTGGGGGCAGGCCCCTCACCTTAGCCCCAACAACCCCATCCCCATTCTACCTGGTGCTGACCTCCTAGCCTAGCCCCTGTCCTAAGGCATTGCAGCAAGCTTCTCTCAGGACTCTTCCTAAACAGTAATGGGCAGAGAGGCAGGAGGAGGAGGAGGGCAGAAGCCCAGGGCATGCAGAGGTCCTGGGGCTGGAGTGGATCAGACAGAGCAGGAGGAAGGTCCCCAATTGGGTGAGGAGGGGTGGCTGTGGCTACAGAACCGGCTCCCACTCCCCACCCTTTCTCCCTTCAGGCAAGGACTCCAGGCAGGGTTCAGATGTGCACAGAGATGGCCCCAGAAAGCCAAGAGCTGAGCTTGGGCAGCAGCACCAGGGACAGTTCAGGGAAAACAGGAATGCACTGAGGGCTCTCATGCTAGGGAGACCAGGAATAGGGAGGCTCATGACTTATCCACATGAGGGTTTCCCCAGACTTCAGGCCCAAGGAGAGATGTTCTCCCTGGAGGGGAAATGCCAAGCATCCCCTGACCACGTCCCTCCACGGGCAGTGTGGGAGGATCAACCAGATCTGCCCATGTCACCACTAACCTGTCTAGGTCATCCTCTGCTGGAGGGAGGAGAGACATGCCCACGTGGATGCTGTCTCTACCACCCTGATTGGCCGGGGCCTGACCCAAGCTCCCTTTTCTTGGTCCCCATCAGAGGAGGGTCTATGGCCTCACTGAGGCAGACTGCTGCTCCTGATCTGGTGGGCTCTGAAGGTTGCTGTGACCAGTCTGCAGACACAGTCCCTCACCAAGCCCAGGCCTTCTCCTGGGACTCAAGGCTAACCCTCACATTTCCTCCCCTTAAAACCTTGCAGTCTGGGCAACCCCCACGGATGCCTCTTGGAAAGGACATTTGTAGGAGACATTGATCTTTCTCAGGGGGTGACGGAAAGACACCTCATCAGCTCCCCCTCTCCCTTCCCAGCATCTGCACTGCCACATCTGCTGGGGCTAGGAGGAGGAGGAGGAAGGGGTCAGAAAAGCATTGCTCTGCCCACCTTGGGCCTAGAGACTGAGCCTATAAGGGACTAGGAGGTGAAGAGAAGACCCTGAGCCAAGGAGAAGGAGCCTCAGAGCTCTGGCAACTATAGCGCCAGCCAGTCTGGACTCAAGGCCTCCCACATAATGTTCCCTAACAGTGGGATGGCAACCCCAAGCCAGGTAGGGGATGCCTGGGCTATGGCTAGCTTCCTGCTCAAAGGAAGCTCCTAAATCCTGCTGTGAATAAGATCTAGAACTAGGCCGCCTCTCCCTGGCAGAGCCACTGCCAAGTGCTGAGGCTGACACAGACAGATGCCCCTCCTGCCAGTTCTCCCACGCTGTCCAGCCACCTCCTTCTGGAATCTCTGCCCGCCTCTCAGCCCCTGTCCAGCCTGGCCACTCTGGAAGGGAGCCTGGATTCCCCGGCCTGGGTAGGTGGCGGCGGCAGCAGCGGCGGCGGTGGTAAGAAAGGAGCATGACGCAGCTAGACCTACCTTGCTGGAAGAGGGTGAGTGTGACGGAGGTGACGAGGAGGAAGAGGGCCTTGATGGGGGGAAAGTGGGCAGGTTCATGAGCAAAGATGTGCACCAGCTGGAAGAGAGAGAGAGCAGGCCCACCGTGTGTCAGCCCAGTACCCTCTCCCACTCACGAGGATCCCCCACCCACCCAGGCACAGTCCACATCATACCTGGCGAGTGAGGTCGAGGGCAGAGGCCTGGGGAATCGTGCTGTACATCTGTCCCAGCATCTCACACAGCTGGGGGACCATGGGCGCAAAGTCATCCAGCAAGGTCTTAACGGACTTCTCAAAGATGGCGCACACCGCCTGCAACAGAGGCAGGAGGCAGGCTGCAGCACGTGTGTCGTCTCCCTTGGGCCCCCCCCCACTTAGCTCAGTGACCGCTGCTCATGGCCCAGCACCTACCATTCCTCTGCCCTTCTAATGACTACTTATGCACCCTAAACCCCCCAAAGCAAGGAAGGGAAGGCGGTGGTGAAGGCCACACTTGGGAGACAGAAGGCCTGAGTGTAAATCCCAGCTCTGACACTTACTGGCTGTGTACCGGCAGGCAAATCACCTGTCTGAGGCGCAGTGTCTTTTTCTGTAAAATTTGTATAATGTCGCTTAGACTACCCATCCCACAGGGATGCTGTGAAGAGAATGCTTTATAAACTTTTAGGAGCTACAGAAGTGAGATCTGTCGTCTTGGTTTTGTTTGTTTGTTTTTTGCTTTTTGGAGGGGAGAAGGAAGGGCAATTGGGAGTAAGTGACTTGCCCAAGGTCACACGGCTAGTAAATGTTAAGTGTCTGAGGCTGGATTTGAACTTAGGTCCTCCTACTCTGGTGCTCTATTCACTGCGCCACCTATCGTTTGTTTTGTTTTTTTTTTTTGGACAGGATTTAACCCATGAGTAGCCATGAGAAGAGACTTCCTCAGGACTGCAGCCAGCAGGCAGTCATCCAGACTGTTTAAATACAGGGCTTCTCTGGTCAGAGGCAGTGGAAAGAAATTCTCACTTCAGGTTGGAGTGGGATGTGACAGCTCATTAAGTCTGGAGGTTGTAAGAGTCTAGTCTTTTCAAGGCAAAATGATCCACACACCCCCCCAGATCCCTCCCAAACCTGACATCCAGTGCCAAGGTTAGCCCACCACAACACTACAGGATCCTCTGACACTATGAGATCCCTCAAAGAGAGGGCAGCTGGGTGGCAAAGGGGAGAGAGCTCTCGACCTAGAGTCAAGACCTAAGTTCAAATCCAGCCTGACACTCACTAGCTCTGTGACCCTGGGTAAGTCACATAGATACACTTAGCCTCAGTTTCCTCATCTATAAAATGGGGATAATCATAGCGCCTACCTCCCAGGGTAGTTGTGAGGCTGAAATGAGATGCTTGTAAAATGCTCTATAAATGCCGGCCGGCTATCACCAGCATCTGTGACTCTGGGAAGCTTGCTCTGTGATTCTGCTGGAGCCCTAGTGGAAGCCGGCCTCCCTGACTCTGTGAGGGCCTCTGCCACTCAACTCAAGGGGATCCCCTAGGCATCCACATGCAGAGAGATTTAGAGTGGGGATGCAGACTGAAGCGGACTGCCGGCGCTCTCTCTTTTCTGTTTTGTTTTGTTCCTTCTTTCTCGTCGTTCATGCCATTGGTTATAATCCTTCTTTACAACTTCACTAATGATTAATGTGAAGGTCTCTGTAGAACCCAAATCGGATTGCTGGCTGCCATGGGGGCAGGGGGGAGGAGAGGGAAAAGGAGAAAATCTGGAACTCAAAAGCATGTGGAACTGAATGTTGTAAACTAAAAGTAAATAAATTAATCACATTATTTATTTACTGCTTTCTGGAAGTGGGAAGGTAGGGCAATTGGGGTAAAGTGACTTGCCCAAGGTCACATGGCTAGTTTTGTGTGTGTGTGTGTGTGTGTGTGTGTGTGTGTTAAGTGTCTGAGACCAGATTTGAACTTAGGTCCTCCTGACTTCAGGGCCAGGACTCTATTCACTGCACCATCTAGACGCCCCAATTAATTAAATTTTTTAAAAAAGAGGATCCTCTAGGAGAAGTCAGCCTGTTCTGGAGACCTAAGGGAGTATCTAAGAAAGGGTGGCCAAATCGGTGACCACAGGCTATTTGAGCAATGGCCAGCCTCCTCTGCTCTGTGGGATCCCTCTGAGAAAGGTCAGCCTAGAAGACGGTAACCAACGGGAAGAATGCCTCACAGAAGTCTCTCTGACCACAAAGGCCCCTGCATTACTCTACAGGGCCTGCCAGGAGAGACTAGCCCACCTTGTGACTGGCGAGTTAGCTTGCTCTGGAACTGAGATCGCTGAAGAGAGACGGGCCTCCCTGGGACTATGGGATCCTCTTGGAGAGGCACCTCTCTACAGGATCTCTCTGAGAAAGGTAGTTCTCTCAGTGACACTAGAGGAGAGGCCAGCCGGGGCCAGATATCTAAGGAAGTTTGCCTCACTATGACTGTAAGAAGCCCAAGAGAGGTCAAGCTCTCTGGGAGTTGTGCTGAGAGGTCAACCTGCTCCAGGACTCTGGATAGGAAGCCCAGGCTCTTTGTGACATTTTACATTAAGCATTTGCAGACCGAACCCATCGTCTTTCACCTCCAAACCCTCTCCTCCTCCCAACAACCTGTTTCCTGACAAGGGTCCTAATCCTCCCGGTTATTCTACCTTAGCAACATGTCTCCTCGTCCTTTCTCCACTCAGAAAGACACTGGCCTAGTAGAGGGCCTCCTCACCTCTCACTTGGGCTCCTGAAACAACCTTCTGGCCAGTCTCCCTACCTTGGCCCTCTGCCCAGCCCAGCGGACAGAGGGACTTTCCCAAAGAGCAGACCTGATCCCCCCACACGCCCAATGGAATGTGCTGGTTCCTGAGCACCTCCAGGATAAGACAGAAAATTCCCTGGCTGTAAAGCTTCCTAACCTGGCCCCTGCCCTCCTTCCCAGGCATCTTGTTTCTTCCCCTTCACATACTCTGCTATTCAATATCACTGGCCCCTTGGCTGTGTCTCCCACAAGACTCTTTGGCCTGCAGGCCTGAGACACTTGCCCTCTATCCCCCCTGGCTTCCTTCACATCTCAGTTCAGAATCTGCTTCTGCAAGCCTTTCCCAATCCTCCTTCATGCTTAGGGCCTTTCCTCTAAGACTGTCTGAACTGATCCTGCTTGGACCCGGTATGTACATGTGTCTGCATGCTGTCTCCCTACCAAAGCAGGAGCTGTTTCTGCCTCTCTCTGGGTCCCCCACCCTCCACACAGTATCTGGTTCATAGGAAGCGCTTCATGATGCTTGGGGACCTGCTGATTCTGGGTTCTGTGATTTCCCAAGGACGACAAGTTACCTCTACCACCTGGGCATCATTTAACCACTTGCTCAGCACCTTCTGGATGAGCTGGAAAACTTGCTGTAGCACAACCACCACCTGGGGGAAAGAACCAGATGAGACAGGAGCTGGGATGGGGGTGGAGTGTCTGAGCTACAGGGACCATAAGAGGGTCAGCTAGGGATTTCCTGCCTGCTGCTGAAGTCACCCAAGACTAGGCCTGGAGGTTGTAGAGAGGAAGACAGGAGCAGAGATCTGGACCAGGTAGGGGCTGGGAGGGAGGGAGAGGGCCAGGAGTATCACCCACTGGGTTGGGTCCCTGTGGTATGGGCAGCTTCCTGAGCTCGGGGCCTTCGTGCTCATCCTCATGGTGACTGATGTCCAATGTAGTGAAGAGGTTGGAGAGGAGCCCCAGGATGTGGACAATAGCCAGCTTGTTAGAAGGATTGGGCTGTGGAGGTAAAGACAGCGTTAAAGCAAGGACATCCTTGAGGTCCCACAATCTGAAGAACGGGCTTGGCGAGGCCGACGGGCTGGGAGGCGGGTCAGGAGGACGGATAATGCCCTGAGGCAGCACCTTCTTTCTCCATCTGCCCCTCAGCAGATGTGTCAGATGGGCCATCCCCATCAACCCTCCCCCACCCCACCCCCACTCTGGGCAGGCCTCCTGAACCTTCCTCCAAACCAGGGATCCCTCCTTTATCTTCTCCGGCACCCCACTCTGGGGAAATTTCTTTCCCCTCCCTTCCCACACTCCACAACAATCAGGTCTCTATCACCTTCCCTCCCCACCCCTCCAGGCAGGCTCCCTCATCTCCTAGCACCCACCCTCCCCCCCAGCAGACGGGCCGCCCTCACCATCTCCTCAGCCAGCTTCTCCAGCTGCTGGATGTAGGGGGTGATGAGGGAGTGAAGATTTTTCAGAATCTCTTCTACTTGCAAAGCTGACAGCAGGAAGCCCAGGGCCTGCATCAGCCACATGCACTGGCTTGTCTGTGGGGCAGAAAAGGGAAGGCTCAAGCCCTGGACAAGGCCCAAGGTCTATGACCTCCTCACAGGAATCCAGGATGGGAAGGAAGCTCTCCCTACAGCCAAACTGCAGGAAGTTAGTGGAGCTAGGGCAATCATCACTTTGCACATGAAGAAACAGACTGAGACAGGCTTCCAAAGCTAGAAACCAAGCTTGGGCTCTCCCGCCTCTAGACACTCAGTCCCAGGTTCAGGTCATTTCCTCCCCACCCCCACCAGCAGCCAGACTGCCCTCCCCATCTCCCAGCTGCTGCCCAAGGCCGTACCTTGTGAATCTGCTTCATCAGCACATCCTGGGGAGGGAAGGACACGATCGTCAACGAGGCGGGGGTGGGGTCAGTGAGCCCCTCACCCCGCTCCATGCCCACTATACCACCATACCTGGGACACAGCCACAATGTTGGCCGCGTACGGGGGGAGGTCATACTTGCACTCCCGGCAGATCTTCTTGAGGGTAGAGACAGAGGACACGGAGAGTTCAGGGTTGCCCAGGGCGTGAAGCACCAGGGGCAGGACGTTGTTAATCATGACCGGGTGGTCTGCCAGCCACTCTGACAGGGCCCCAATGGTGAACATGACGGTGTCTGCCAGCTGCACATTGCTGATGCTTATGCGGGGGATGAGGCCAATGAGCCCTGGCACCACGTCGGAGTAATTGACATCAATGGTTTCCGCGATAGACTGGAAGCCATAGAGAAGAGCCTCCGTGTGCTGTGGGGGGGACAGGCCAAGAGGCACAAGCATGAGGGGGGTGGCAGCCAGGGCACAGCAGGGGAGAGGGTGAGCTGTCCTGGAGAATGAAGACTCGGACTGGGCAGGACCTGAGGGCCAGGCTGGGCAGGGAAGGGGGGGGAGGACGGGCCCCGGCAGGCTGCGGTGGGGGCTGTACCTGCCAAGAGCAAGGCTGCTCAGAGCTGGTGAGCAGGCGGCCCAGCTTGTCATAGAGGTTACTCAGCAGCTCCGCCCCCAGCATCTCGTAGACGTACATGAGCGTGTCCGAAATGTCCACCCTAAGAACAGCGACCATGAGGACCAGCCCACACACGAGCCAAGACCCTGCCTTCCAGGCCTCGGGCAGGCTTCCCCGTGGCGTGGTCGGGGACAGCAGCACCCACCACACATGGCCTCCAAGGCCACGAGCCCAGGAAAGCTCACCTGTAGATTCGGAACTGTTCCTTCTCATCAGAAGACCAGAAGCTGTACTCTTCATCCGCGGGAAACTGAGCTTTGTGTAGGAGCACGTCCACCAGGTGGAAGTAGACGGGGCGGTATAGCTGCTGGTACACAGCCTGCTTCTCTGCCTCCAAAGACAAGATGTCGTCCTGGGGGGATGGCAGGGAAGGGGAGTTCAAGTTTACCTGGCCTGGACCCCACAGGAGCTTCACCAGTTCCCTTGCCAGGTAGCTTCACCTCAAAACTAGGATTCCCCCGTTTCCCACCCCCACTGGCACCAAGAGTCAATCTTCCTACACACCCTCAACCCCTCTGGACCTGACCTAACTCATTCCTGGCTCACCAAGGGTCTATCCCACCTGCCTCTGCCCATCACTCTCAAGGTCGGTCTCCTTCGAACTGAGAGCTCAATGATATGTGCCATCCAGGACTGCCTCTCACTCTTCCCCTCAAAGGCCCAAGACCTTCTTCCCCCACTTCACCCCACCAAAGAAAACACAAAACCAACCTGCAGAGTGTACCAGAAAGTGAGGGTCAAGGAGCTGGTGGTCTCATTGACTGGGTAGTGGCCAGGGATGCCCGTGCAGAACATGATCATGTTGACCAAAGCCAAGAAGCTTTGCCAGTGCTCCACCTGGTCCAGCAGCGCCCTGGCATGGGGCAGAGGGCAGAGATGAGCCTCTTCTACTTGGCCAGGCCAGGGGACTGAATTAGCCCAACAAGAGGCTGACCTGGGGTAGGGAGTAGGGGCCCAGCACAGGGAGGGGAGTCAAGTTTCTACTTCCCTGAGGAATCACATGATCTCTGAGGTGGGATAGACCTGACTCAGCTCCCTGTCTACAGCTCCCTTAGCAACTGATTACAGTCCTCTAAGGGAGAAAAAACTGCCCCCACCCCCAAGGCAACCAGTTTTGTTCTGGATTGTTCTGGGCATGAGTAAGTTTTTCCCAGCCTGTCCTCTCCTCCCTCTTCATCCCTGTTGGGCCTCTACAGAGTGCAATCCTCTGCCTATGGGCATCTCTATTTAGTGGCTAACAAGTGCCCTTTGATCCTGGCCCTCTCTACCTCCTACTCTCCATCTGCTGGCCCTCACAGAAGACCTGTCTGCCTGTCTTTCACCCTCAATAGATGGTACCGCCCCACCTCATCCCATTCCCTGAACTTGGCTATGAGGATGTGATCCACTCCCCGCTCCTTACTCCTAGCCCTTCTGCTCTCACAGCTCACCCCTCTTCCACAGAAGCACTTCATCCACACGTGCCATCTATTTATTTACTCAGCCCAGTCTTTCATGGGCCCCAAGCCATACTTCCTTTCTCCAAGCATTTAGCATGTGGCTCCTAGTGGCTTCCTGCATTTCGACCCCTGTCCTCACTTCCGCATATGCTGCAGTATCCCCTTCTGCTTCCTGGCTTCTCAAGCCATCGGCCACCTTGATAGCTATGCCCTACGTGACCCCACCATAGCAAGGGAGGGTTGGACCCTGATGTGACCATCACCTGTAACTGCCACCCACCTCCATGATCCTCAGCTTTGACCCTAGCCTCCCCCTCAGTCTCTAAGGCCATCTGACCTGTTCCTGCCTCCGTCCCTTTATAGGCTGACCCTGACCCAAGCCCTTAAACCTCTTGCTCAAAGATTGCCAGTCACACTTTCGCTGACCTAGGTGCTGGTTTATACCATTACCCTTTGCTCTGACTCAAGAGCTGCTGTTGGAACCACTGAGGTCAGCTGGGGCTTTCCAGGTGCTTGGCCATCCTCTAGCTCCTCCCTGAGTAGCTGTTGCCCTTCCCACAATGGCTGCTCTCCTCAGACTAAGCCCCTCCCTCTCAGCTGAGGAAGCTGCCTCCTGATAAAACCAAGGCTGCCCTGGGAGTCCTGTCTCCTCCCTAGCTCCAATCTCTGGTTGGGAGGTAGATCTTCTCTTCCTCAAAGCCAAGCCCTGCATTCTTCCTCCCAAACAACCTCATCTGGGAAGCTGTCCCTTGGCTTGGATCCCACTCACGCCCAAGTTCAACCTCTTCTTATCCACAGAAACAGTCAAGTCTTAACCCAGTCCCCACCCTGACCCTGCAGAACCTGCCAGCTGCCATCCTAGGTCTCTCCTCTCTTTCTCGACCTGACTAACAAGTATTGCCTCCACTTCCTCACCTCAAACTCATTCATTGCCCGTTGAGATGGGGGACCCCAGGCCTTGCCATTAGGCCCTCTGGACCCCTGGGCCTTGCCATGAGCCCTGCAACTGAACTCCGACATATAACAGTTCTTGGCACACAGTAGGCACTTAACAAATGCTTACTGATTGACTCTCTCCCCATCAGAGTGTGAGCTCCTTGAGGGCAGGCACTATGTCCTGGCCTTGCTGCCCTTCCCCCTTCTCTGATGCTGTCTCTGGTCAATGTTCTCTCTAAACCATAGTGCCCAGCACTGCCCCCAGTGCTCCAGTTGAGAGCTGACCTGGAAGAGTCGAGCAAGGCTATCCCCTCCCAATTCTGAACTCAAGGCCTCCCGAAGACAGCCCACCATGGCACCAGCTCTCTTGCCTGTCAGCTTGCGGGCCTAAAAATCCCAGCCTTTCTGATACACGGCTTTCCCAGCATGTCTCTTCCATAAGGGCAGAAGCTGAGTTTTAGAATTTGAGTATAAATAAGGCTTTACTTTTAAACTCAGTAAATTTCCTCTCCTTAGCTGCCACTCCACATTTTAGGCTGCCAAGATCAGTCTGGATTTTGACACTCATCATCCAGTTCATTAACTGTCCATTCTGGCGTGTGGCGTCTACAAATTTCCCAAGCACACCCTAGGCCATTACACAAACCCCTGACACAATTATGAAACAGCACAGTGCTGAGGACAGATCCCTAGGGCATGCCACTGGAGACCTCCTGACAAACTGACGTCAAGTCACTGCTGACTACTCGGAGAGTCTGGCCTTCCAACTGCTTTCAGATCTCCAGAGCTCTGCAATGGTCTGGCTCCCGTGCCACTGTCTCTTCCACTGGAACAACCTTGGAGGCTATCCCACGCTTTGCCACAACGCAGGGAAAAGACCCTCCCAGCCTTGTGACCAGTCCAGGGAGCCTGTCGTCCCCAGCACTTGCAACCACAGTGCCCTTCTAGGAGGTGCACCAACCATCCTTTTAATAATGGGATGGAAAACTTTGCCAGGAACTCAAACAGCTCCCTGGCTGAGAGTGTGCAGACACCAACTCCTTCTCTTTTAGGGAAGCTGAGCCATCTGACCTCTCCAGGCCGCTGGCATGCTCAAAGATCACTCCTAGTCATTTAACAGTCACACAGCCTGTTCTTTTAGGACCCTGACGTGTCACCCACACGAGCCATAGAACTTGGCTCAGCAGAGACCACTAGGGCTTCTCTGAAAGTCTCCCTGCTTAGCTCTCGTTCCAACGCCCATCTCTGCTGCTTTTCCAGTCCCAAGATTATTCTCCTTAGTGGAGAAAGAGGGAGCACAGTAGGCGTGCAGCAGCTTTCCCTTCCCTTGGTCCAGGGTACTCTTGTCCTGTCCCTTCCTTGGGCATCCTCCAGTCCCTCAGAATTAACCTGGCCTGACCCACCCTCCTTTCATGACTACTTGAGAGACTCTGACTACCACTCTATCCCTACCCTGCCCACATGGCACTGTCCTCAGCCACATGGAGGACTGCTCTGCTTCTTACCAGGCCCTCCATGAAAGGGCTCGCCCCTCATTTGTCTTTGACTCAGCAGCCCTCCTCCCTGTTCCCAACTCCACCATGGCTCTCACCAATCTCAGCTTTCCCACATGCCCACAGGTCTCACCTGGAATGATTCTCTCCCAAAGCCACAGCAATTCGGCAAATCCCATGAGATGTCTCCATGTCTCCATTCTGCACCGCCTGCCGAAGCTGCTCCTGCAGCCCCAGCACCAGGGGGATCAGCTTGAGTAGAGTGTTCACATACCTGTGGGGACAACCACCTGTGGCTCTCCCAGATTCTTAGCCATAGACCTCCAAGGGGTCCTCAACCAGAGCTACCTATAGGGAAGAGGCCAGGACCTTGTAATCTCTCCTTCCCCACGGGAGATACCAGGACCCCACAAGTCTCCTCAACTGCACTCCCCCTGCCCAAGAAAGGGTCAGGACCCTTCTCCCAGATCTTGCACCCCAAGGCCAAGACCTATGAAGCACACCCTATGCCATCCCCAAGAAGCCAGAAGCCCGTAGGCCCCTCCCCCATCCAGGAAGAGGTAAGGCACTGAGCCCACAAAGAGAAATGACCATGAATGTAGGAACAAGCCACAAGCACTTTTCAAAAAAGCTTTGGAAGAAAAACAACACAGCAGTGGGAAGGGTACCACGTGTGGAGCCCAGAGAGTCTGAGTTCAACCCTGGCTTCAGACTTCCCCTGCCTGTTATCATGGCAATCATTTTATCTTCCTCATCAGAACTCTGGGCAATGACACCTACTAGTCAGAGGGGCAGCCCAGAAACTTAGGGCCACCTGACCCAGGACACAGCACGACTGGGGCAGTGCAGCAAAACCTGGGCCTCCAAACCCAGGCTAGGTCAAGGGGAATTGATACCCCACAAGAATGGCATTTCTATGGCAGCCCATGGATGGGGATGGGGAGGAGGAGGAGAAGACAGGTCACTGAAGTTGGCCAAGGACCAGGGTGGCAGCTGCATCTAGGTATCGGACACTCCTCCACAAATGGGGGTGGGGATGGGGAAGCCAAGCTCTCGAGTCCACCCCTCCCCCTTCTCTCCTCTGTCTCAGAGCATTCGTTCCTCCTGGTGCCAGTGGAGATGGCGTCACCCCTTGCTGCCCTGACACCCAAGGCCCCACAACAATGAGAGCCTTCAGACACTGCCCAGCATGGGCCTGCCAGTGGCGGGCATTGCCTGGTGCACAGCAGGCACTTTACTCTCACTCACAGAGAAAGGTGAGGCAGGCTTGATTATCCATAGTTTATGGGGAAGGAAACCAAGGCCCAGAAAAGTGAGTTGTCCCCACTTACACAGTGATTTATGGACAAAACCAGAAATGGAACCCAGGTCTCCTGCCCCCAGCCTGGAGCTCAGGAGGCCATCCAGAACCAGTAGTCCCTCTTGAGGAACTCTCCTGGCTAGACTGTGGGACCATGGGAGAAAGATTCTGAGCTGTGGTCACAGGCCTAAGCACAGGGAAGCCCTGGCCAGGAATCTGCTTCTTTGGAGGCCCAGGACCTCAACCTGGAAAGCAAAGCCATGAGGGCAAATGGGGACCCCAGAGACCTCAAGCACCAATGTACTGTTGGTACCAATGAATGAATGTTGATGACTTGAATCAGGACGAAATGCACCCCACATGTCCTTCTACCTGGCCCAGGGGCCTCAGGAGTCTCTCCCTACCCCCCACTTTCTCCATGCCCCTACCCTGCCCCCTCACCCTAGCATGATGTGCTATACCAAGATTAAAAATATACTTCAGAGTCTTGTTGTCTTGGCACAGGGAGCACCAGTGATGGGTGGAAGCAGCTGTGGAGGAGAAGGAGGGGAGGGGAGGAGTCAGGCCAGGTGGGGGTGGGGCTGGGGTAGCTGCACAATGGGACTCCCCACTCCACAATGAAGCTCCAGAACAGAAAAGAGCCAGGGCTGGTCTGGAAGCCCAATGCAGGCCCAGCCTTCTTGGAGAGGACCCCCTGCTGGCAGCAGGGCAATCCGAGCTGCTACAGCTATGCAGGGTGGGTGAGTACTGGGAAGGGCCAGGGCAAGACAGGCTGACAGCCTTTGGGCAGTGCTGGTGCTGGTGCTGGCAAGGGTGCTATCAGTGGCATTGGCAGCAGTGGCAGTAGCAACAGCAGCAGCAGCAGCAGCAGCAGCAGCAGCACCTGACTTCCTGGCTGCATCTCACACTGAGCTCAACCCAGACCTGCAATTAGAGCTCTGAGAGGCGAGCGGAGAAAATGGGGAGTGTTGCTAAGCAACCAAGAGCTCTTCAGCCAATGGGAGCTCAGACAGCCGTGGGCTCCCTCCTTGGGGGAGGACGGGCATCATCCGGATGCCTGGCAAGGCCCAGAATGGCAGGCCGGCTTCAGCTCCCAGAGGACGGTCCCCTTCCCAGCCCTACCCACACCTGAGACTTTGGAGGCCTGTCCTAGCTCAGCTCTGGGGGCCTCAGAGCTGACAGAGGCAGGGACCACTAGCCCCCAGGCTGATGTCAACAGGAAGCCTGAGCCTCTTGGGGATGGAGAGGAGAAGGGATGGGGGGACACACATTTAGGAAGGGCCTATTCTATGAACCAGGTACTGTGCTAAGCAATACTATCCCATCTGAGCCTGGCAACAAGCTGCAAGCTTAGTGCTATGGATTAAGCACACTTCACAGTGGACAAAATGAGGCAGGCAGAGGTTCAGTGACTTGCCCAGGGTCACACAGCTAGTTACTGTCTGAGGCCCAGAGCTCCACCCCCTGCACCACCAGCTGCCACCAGCACCCACCTGCATCAGCAGTGTGACCTAAGCCACGTCCCCTGCGGCAGGGCACTCACCTCTGGGCGTCCGGCTGCGAGACGGCATTGACGATGGCCTCCACGCTGCTGTCGAAGAGCTCGGGGTCCCGCAGGGCACTGAAGGCCGCCTGAATCAGCCGCTCACAGTCCAGCAGGGGCACCTCCAGGGGCACCCAACTGGAGAAGCACTTGAGCGCCTTCTGCTTGATGGCACTGGGCAGGCTGGGCTGCTGCAGCAGCTGTTCCAGCAGGGGGAAGATGGCCCTGCACTCCTGCGCCAGTAGGGCACGCACCTGGCTCTTGCGGTACTGGGGCAGCCGGCTGGTCTGGAACTCCTCGGGCAGCACAGTCAAAAGCTCCAGCAGCGCCAGGCAGCGGCCCTGCCCGTCGCCAGGGGTGGCCTCGGCCTGAAACAGGCGCACCATGTCCGCCACAGCACAGGGCCAGGCCTCAGGCATCATGCTGAGGGCCAGCGAGGCCAACGCCACGCACAGCCGCGTCAGCACGATCTTGGAGCCACTGGCAAAGCGTCCGATGTGCGCCAGGAGCTGGGCCTTCAGACTCTCGTACTGGTCAGCGGGGATGTCGCTCCAGTAGCGGGAAATCTTGATGTGCAGGGCACTGGCCCCAAAGTACTGGATCTCAGGCACCTTGTCGGGCTGCAGCAGCTGCCAGCTGAAGTGCCAGGCCTGCGGTGAGACCTGGGCCTGCATCAGCCACTTCTGGGCTAAGTTCTTGTTCTCGATGTTGGGGTCATAGTAGAGCTGGTGAAGGGCCTGGGGAGGAGAAGAGAACAGGATGCTAGGCGCCAGCCCAGGGGCCCCAAGCCTGTGGGCGCTCCCCGGGACAGCTGCCATTGAAGGCCAAGCCAGGACACCACCTTTCTAACACAGACATCTTGAACCCCTGCCTGCCCGCCATGCTCAGCTCCTCGGGGGCCTCCAAAGACTTTCTTCTGATTCCCTTGTTGCTGAGCACCTCCCAACCTGAAACTACAGGGCTTGAAGTTGGACCTTTAATGTTTCTGTTACTGGGAATTCCTAGTCAGGAAATTCCCTCTCGTGTAGGCTTACATGAGAGTTGTTGTCTGTTCTGAGAGTTGCACAGAGAGGTTAAGGAATTTGCCCAGGGTCTCACAGCCAGTGTGATGCCCACTTGGGACTCTGCCTACATTTGGTATTTACCTGAGAAAATGAATATTTTCCTGCCCTCCAGCCTCAACTGGCCTGTCTGCATCTCCCTCTCAACACTGCTCCTGGTTCTGTGGTCGGGGCCAAGCAGAAGCCCCCTGAGCCTTTGTCCATAGGACAGACCCTCAGATACTGGAAGCCAGCTCTGGGAACCTGTGCAGTCTCCAGGGGCTTCTTCCAGGACTTGCTTCACACTGGCTGCCCTCCTCTGCCATTCTGTCTGGTCATACCAAACTTCCTCAGGACTCCACACCAACAACCCACTCTGGAGAGAGTGGGGATGAGGCCAGAAAAAGCCTTGGCTAAAGGGAGGCAGGAGATGGGGTGCTTAACATGTCTCAGAACAGGCTAGAACAGGCTGAGAGAGCCCTGGGAGATCATCTGAGCCAATCTTCTCAGGGCCAGGGAGGAAAAGGGAGCTGCCCAAAGTCTCAAGGCTCCCAAATACTAAAATCCAAGCCCCAGGAAATGAAGATCTTGGTGAGGAAAACTTGACTTCTGGACAGCTCCCTGCTCCCCATCCCAGGAACAAAAGCACTAGACTAGGAGGGACGAGTCCTGGAGACCTGGTCCTGTACCTTAATCCCTCAGTGTGGTAACCTTGGCCAGCCCCTTCTCCTCCCTGGACCCTGTGTGCTCATCAGCAGAATGAGGGCCTAAGGTACTGTCCAGCCCTAAGTTCTATAACCCTCTGATACCAGAGTGAAAGGCACTACAAAAGTGAGACTCGCCAGGGGATGCCGGTTCCAAGGAAGCCTTGGCAGTGGGTGGAGAGAAGACCCCTGGCCCTCCCAGAAGCCCAATCCTTGGGCATAGCTGGCCAGTCGCTTGATTAACAGATCACTCCCCCCAGTCAGAGCCCCCTAGGTGACATGGACCCCCTGGAACCACAGAGCCTGGGTAGGATAGGGGCTAGCTAACTGCCCCTGGGCCCCAGCCTCCTCTGGGCCTTCTTCTCCCTCAAAGTGTGATATATGTACACACCTACTAGGCATTTAACAGTCCAAGCCCTACAAATCAGCAACATCTGTAGGGATTTGGGGTTGGCTGGCTGCCCCCTCCCTTTTCAAGTCCTTAATCCCAGCAGGTTGCTGTGTGGTGGGGAAGCCCACAGCAGACAGTCCTAGCCAAGGCCTAGTGCTCAGGTCCAGTTGCATTCAGTTCTGGGGTGGCAATAAGAGAGGGTGAGGGAGGGCTACTGCAACCCCTGCATTCCTGGACTGACCTAGAAGGACAGACTTCCCCCCAAAGGAGGCGGCGCTATGTGGCAGGACCCAGCAAAGACAAAAAGGCCTGGGACAGGGCTAGTGAAAGGCCCCTCTTGAAGGCCTGCTGGGGCAGGGGAGAGGCCTCTTCCCCATCTGGGGCAGGCTCCAGCTCAGGGCAAATTGGCCACAGCTCCTCCAGTCTTGTGCCAGAGTCATTGCCCACCCCATGGGGGCCCAATGGAGCTGGCTAGGACACTCCTGCCACTCTCTCCAGGACCCTTGAGCTCAGCCACTGGCTCCTCTTCATTTGGCACCGTTGGGGCTAGCCAGGCCTAGAGACAAGGCCTCAGGCTCTAGAAAACTGCTACAGAGAACAAAGGGAGAAGGCCCAGGAGTCCTGGGGGGCCAGAGGGGAGGGCAGGAATGTGGCAGGAACCTTCGTTCACTTTTCTTCTTCAGGGTCTGAACCAGCAAGTCTGTGTGGTGAGGTGAAAATGCCTCGATGCTAGCCACTCAT
Source organism: Petaurus breviceps papuanus (assembly GCF_028583685.1). NCBI lineage: Eukaryota > Metazoa > Chordata > Mammalia > Diprotodontia > Petauridae > Petaurus > Petaurus breviceps. The sequence continues at coordinate 31,133,005 of NW_027185852.1, forward strand.
TCCTGACAAGGAGGGCCTCCTCAGGTACTGCCCAGAGGCTTAGGGATCGAGACCCTGGGGACCCTCTTTTCCTAGCATACTCACACTCACTTCGGCTCCCTCTCAGAGGTCTCTGTAGCCTCAGTTTATACTAGTAAAGGACCAGGTATCCTTGTTCTCCAGAAAGAGGTGGGTGGGTGATGGGGCACAAAGCAAGTCCTAGGAAAACCCCCAGGTTGGAGCACGCTGGGTCACAAGAGCTGGTGGAAGGGCTCTGTGGGGTTCAGGGCCCAAGAATCATCCCATCTGGGCAAAATGGGGAGGGGTCCACATCACCTATGAGAAGCTGCCAGCTGACCACTGGGACTCCTTGACTGGTGATCTATGCTGTGACTGGCCATTCCCCACCGGCCAGGGATGCTAAGGCCGGCCCCCAGGAGCCTCGTGCTCATGGCTGATGATTTACACCGAGCCTACGGTGCCCACCGCGGCCCAGGGACCAGGCCAGCCCCCGGCCAAGCCCAGGAGTCCCGGCCATGCCCGGCCTGGCAGGGGCAGCGGGTGCGGGCCCCCCCCCCCCGCCCGTGCCCTGTCCAGCGCTGGGGGCCGATGGGCTGCACTGCCGCCGCGGCCATGCCCGCTCTCGGCCGGGCGCCCGGCTGCCACTCCCGGCCCAGGCCGGCCCGCCCGGCGGGGGGCTGCCCCTGCCATGCCCGCTGTCGCCGGGCACCAGGCTCCGGGCCACGTGCCCCCACTCACCTTCTCCACGTTCTCCACGGTGAAGTCCAGCGGCGGGGACGGCTGCACGCCGGGGCCCGGGCCGGGGCCGGAGACCGGGGGCCCCGGGGGCGGCTCCTCCCGCCCCTCCATCTCCAGCAGGCGGGGCGGGGCGTCTACACCAGTGGCCGGTCGGCCGTCTACACCGCGTCTACACCCCTCTGGGCGCCCGGAGGCGGGGCCAGAGCGGGCATGGCGGGGGCGCGCACGGTGCGGGCAGGGGCGGGGAGGGGGCCAGGGCCGGGGAGCCTCCTCCTCCTCCGCCGCCGCCGCCTCCTCCCCTGGGCTGCCCTCCGGGCTGCCGCCTCCCCTCGGCCGGGCCGCTGCTCCTCGGGGTCCGCGCCCGCCGCCCCCCACGGCCTGCTGCGCTGCGCTCCGCTCCCTCCGCCCCTCCCCGGCCCTCCGTCCGTCCGCCCCCTCCCGCCCTCCCTCCCGCGTCCTTTTGGACTCTCGGCCAGGCCGGCCGGGCGGGCGCCCCGGAGGAGGGAGGCCCGGGGTCCTCGCGCTTAGGGGTGGCTGTGCGGCGCCGGGGCCGAGGATGCCTTCCGCACAGGCATCCGGAAGGACGTCCCCACCTCTCCAGGACCCCACCGCGGTGGATCCTGGGAAATGGAGTCCAGAGGGCGGGCGCGTGTGGCTGAGGCTGGATTGAAGGGGTGGGGCTAGGCCACGAGCTGGGGGCGGGCCCGGAAGGATGCTGGGGAGTGAAAGAAGGAGGAGCCCGAACGGATCCAGTAGAGAGAAGTGGAAGACGAACCTGGGGCGAGGCCAAGGGAGGGGCCAGAGGAGGAAAGAGGAGAGGGGCAGGGCAGAGACGGGGAGAACGGAGGTGGGTGGGAGGGGCCAAGGGCGAGGATCACGACCCTCGGGCCCCCTCCCCCACCGGCCCCAACCCACCTCCCTCTGGCCTCTGCCTCCTCCTGGCAGCTCTCCTTCTTGCCGCCGGTGCCAACAAAAGATGGTCTGGACTCAGTTTCCCCGTCGTTCGGGCATCTGATGCATGCATGCTCGCTGCCTCGTCCACAGCAGGAGGTGGGAGCGGGGCAGAACCTGGCAAAGAGCCAGGTTGGCCGGCAGCGAGCCCCTCCAACCTGTCCCCATATGGAAGGGGAAGAAGCAGCTCTGGGAGTGACCCTTCCCGCCAGTGCTGGAAGACTTCCTCTGGGGGCTGCAGGACCGCTTTGGGTAGAGGCAGCCCAGAGTCGCCTACCCAGTGAAACTGAGCATAATCCTTCAGGGGAAGGAATTGATAGTTAATGAAAGTGAGGGCTTCCAAGCATTCCTGATGAGAAAACCAAAGCTGAATAGAAACTTTTATTTTCAAACGAAAGATTCACCAGAAACATAAGAAAGTAAGCAGAAAAGAGAAATACGGGTTTCAATAATGTTAAACTTTATACATTCCTACATTGGAAGATGATAGTTGTAACTCCTTGTAACTTGTCACGATTAGAACAGTTAGTAGGATTATTCCTAGACAGAGAGTATGGGTATGAGTTGATTATGTTGGGATGATATAAAAAAAAAATTAAGGTGTGAGGAAGAGGAGTGCTCTCAGAGAGGGAAGGGAGAGGTAGAATGGGGTAAATTATCTCACATAAAAAGAGGTGCAAAAGAGCTTTTACAATGGAGGTGGAAATGGCAGGGTGTGGTGTAAAATGTTTTATCCTTGATACTCTCATCAGAATTGGCTCAAAGAGAGAATAATATACACTCTCCCTTGGGTATAGAAATTTGTCTTAACCTACAAGGAAGTGGGGGGGGGGAGAAAGGGAAGAGGCTGATAGAAGGGAGGGTAAATTGGGGGAGGCGGTAGTCAGAAGCAAAACACTTTTAACCAGGTGAAAGAAGAGAGAGAGAAGTATAAATGGGGTGGTGGGTAATGAGGATGGAGGGAAATACACAGTACTCATAACTGTGAATGTGAATAGAATGAATTCACCCATAAGATGGAATATATAGCAGAATGGATTAAAAACCAGAGTCCTGCTATATGTTATTTACAAGAAACACACTTGAAGCAGAGAAACACAGAGAGAAAAAGTAAGGGTTGAAGTAGAATCTATTATGCTTCAACTCTAGTTTAAAAAAAAGGCAGAGGGTAGCAATCATAATCTCAGACAAAGCAAAAGCAAAAATAGACCTAATTAAAAGAGATAATTTGAAAAACTACATTTTGTTAAGAGGTACCATAGAAAACGGAGGAATATCAATACTAAACATATTGTACCAAATGGTATAAAACCAAAATTCTTCAAGGAAAATTTAATTGAGTTACAGGAGTAAATAGACAGTAAAACTATACCAGTGGGAAACCTCAACCTTCCTCTTTCAGAGCTAGACAAATCTAACCAAAAAGTAAGCAAGAAAGAAGTTAAAGAAATGAGTAAAATTTTAGAAAAGTTAGATATGACAGACTCTGGAGAAAATTGAATGGGAATAGAAAAAATATATTTATCTTTTTCTCAGTGGTACATGGCACCTTCACAAAAATTAACCCTGTGTTAGGGCATACAAATCTCACAACCAAATGCAGAAAGGAGGAAATATTAAATACATCTTTTTCAGATCATAATGCAATGAAAATTGCATTTAATGAAGAGGTGTAGAAACAGATTAAAAATCAATTGGAAACTAAATAATCTAATCTTAAGGAATGAATAGGTCAAAGAACAAATCATAGAAACAATAATTTCATTACAGAGAATGATGACAGTGAGACAACATACCAAAATTTATGGGCTGCAAGCAAAGTAGTACTTAGGGGAAATTTTATATCTCTAAACACTAACATCAACAAAATAAAGAAAAAGATCAATGAATTGGACATGAAACTTTAAAAAGCTAGAAAAAGAACAAATTAAAAATCCCCAATTAAACACCAAATTGAAAATCCTGAAAATCGAAGGAGAGATTAATGAAATTGAAAGTAAGAAGACTAATGAACTAATAAATAAAATTAGAAATTTTATGAAAAAAATAAACCATCAGTTAATTTTATTTTTAAAAAGAAAGAAGAAAATCAAATTAGCATTATCAAAATTTAAGGGCAAATTCACCACCAATGAAAATGAAATTAAAACAACTGTTAGGACCTAATTTGCCCAATTATATGCCAATAAATCTAACAATCTAAATGAAATAGAAAAATGTTTACCAAAATATAAATCTTCCAGATTAACAGAAGAGGAAATAGAATACTTAAATAACCCCTATATTAGAAGGTGAAATTGAACAAGCCATCAATGAGCTCCCTAAGAAAAAAATACCCAGGATCAGATGGAGTCATAAGTGAATTCTGCCAAACATTTGAATAGCAGTTAATTCCAATACTACATGAACTATTTGGAAAAATGAACCAAGAAGGAATTCCACCAAATTCCTTTTATGACACAAATATGGTATTGATACCTAAATCAGGAAGAACAAAAGCAGAAAAATAAAATTAGAGACCAATTTCCCTAATGAATATTTATACAAAATAAACAACCATGGATCACGAAGATCATGTACTATGACCAAGTAGGATTTATACTAGGAATGCAGAGCTAGTTCAATATTAGGAAAACTATTAGCATAATTGACCTTATCAATAACAAAACTAACAGAAATTATCTTAATAGATGCAGAAAAAGCCTTTGATAAAATACAACACGCATTCCTATTTAACAAACAAACTAGAAAGCATAGGAATCAATGGAACCTTTCTTAAAGTGATAAGTAGAATCTATCTAAAACCAAGATCAAATATTATCTGTAATGGGGATAAGATAGAAGTCTTCCCAATAAGATCAGGGGTGAAGCAAAGATGCCCATTATCACTGCTATTATTCAATATTGTACAAGAAATGTTAGCTAAATCAATCAAAGGAGAAAGGGAAATTGAAGGAATTGTAATAGGCAATGAGGAAATGAAACTATCACTCTTTGAAGATGATATGATGGTATGCTTAGAGAATCAACTAAAAAAACAGCTGAAATAATTAACAACTTTAGCAAAGTGGTAGGATATGAAGTAAACCCTCACAAATCATCAGCAAATCTATATTTCTACCAAGAAAGTCCAGCAAGAAGAGATATAAAGAAATTCCACTTAACTATAGAATATGTGGTTTATATCAGATTGCTTACTGTCTTGGGGAGGGGTAAAAAATTTTCAGAAAAACCTGGAAAGACAACACAAACTGATACAAAGTGAAGTGAGTAGATCCAGGAGAACATTGTACATAATAACAACAATATTGTATGATGAAGTGTTGGGAATGACTTACCTATTCTCAGCAATACAATGATCTAAGATGATCCGGAAGGACTTATGATGAAAAATGCTGTCCACCTCCAGAGAAAGAACTGATAGAGTCTGAATGCAGATCGAAGCATGCTTTTCAAAACTTTATTTTTCTTGGTGTTTTTATGGGGGGGGGGTAGGGGGAGGTTGTCCTTTCTTTCACATCATGACTAATGTGGAAATATGTTTTTGCATGACTGTACCTGTATGACATATCAAATTGCTTACCTTCTCAATGAGGGGGAGGGAATGAAGTGTAGGAGAGAATTTGGAACTCAAAATTAAAAAAAAAACTAATGTTAAAAATTATTTCTTACATATAATTAGAAAAAAATAAAAGATTAAAATAAACAGCTTACAACCAAGGACATTCTGTCTGGCAAAACTGAGTTTTCACAGGGGGAAAAATGGACCTTTAATGAAAAGATTTCTAAGCATTCCTGCTTTCTCTTCCTGACAAAAATGGCAGAAGTAAAGTAGAAATGCAGGCACAAAGAGAAATACAGAAAAGTGTGCATTTGTTTATTTAGGAAGAGAAGAAATAAATATCTTCTCAGAATTGTAATATCTTTAAGGGTCATAGAGAGAGGTAAAATGACAGAGGGCCTATGGGCCATTTTGTTCTGTTTTAAGAGTCTTGGAGGATAAAAATAGGAGTGATAGGAAACTATAGAAAGGAAGAAAGGAGGAGGAAGGGGAGGAAATCACTAGTACATAATAGAAGTACATAAGATGAAGACTAATGTAGTCATGGAAAAAGTGGTGCAAGGCAGGAAGTTAACATTTATTAAGCGCCTGAAACTGTTTCAATGCTTTACAGGCATTATCTCATTTGATGCTCACAACATAGGGGGACATAGGAGTTGTTACTCCCATTTTGTAATTGAGAAAACTGAGGCAGTAATTTGCCTAGGGTCACATATTAAGTGTCTGAGATAAATTTTCAATTCGGGTCTTCTTGACAACCAGGCTCAGTTCTGTAACTACTGTGCCACCTAGCTGGTGGGCATCATCATTCCCTCATAGACAAATGAACAAGGCATATGAACAGGCAGTTTTCAAAGGAAGAAATTTGAACTATTAACAACTATATAAAATGCTCTAAACCACTAAGAATTAGAGAAATGCAAGTTAAAGGAATTTTAGATTTCTTCCTCTCACCCACCAGATGATGAGCAAAGATAATCAAAGAAGAAAATGACAAATGCTGGAGCAGCTGTGGGAAGACAGGCTTCTAGTTCACTGTTGGTGGAACTCTGAATTGGTTCAGCCGACTCTGGAAAACAATCTTGAACTATGCCCCCAAATTAACCAAACTGTACATACATCTGACCCAGCTATAACATAACTAAGCCTAATGCTCCAAAGAAATTAAAGAAAGTAGAAAAAGTATTTCTAGGACTACTGTTTCACAGTAGACAAAAGCTGGAAATGAAGAGGGCATCCTCCTACTGGGGAGTGGCCAAACAAATTATGGTGCATGACTCTAATGGATTTTTGTACAATAATACATGATGAAATGAATAGTTTTAGGGAAACTGATACAGATTGAAGTTAGGAGAATAATTTATACAGTAACAACAGCATTATAGAGAAAAACAACTTCAAAAGACTTTCTTTAGAACTCTTGATTAGTACAATGATAAACTAAGAGTCCAGAAGACTCAAGCCAGCACATGCTGCTCACCTCCTGCCAGAGAAGGGTATGAATTTATGCAGAAAGAAGCAGACATTTTTGTTCATGGTCAATGTGGGAGTTTGATTTGTTAGCCTTGGCATGTGTAATGGGGGACGACATCAGTTTGCTGAATTGGCATTGTCCACAGGGAGTACACTTCAATAGTTGCTTCTGAGAAAATGCCAAGGCTAGGAACATATGTGGACACTCTGTAACTGTTTCTGCATTAGCCTCCCACTACTTGATTGGGAGGAGCCTTTTTCTATCAGCTGTATATCCTCAAAAGGGCTTGAGGCAGCTCTGTTTGGGGGGCTTTTGGTGACTTTTGGGAATCTAAGGAAGTGAGGTGACTCCTTCATTAATAGCTTCCTATGAGACAACCATGCTGTAGGGTGTTCCTCCCCCACCCCCACCAGGCCATATAGCCCCCAAAAGGCAGGCCCTGTCTTTGGTCTTTTCTTCTGTTCTTTTCCATCCTAGGTGAGGGAATGGAGTCTTTGATCTGGGCTGGGAGTGTGAGCCACACCATCTGGGAGTACAGGAATCCAGACTGGGTATATCAGCTAGACTATTATTAACATCCTGGGGAACAAGAATGGGGGAAGGGAAGGAAGTGAGAGGGACAGATTATAAATGCATATTAAAAAACCCAAATAAACTAACTTACTATTAAATTAAAATGATACATTTGTTTTTAAAAGAAAAATGCAGTAGACACTTGTGAATCATAAAATCCAATTAAATTATTTTAATAAAGCTTAAAAATACATAATGCTAGAATAAATGAATAAAGCCCTTATTAAGCACTTCCTGTGTACAAAGTACTGTGCTAAATACTAGGGATACAAATAGAAAAGCAGGACAGGCCTTGCTCACATTCTAGTGGGGGAGACAACGTATGGGGAAGGCTTCATCTGGAGAGTCATCTGGAAAGGTCCTTAGGGTACAACAAGAAGACAGATGTTAACACATCTTCTCTAATGTGGTTTCTACTGATAAAATCCGATAACTTTCTGATGGTTGAACCATTTGACAATGCCACAGGCTTCAGAATTTTCCTTTCTGGGTCTTCAGTCACTGTGGTTAAAAACCCTCCACCTGGTCTATTTCAATGGCTTCCTAATTGATTGCCCTACCTCAAGTCTTTCCCTACTCCAATCCCTCCTCCAGAAAGAGCAGTCAAAGTGATTTTCCCAAAATGCAGTTGGGTCTGACCATGTCAACCACCCTCCTTAAGAAGCTCCAGTGGTTGGGGCAGCCAGATAGCACAGTGAGTAAGGGCACCGGCTCCAGTGTTGAGAAGACCTGGAGATCGAATCCCGGGCTCAGACACTTAGCACCCACCCAGAAACACCTGGCCGTGTAACCTTGAGCAAGTTACTTAACCCCAATTGCTTAGGGGCGGCCAGGTGGCTCAGCGAGTAAGAGCACCGTTTCCAGTGTCGGGATGACCTGGATCAAATCCGGGCTCAGATACTCAGCACCACACCCAGAAATAACTGGCTGTGTAACCTTGAGCAAGTTACTTAACCCCGATTGCTTTAAAAAAAAAAAAAAAAGAAGCTCCAGTGGTTTCTGATTATCCCCATGGTCAAATACAAAGCCCTCTGTGGGGCACTTAAAGCCTGCCACAATTTGGCCCCTTCCTACCTTTCCAGTCTGCTTATAACCCATTCTCTTCCACCCACTCAGTGGTCTCCTTGCCATTCCTTGCACACTCTGCCTCTGGACCCTATGACTTTGGCTTTTGTGCTGGCTGTACCCCACACCTGTACTACTCTCTTTCCTTGTTTCTGCTTCTCAGTCTCTCTGGCTTTCCTTAAGACTCAATTTAAATTCTACCCACTACAGAAGGCTGGATAGTTAGTTGCTGGTGCCTTTTCTTCTAAGATCATCTTCCATCTGCTCTGTGAGGTCCTTGGGAGCAGAGACTAGTATTGGTGCATTTCTTTGTATTCCTAACCCTTAGCACAGTGTCTAACACACTTAATAAATGCTTCTTATCCATCCTTGCACACCTAGCAATAGTGAGAGTCAGGATTCAAAGTGAATTCCTCTGAATCCAAGGCCAGCAATCTTTGCACTATGCTACTTTGCCTCTGACCCATGGAATGGGTCAGCATTTGAGTAGAGGCTGTGAGCTCCATTGCTGGGGTTGAGGTAGATGGAATGAGCTTTAAAGGAGGAGAAGTTGCTGAAAGAGAATAGCAGCAGAGGGTCTGAAACTCCTAGGAAAGGTTGGAGTCTATCTCCTCTCTGTTGGCCCAGTGCTTCTGGAGGCATGAGAGAAGGTGTATGCAATACTGGAGAGCATGGCTAAGTATCCATACAGGTCTGGAGCATAAGACTTTGGCTGGAGATGCACTGTTAATGTCGTCTTATTCCCTCTCTAAGCAGCTTAGCCCCAGGATTCCACCAACCCTTGCTGTGACTCTCAGGTCAGACTAATCACAAAAACATTGCCCTTGCAATCCACTATGCTTCACTCAGAACCCTCATGATTCCTTTTTAGTCTGCCCAACACCAGTTGCTGGCCACCTCTTCCTGCTCCTTCCTCCCAATCCATGGCAAGTCCATAGCTCTGGTGCCCCTATATCCTTTCATTGTGTATTCTGGAAACCCTTTTCTATTGTTAACCAATTGCCCTTCATCTTAGACCTGTCCTCTCCTCCCTCAAATCACCTTGTATTTACTTATAATAATGCACATCTATATCCCTTGCCCATAGAATATAAACTCCTTGAGGGCAGGAACTACTCCTTCCTTCCTTCCTTCCTTCCTTCCTTCCTTCCTTCCTTCCTTCCTTCCTTCCTTCCTTCCTTCCTTCCTTCCTCCCTTCTTTTCTTCCTTCCTTTCTTCTTTTCTTCCTTCCTTTCTTCCTCCTCCTCCTCTTCTTTATTTTTTATTTTGCTTTTTGAAGGGCAATTGGGGTTAAGTGACTTGCCGAGTCACACGGCTAGTTTTTTGTGTGTGTTAAGTGTCTGAGGCTGGATTTGAACTCAGGTCCTCCTGACTCCAGGGCCAGTGTTCTATTCACTGTACCACCTAGCCTCCCCTCTCCTCTTCTTCTTTTCTCCTTCTCCTTCTCCTTCTCCTTCTCCTTCTCCTTCTCCTTCTCCTCCTCCTCCTCCTCCTCCTCCTCCTCCTCCTCCTTCTTCTTCTTCTTCTCCTTCTTCTTCTTCTTCTTCTTCTTCTTCTTCTTCTTCTTCTTCTTCTTCTTCTTCTTCTTCTTCTTCTTCTTCTTCTTCTTCTTCTTCTTCT
>NW_027185852.1:31142997-31170565 GCF_028583685.1 Petaurus breviceps papuanus
CTTCTTCTTCTTCTTCTTCTTCTTCTTCTTCTTCTTCTTCTTCTTCTCCTCTCTCTCTTCAGTACCCAGTATAGTGCCTGTCAGACAGTAGAAATCCATAAATACTTACTAAATTGAACTGAAATCTAATAGTTGGAGACTTGGAAACAATGCAGATGCACATCAGTTGAGGAATGGACAAAGAAAATGTGGTACCTCAATATAATGGAATATTATTGTGCTGTAAGAAATTATGTGTGATGAATACAAAGAAGCATGCAGAGATCACCATGAACTGATACAGAAAGAAGTCAGCAGAGCCAAGAAGACAAGATATACAGTGACTACAATATAAATAGAAAGAACCACGTTCCAAAAAAATCAAAACAAAATGCAACAAAATTACAAAGCTCAAGTAAGACTTGAGTCTTATAATGAGAAAATACCCCTCAGTGCACCCTTCATGAAGGTGGGAGGACCACACGTGTTACACATGGCATATATTTTCAACCTTTTTCAATTTATTGATCAGTTATGCTGATTTCTTTCTCTCTAAAAAATACTATTTGCTACACAGGATGGATGGATCTCTGGGGCGGGGAGAGAAGGTAGAATATTTGAAATAACTATGATAATGTAAGAAACAAAAGCTATCAATAACAAATTATCTTTTAAAAGGAAAACAAATAGGGGCGGCCAGGTAGCACAGCGAGAAAGAGCACCGGCTCCAGTGTCGGGATGACCTGGAGATCGAATCCCGGGCTCAGACACTTAGCACCCACCCAGAAACACCTGGCCGTGTAACCTTGAGCAAGTTACTTAACCCCGATTGCTTAAAAAAAAAAAAAGAAAACAAATGGGGTGGCTAGGTGGTGCAGTGAATAGAGAGCACTGGCCCTGGAGTCAGGAGGATCTGAGGTCGACAAATTCGACCTCAGACACTTAACACTTACTAGCTGTGTGACCTTAGGCAAGTCACTTAACTGCAATTGCCCTGCCCTTCTCCCTCCAAAAAGCAAAACAAGAAAAGAAAAGAAAACAAGTAGCTGGGTTCTTAATGGGATGATGGAAGGATGGGGGATGGTCATTCAGCCCTTCCTGGGTTTTCAGAAGGACCAAGTGATCAGAAGAGAAGAGGTGATGGCACTGGTCAGGAGGGATTGGGGTAGGGAAGACACCTGTGACTTCATTGATACAGGAAACTTCCAGGTGAGGAAACTCCTACCAAAGCAAACTGGCAATTTTTCTATAATTTGTAGTCATCTTTGAGAGTTGCCCCTGGCACTGATGAGTTAATTGACCAGCCCAGGGTCACACTGTCCATAAGCTAGACTTGAGCCCAGGTCTCCTTGGCTTTGAGGCTGGATTTCTAAAGCTATTAGGTTATGCTTCCTCTGCTCACATGAACAAGACCAGGGAAAAAGGTGGCCCTTAGATCCATCATGGTCTTTTCGGAAGGCTGTGGTCATGGGGGCAGCACCTGGACATCTCACTTCAGCATCTCTCTCTTCTGTGGTCACAGTGAGGCCAGGGTAGGGCATGGATGGTGTATGGTCTCTCCTCTAGAGTCTGGCCCCCGCCTCCCTAACAGGGGGCCTAGTGGCTGAAGGGAAGTGGAGAGAGCCTTCCAGATGAAGACCTCTGATTCCAGTTCCTGGGGCAAGTGATGGGGAAGACTGTGCTGCTCCTCATTTTCTGTATGCCTGCACAAAAACTGCATATTCCCTCCTCCAGGCCTTACTGTGCCTGCTGTCCCCTGTGCTCTCCCTTCTCATCTCCACATCCTAACTTTGTTGAAGTCTCAGCTAAACTCTTACCTTCTGGAAGTTGGGTTTTTTTTTTTACAATCCTCCTTAATCTTAGTATCTTCCCTCTGAGAGCATTGCCGATTAATCTACAAATGCTGACTTCAGGTATTCTGATATCTTGTCCTATTTTGGAGTTACTTTGAGCACACATGCCATTACATCAAATTTTTGTTCTAGTGTTCCCTCCCTGCCTGCAATGTGTGTGGTGTGTGTGTGTGTGTGTGTGTGTGTGTGTGTGTGTGTAGAGACAGAAAAATGTAGAGGGTGGGAGAATGGCAGGGAGAGGAGAGGAGAGGAGAGAGAGAGAGAGAGAGAGAGAGAGAGAGAGAGAGAGAGAGAGAGAGAGAGAGAGAGAGAGAGAGAGAGATTGTATTTATATGTATACTTGTCTTTCCCATTAGACTGTGAGCTCCTTGAGAGCAGGGACTGTCTTTTATGTTTCTTTGTTACCCAAGAACTTGACACAGTGCCTGACATATAGTAGGAGCTTAATAAATGTTTGTTGATGACTTGAATCAATTTTCCTTTCCTCCTAGAATTCCTTGAAGGGCCAGCTTCAATGCCACCTCTTCTAGGCAGCCTTCTAGTCCAGCTCCTCCCAGAGTCCTTTGCCCTTCTGGAAGCCCTTTATACTCTGCTGGGTTTCAGGGAGACTTGCTGGCTTCTAATGCCTTGCCAAGGCTGTGAGCCCTGTCTTGGCATCTCCCTGGTAGTAAGCACCTTGCTCATGTGAAGCAGCAGGCAACATTCCTCAATGTCAGAGTGGAGAAGGACACCCTGGGAGGCTGGAAAAGGAGCAGGAATCCCTAACCAGCTCTGCTGTTCTCTCCTGGTGACTTCCTCTTTCTGCTTCACAGGTACCTTTGCTGGATCTTCCTCACGTGCTGCCTGCCAACTCTGGATCCCCCCAGGGCTCTATCTTCTCTTCGAGAATGATTATTTCTTTCTTGTATTAATAACTAATTATTGGATCAGGACCAAGGTTTTATCCTTTTCTACTTCCTCATACAGAAATCAACCAGTGTGGGAAATCTTGCTCAAAGACTTACCCAGGCTAAGATGTAATGAGACAATAAGAGAAATTCTAACTTTAGGCTAATGGATGGATTCCTGCTCATTGTGTTTACTCAGACAGAAAACGCTGATTTTCCCTTTTGTCAGGTAGATGATATGGAAATTAATCAGTCTCTTTGACCAAGACTTGGGTGATCCCAGTCCCATATCCCAAGACCTTCATTGTAATATAGCCCATCTCCTGTTAGAATATTGGTTCTCTCATTAACTGATAAGCAATCAGAGTTGATTGCTACCCTCCAGAATACCTGGGCATATAAACTGTGAACCCACCACCATGAGGGGTCTTTGGCATTCTACAGTGCCACTGACCTTTTATTTAAATTCTGGCATTATTAATAAGATGATTAAATTATCCAGAAATTATGTTTCTCAAACTTTTAAAATGCCACATCTTCTTCTAGACCATTTTGATTAGGGATCTCATCAGCTCCCAAGGACCCAATGGTCATCTCTATGAGGATTATTCTCAAATCTACTTAGCCAGTCTCAATCTCTCTCCTGATTTCCAGTCTCAAATTTCCAATTTCCTATTAGTCATCAAAGATTGCATGTCCAGTAACTCAACATGGACAAACCTGAATTCATTTTCTTTCTCCCTAAGCCCTCTCCCCACCACCTCCTAACTTCCCTGTTACTGTTGAGGGCAAACCCATCTTCCCAGTCACTCAAGCTTGCAACTGCCATTCTTGACTCTTCAGTCTCTCTCATCCCCCATATCCAATCTGTTGCCAAATCCTGTCAGTCTTATCTTTGTAACATCTATGCCTTTTAGTTTTGTTCTGAGACTGCCCCCACCCTAATGCAGACCCTCATCACCTCATGCCTGGACCATTGCGCAAGCTGGGTCTGCCTGCCACAAGTCCCTCCCTACGCCAATCCATCTTGCCTTCAGCTGCCCAATTGCACTTTCTAAGGTGCAAGTCTGACCATATCACTCTTCCTAAATAAACTCGAGTGCCGCTATCACTGTATTGCTTTCAGGATCCAATATGAAATCCTTTGTTTGGCCTTTAAAGCCCTTCATAACCTGGCCTCTTCTTTACCATTTTTTTTCCTTTTTTTTTAAGCAATCAGGGTTAAGTAACTTGCTCAAGGTTACACGGCCAGTTATTTCTGGGTGTGGTGCTGAGTGTCTGAGCCCGGGATTCGATCTCCAGGTCGTCCCAACACCGGAGCCGGTGCTCTTACTCGCTGAGCCACCTGGCTGCCCCCTTACCAATTTTCTAACACCTTAATCCTCCCACCCACCCCTACAATCCCACAGGTACATACTCTATGATCCAGTAACACTGGCCTCTGTTCTTCAAACCAGACACTACATCTCCCAACTCTAGGCATTTGTACTGGCTGTGCTCCCTGCCTGGAATGCCCTCCCTTTCTATCCCCATGTCCTAATTCCTCTGGCTTTCTTCAAGTCTCAGGTACTATCTACAGGAAACCTTTTCTGATCTTCTCCCTCCCACCTCCCTCCCCTCCCCTATTAGTATCTTCCTTCTGCTCTCTCTATATTAGTAGTTTCCAATCAGTTACAAGTGGATAAGTCTCCAGACCTGGAGTCAGGAAGACCTGAGTTCAAATGTGGCCTCAGCTACTTACTAGTTATATGACCTTGGGCAAGTCCCTTGACCTCTGTTTGCTTCAATTTCCTCAGCTATAGAATGGGAATAATAATAGCATTGCTGTAAGATCACATGAGATAATTGTAAAGTATTTAACACAATGTCTGGCACATGGTAACAACTATACAAATAGAAAGTAATATAATTATATATAGTTATATAGTAGCTATCTATCTAACAAATAGTAATTGCAATATAAATGTTAGTGACTATCTTGTACGCACACACCTGATTTCCCCCTTATTGGACTGAACTCCTGGAGGGCAGAGATTGTTTTTTTTACCTTTCTTTGTGTCCTCAGAGCTGAAAACTGTCTAACACATGGTAGATATTTGATGCTTGTTGATGATGAATCTGGAATTCCAGTGCCAATTTCCAGCAGGCTGCCTGTACCTTCAACTTCTCCTTCCCCTTGCCCAGCCTGGGTTTTTCTGCCCAGGCAGCTCAGATACTTTGTTGTAGACCCAAAGTCTGAGGTCTCCCTTGAAGGGGAGAGAGGAAAGATGGGGGCTGATGGAGGTTCTTGGGAGGCAAAATGCACTGTGGGCTTTTGGCAGAGAAGAATAGGACAGCTGAGTAGTAGGCATGACCAGGCCCCCAGCCACCATGGGGCACCATGAATCTCTGTCAGGCCAAGCCTTCAGGGTTTGGGGGGAGGTAGATGCAGCAGAGAGGAGGTCTGTTGGGCAGATGCACTGATGTCAGCTTCTGACAGTGACCTCACTCTTGGCCAACTCTTGGGTTGGTAATGAGAAGGGCATCCCAGGGAAGGCCTCCAATCATCTCCTTCCCCAACCCCAAGACTCCTCCAGAGACTTGCTGTCCACATAAGGGGGATGAGAGAGCCCCTATAGTTCCTGGATCTCCAGGGATACCTAGTTCCTATATGCACTTCCCAGGATGTTAGAAAGGCCCTACTGGAGGGAAGAGAGGAAGGTCCCAGTTGCTGGGAAGATACCTGGCAAAGATGGGTGGATTGAGTTAGGAGACTAATTCCAAATACACAGCCTTTATTCTGTACGATCCCAAGACTCAGGGACTTCAGAGAGACCAATCCTACCATCCTACAGATGAGGAAATAGAAGACCAGAGAGGGAAAGGGCCCAACCCACAGGTAGCAAATGGTGGGACTTGAATATGACCCCACAGCTTGACCTCATATCAAGGGCTTTCCTCTAAACCTTGATGCCTCAAATCAACTCCCTTCACAACATGACAGCTAATCCGACCTGCTTGTCCCCAGACCTTCTCTTCTCCAGGTTAAAAATGCCCAATTCCCTCAATGACTCCTCAGATGATCTCTCCATCCTGATCACCCTCCCCCAGCTCTTCAGCTCATCAGTGTCCTACTTAAACATGGCACCCAGTGGTTGGACAACCATTTTGGGAGATTCTGGGAGGTTCTCACCCAGGTACAGATTTATTTGAGGCTTCTGTGGTCCCTTCTAGCTCTGGTCATCTATGGCCTTAGGTTTAATTTGGGGGAGGGAGAAATCAGAACTGAGTTGCCCATCTGCAGTTGGGCTGGGAAATTGACTCCTGGCAGGAAGGTAGACAGACCACAGCTGTCCCAGGGTCTAGGGGTTTGGGGGGAGGGGCTCAGTAATTGGCCTGAGATGGATGGGATCATGGCCCCTTCCTCATGGCTGTTGGGAGTGGGCCTGCCCTCATGTTACTGTTCTCTTCAGTTGGCTAGAGTGGCTGGTTCTTAGCAGGAATGAGCATCTCAGTAACTGGCACGAAGTGGATGGACTGCCCATCCATCCCTGATGGCTGAGTAAGTGTGGGCATTTTCTGGCCCCAGCTGTCAGAGTACACGAGACAACAGGCCACAGCAGCAACAATGGTTTGTTTGGGGGTGGGGGCACCTTCCTCTGACACTTTCCAGGTTACAAAGTGAGGCTGCCTCTCAGTAGCCCTGGAAGGTCAGCAGTACTATGGACAGTTACTCCCATTATACAGGGGAGGACATGGCTCAGAGACGGAGAGGGACTTGTTTATGGTCACAAGGCTAGCAGGGGCAGGAACTTGGCTCCCAGCCCTGTGTCCTTTCCTGTCCCCTCCCCATTCACCCCCTGTGACTGGTGTTCAGCCACAGTGGACTGGGGAGGCCACATGGTCCAGCCCTGTGCTCCAAGCCCTGTCAGTGCCCAGAGGCTGACTGCTGTGCCACTGGGGATCAGACAGATCTTACACCATCCCAGACCCCCTGGGCCTTCCTGAGCCAATGGCCTTCCCTCCTCTGACCTCAGGGCATAAATAAATAACTTATGTAATAAATAGCTGCCCCAGGTGCCAAGAGCTTGCTCCAGGGCCTGGCTCTACTCAGCCTTAGGTGGGACCCAGTTACAAGTAGTGCCTTTCCCCAGGTTCCTCTGGCACTCTTCAGCTGCCCTGCTGAAGGCCTGGGGGGTTTGGCCCCTGGCAGCTGTCCCTCTCTTCTGTTCCCTGGGTCCAGCAGGCCTTTTGGAGGGCTTCTCCACTGGCTGTCTGCCCAGCTATCCTACCCAGCTGGCAGGTGGGTAGGTCAAGATCCAGGGAGGTGGGCTGCTGATGACTTTGGGCTCCAGGAGAGGGGTCACTGGCCCTCAGCCTAGGCACCCACAAGCAGCAGCAGAGAGGCTGTCCACTGTCCGCCAGGTGTTGCTGACATCCATGAAGGAGACGGCTTTGTAGGCTGTGGGCCGGCAGCAGGGGTGGCTGAGTACCCGGACAGCACCTCTCCCGGACTGGGCAGGGAGGCGGCCGGTGCGCAGCAGGTGTGCCAAGCTGATATCATGGTTGGAGCGGACCTTTGGGCAAGCCCCACTGCAGTACTGGAATCGGATCAACTCGTCAGAGTCATGGCCCAGGCCCAGCTCGTGCACCTTCACCAGCTCTGTGCGCAGGTGGCAATCTATCTTTGCCCTCCTGTGGCCCTGGCTCTGATTCTGGCCTCGGCCTCTTTCCCGCTGGCCTGGCTTGCCCTGGGCCTGACCCTGTAGCAGGGGTGACAGCACTGGCTTTGGCCCTCGACCTCCTCTCAGGGGCTTGGGGGTGCCTGGGATTGCCTCTGAAAGAAAGGGACAGAGTCCTTGGTGGGGGCCCACACCAGACTCCTCTCACCCCCCCCCCCCCAGTTTCCATCTCTTTTGGACCCCAGGAACCTGCAAAGGAATCTGGCCAGTCTTAGTATCCCCTCTTTCCCCTTTCCATGCTCTTGCCCCCCAAATTCACTTACCAGGCAGGCCTTGGGCACCAGGTCTAAGGGTTCCAATGAGGGGCACCCTGGGACCAGGGCTAGAAAGGGCTGGGGGCAGCATCAGCATCAGCATTAGCATGAGGAGGGCCCCTAGGGCTGGGCTCTGACTTAGGGATGCCTACAGGAGGGAGGGAGGAGATGTAAGTATGTAAGCCACGGAGGTGGTGGAGAAGGATAGAATTTGAGATGGGGGCTGGGTCATAGCTAGGAGCCCTCCCCATCAGCCCTCCCCCTTGGCTTCTAGCCTCCCCTCCCACTAGCTCTGAGCCCCTCCAGAAGTCCTGCCCATCCCAGGCTTTTCCAAGCTGGCTCCACCTCTCCCCACTGGCCCCATCCATCCTCTTCCTCCTGGCCCCTCCTCTCCAGGTTGGTCCCTCCCTCCTCTCCAGATTGGCTCATCCCTTTCCTACAAGGCTGACCTGGGGGTGAGTGCCCAGTATAAGGTGGTGTGGGCCACTGGAGAAAGGAGGAGCGAGTGTTTGGAGCCCAAGGGACCTACTCTCCCCATCCCCTGCCCCAGATTCCATTCTGAGACCTGAGGCCTTCCTCAGTTCTTCCTCAGTTCCCCCATCTATACTCCCTTGATTCTCTCCCTCATATTGCCTTTCAGCTGAAAAGTTTCCTGCAGAAGTTGGGGTTTAGGCTGAGTGTAGAAGCAAGACTGGGAAGCCAAGAGACAGAGGGAAGGCATTACAGGCATGGGCCAGAGCCCGTGCAAAGGTACGGTCAGGAGATGGGATGCTGTGTGTGAGGAACAGCAAGAAAGTTGTGTCACTGAATCAAAGAGTATGTAAGCAGAGGATTAAATAGGAATAACTTTGGAAAGGTAGGGAGGGCTTTAAATGTCCAACAGAGCATTTCATATTTGATATTAGAGGTAATAGGGAGCCACAGGAGTTTGAGGAGGGTCAGACTTGCACTTTAGGAATTTAAAGCTAAAAACCCCATCAGACCTCTCCCTTCACCTTTCCCCTGCTAGACAACCCCAGCCCGCTCTTTCCCCACTCTTTCCCAATTCTCCACACTTGGGATGCCTCCTACCCTTACACTGGAGCTTCCCCAAATCCATGATTATCCCTGAGGCTCCACGTACCCCACCTTAATCCCCTTCTCTCCACTTCCACCCTTCTGGGATCTGTCCCCTGCGGCCCTTCCCCAGGGCCCTTCTGTTAGTCTGCTGGTATTCAGCCCCCCAGTCCTCTATCACTAAAGAGGTCTTCCTCTCTCTTCAGCCTCTACCTCTGGACTCCAAGAGGCCCTTCCTCCCAAACTCAGTGGTCCCCTTGGCCTGGATGGAATTTCGAGAGAGGACTTGGAGACACTGACCAGTCTGTTGGGAAGGTCTCTAAGGGTCTTCCTTCTCCACACCATCTCGGTCCTCGGAAGGCTTCTGGCTTCTGAATCCCCCCTCTTCTGCTCCTCCCTCTAGCTGCCAGCACCCCCAACCAAAGGGGAAAGCACCATACAGGAGAGGAAGCCTGAAAGGAAAAGCAGGCAATTTGGAGCCCAACTTCCTACTTTGTTTTGGACTGGGGTGGGGAGGGGGTCTTCTGAACTCTCACCCTCCTCTGGGCTGCCTAAGGCATCTGGGTGGTAGAGTGGACAGAATGCTGGACCCAAGTCAAGAAGACGTGAGCTCAGATTCAAACTCAGACATTTAATAGCTGTGTTTCCCTGGGCAAGTCACTCTGCCTCCCTCAGTTTCATCTGCAAAATGGACATAATAATAGTATCTATCTGCCAGGGTTGTTGTGAGGATAAAACAAGATAATGTTTGTAAAGCATTTTGTCAACCTTAAAGTACCATAGAAATGCTAGGTATTATCATTTCTCAGTGGCTTCCTGTGTAAAAAGGGGAAGGGGTAGACAAGAAGATTTCTAAAGGTCCTTCCAGCCCTCACATAATATGGCTCTGAGCTGATGAGCCAAGTGTGTCCCCAATGGGGCCTGGCCCTAGAACATTGGGGGTAGACTGCTCTGTTCTTCTGGGCCCACTCTCTCACATCTAGGGGGCCCCCACTTCTCTTTCTGCATCCCCAAGTGAATTCTGGTCTTAGCTGTGCCCCTCCTGAGCTGGGGGACTTGGAGAAAGGCCAGTTGCCTCTCTGTCCTTTAACTTCTTCCTATGTAACATGTGGGTGATACACGGATGCTACTGTCTCCCAGGGGCAGGGTGTTCCACCCTTCTGGAATCTTGCCCCTGGGGCCCTTCTCCAGGCCCTTCTGTAAGCACTTGAAAGGAAAGCACTTGATAGTTACAGAGTGCTAGAGAAATGGGAATTTCTTCCTCCCAAGAGCCTTGGGAGGAAGGCAGGACAGAGATGATCGTGACAGTGGAGTAAATGGAGGCACCGATTAATAAAGAAACAAACCTTCAGTCACATAGGTAACTAGAATCAGACAAGAGCCACGTGCCCTCACCTGGCCAGGACTTCTCTGACACACATGCTCGATGTTGCCACCCTTGGCCTGGGTTCAAGGCCACTTCTTGTATGTGTGTCATTCTAGCTGCAAATGGCAGGTCATACTGACCTGGGCCAGAGCCCAGGCTAAGACCAAAGCTTGGATAACCACTGACACATTCTGTGCCTCAGTCTCCCCCCTTGCACCTAGTTAAGACTGATAAGACAGTGGCTTCTCCTGCCCTGGGAGGAGGCCCTGCTATAGCTCTGAGTGGCCACCAGGTGACAGCCTCTGCCTGATCACAAGGGCTGTCAGCAGCCATGGCCTGGTCCCTTCTGCAGTTTCCACCTGTTGTTAGGCCATGGTCCCAGGCAGACAGTGCCCATCCTGCTCCCTCTGCAGTCCTTGCCCGCCAGGAGGGCCCTAGGTTCTCCCCTGTGTCTGGGGCTCATCTACAGAGCCCTGTGAGGTGGGGTGGGCTAGGAGTTTTCACTGTCTGAGCCAAACAAGGTTAGCCCCTGGATTCAAGATGCAAGGCACTGGTTTTGTGCCCACCATGGGGCAAGCTTCCATCCAGATAGCTGCCAAGGATGGCCCTGAGTCCTCTTGCATTGGAGCCCTGGGTCATTTCATGGCTCCACTGAGTCCCCCTAGCCCTGAGCCCCCAGCCTCTCACCCTGGGTCCCCAGTCCTGGCCCGGCACCCTAGAGCTCCAATGTGGGGTGCTCTCCTTTGGCTGTCTGACATTGTTTTGCCCAGACTTGTCCTGTTCTGACCTTCTTACTGGACACTCCCAGCCGAACCAATCTGTCCTTCCCTCCTTGATCAGGTTTTGAGACATGAGAGGTTTATTGTCAGCCTGGCCAGAAGTCAGAAGCCCCTGCCCTGCAGGTCTGTGGGCACAGGCATATAGGTTGGAGCTCTCGCAGATGATGCTCCCTGTTGGAACTGTCCCCCAGAAAACCTAAGCCCTGGTCTGGTGGGACATGTGGGCAGCCCCTGACTGGAAAGGACCAAAGCACCACCATGGGAGGAAGGCAGGGCCACTCCCCTGGTCCCCATTTGAGCTACTCATGTGGTTCCAGGGCCAAGCTGCTGTGACCTGCACTGGCCAGTCTGGGGTAGGGAGTGGGTATAGGGCTTAATGGGGCCCAAGCAGCCTCCATGGCCACTTTGGGGGGATGTGATTGACCTAAGTGAATGCCAAGGTCTTTTCCAACGTGGAGCTTTGGGGATCCCTAAGTCCTCTGGTCAGGCCAAGCTGGCCTGCTCCCTCCCTCTCTTGAGATGCTATCACCTTCTCCCCTTCTTGGCCTTTCAGAGTCTTCACCCCATTTTCCCTCCTCCAGGAAGCCTAACTAGATAGGTAGGCCATCAGTGAAGCTTCTTTTCCTTACCCCAACCCCGGTCCCTGTGGTACCTGATGCTGCCACCTTAGTACTAAGATCAGCCCATGCTGCTGCCTCTAAGATTTCTCTCCCTAGGGCTCACCTAGCTTGGGAGCTGGGAGGAAAGAGGCTAGGCCTCAGCCCTTTGAGGGGAGCATCCTCTTTGACCTTCCCCCTCCCCAGCTGGGCCTGCTCTTGGAAGAAGATGCTGATGCCGCACCCCTTCCCCAGACCCCCTTCCCCACACGCTCCTCCCCACACTCCCCCAGAGCTTCCCAAAGAGCAAGCATATTTCCACAGGGCTCTGCCTACTAGGCTCTCCCCGCCCTGCCTTGAGTGGGGTAGGGAGTAGGGGTGGGCAGCAGGTTCAAGGGAGGCAGTGCCTCTCTCCACACCTCTATTCCATGCCAGGCCAGGCCAGCTAGCCTCTCCTCCCGGCTCCTCCTGGACGCTTTAGGGAGCCGGCCATGGAGGCTCAAGGACTCCCCCTGGGGACGCAGGTACTTACCTTCTCCTTCTGAGCAGCGATGTCGGCGTCCTGGGCTCCCGTCCCTGGGGACGCCCCGTTAGGAGCCAAGGCTCCGCGGGACCATGTCGGGGCTCCGCACCTGGGGCTCCGCACCTGGGGCTTCCGCCTGCTTGCCTGCCCCAGCTCTGCACCGAGTCGGACTGGGCTCCCTGAGGCCGCGACGGGAACTTGAGTTACTACTGCCTGCGAGGGGCAGGCGGGCAGGGGGCTGGGGCGCTAGGGGGGCGGTCTTACCGGCAGCCAGCGCGGGGCAGGACCGGGCAGGGCGGGGCGGGGCGGGGCAGGACAGGACGGGACGGGGCTGGGCCGGGCTGAAAGGGGGCGTAGGAGGAGGCTGCTGCGGATTAGGGGTCCAGTGGGGGTCCTAGGGGTCCCGGGCCACAGAAGGAGGGAGGAGCGGGACGGCTGAGGAGGTGGCTGCTGGACAGACGCCCGCCACGGGGATCGGGGCTTGCACCACAGGCTACTACTCTGCCTGGGGCCCGCCTCCTCCTTCCGGGGGCCCCCAGCTGCCTGACCCACGAACCAAGGGAGGGCCCCCTTCCGCTAGGACTCCGTGATCCGCTGAGGCAGAGGGGACGGACTCCACGACCCGCGGACGGACTGGACGGCCTAGAGGATAGGGCAGGCGGAGGGCGGGGGCCGAACCCGGAGCCACTGCTGCGCTCTGGGGAGCTATCGCCCAACCAGTCAGGGCCCCAGGAGCCGGGGGGGGGGGGGGGCTAGGGGCGAGCTCGTGTTGGTGTTGGGCGAGGGGGGGGGGGGGGGGGTCCGGGGGGAAGCGGTTAGGCATAGTGGAAAAAGGAGCCACAGAGGGACTCACCGGTCAGCGTGTGAAGGTGAGCACAGGGTGGCCCCGCGCCCAGAAAGCTGCGGGTCTCGGAGACAGGAACCAGAAGCTAGCCGGGACTGCAGGCTTTGGGGCCCCGTCTGAGGGGCTGAGCCCAGCTCCATCCCTCTTCATTCAGCTCCTTGCCTTCGCAGCCGCAGCCGTCTGGTGTCAAATTCCAGCTCTGAAGTCACCTGATCCGGATCTCCAGGCTGGGCTGGGTAGGGCAGGGCTGGGCAGGGGCGGGGGCGGGGGCAGGACGAAAGGCCCCCTAGTTCTGTCAATTCCCCCAGAGTCTTATCCCCTCCCGCCTCTTGCCCTGGGCTGCTCACCTGGTAACTCCTTCAGGGGCCGACCCTTTCCAGCTACCGGTGGGCCTCCTGGCACCTGGGACAGCGCCCCAGAGACTGGGGAGGGGAGAGAGGGCACCAATCTCAACTAAGAAAGGTAGGTGGGCAGGGGAGATCACAGGAGACTAAACAAGGTGGAGGTGGGGAAGGAGGAAAACTGGAGAGCCCTAGGCCCCAGGAGGAGTATGTGTGAATGTGCACAGAGGGAGACAGATCGAAGGTAGGGGATGAGGGGAGGCCAGACCCTGGAAGAAGAGTGGAGGTTAGAAGGCTAATTGGCTACATCCTAGGAGGATTAATAGCTTGTTTTGGCTGAGGCCATCATACCTGTCTCTCTTCTGAGGTTGAGGCCCTACCCCTTGGCCCCTGGGGTGGGGAGGGCACAGAATGAGGAGTCCCTGACTCACCCTCTTACCAACTGTATGGGGCTCTCTGGGCTGGGCTAGGCTGCCAGGGCCCTGGGGGTTTGGAGCCCCCACCTGTTGGTTCTACAGGTGAGTTTAGTCCCTACTCCCTCCGAGTGATTAGGGGTGAGGCTTTCCATACTGGGGCCCTGGTGGGCTTTGGCCTTCAAGCCTTGGTAACATAAGACTCACAACCCCAGGAGTTCTGAAGGAATTATTCTCTTGAAGGACTAGCAGGGCCCAACCCCCAATGCTCTAGGCAACTTGAGCTAGAAGAGGAAAGTCAGGTGCTCCCCTTCCACAGCTACAGATTCACACAAGTATAGAGCATCTGGAAGGAGATCGTCCACTTTCACCTGACTCAGATCAGGACCCCTTTGACAAAGAAATCTGACTAGAGCTCGTGTGGCCCCCTGCTTGAAAACCACTGGTGAGGAGGAGCTCCCTACCAGTATAGTACAATGTGGTCTATTGGTGGACATCTCAGATTCCTGGGAAGTGTTTCCTTACATCAGAGTAAGACAGCGCTCCCTGTTCAACCAACTAGAACATGACCACTTCCTCTGTCACTCCACAGATGTTAAGGAGGAGTGTTCCCTTTGAGTTGTTTCAAGGCCAAACATCCCCTGTTCCTTAAGACAATTAGCATTTGTCAGGATTCTCAACCCTTACCTCATCTGAGCCTGCCTCTCATGCTAGGTCCACAGTGTCCTTCCTCAAAGTGTGCCCCCAGAAATTAACACAGCACATGGGCCAGATGTGCTCAGAGGCCAGGGCACCACCCTCATCTCCTTCACCAGCTGTCTCACCAGCTTTTTTGGCAGCCATGTTGCACTGTTGATTCAAATAAAGTCTTTTCCCAGGTCCTTTTCAGAGAAACATCCTCTATCCATATTGTGCTTTAGGCAATTAATGTTTTGAACCCCAAGTATAAAACTTTATATTTGGTCCTACTGAAATTCATACCAGGTTTGATTATCAATGTGTTTGTTATTTCCAGCTTCAAACCATCTGCTTATTTGATAATTGGGCCATCCCTGTTTTCATTCAAGCAACTGATAAAAATTATTGAATAGGACAGTCAGGCAATAAGCACTTAAATACCTGCTTTATGCTAGACACTGTGCTGAGTGTTGGACTGTGGTGTACCAGTAGAGACTTCCCTCTGGGGTAGCATTAAGACTCTACTTGTAGGAGCTACCTACACTGTGTTTGCCAAGTGATCACCCAGTTCACAGAGCTCTCTGTGAGAGCAGTGATGGGGAACTCACTGATCCTCAAATGTCAGAGGCAGCCCTGGAGAGCTTCCAAGGTTAGAATCCTTGTACTGAGCCTATAGACCTTTTGGCAGCTTCCCACCCTATGGCCCTTCCATCATCTGGAGGCAGAGAACAAGCCCTATCCTCTTCCCCACCACAGCCCTTAAAGACATCTCTGCTGGCTGACATGTTCCCCTACTCTTCCCTTTGACAAGGTAAGCATCCCTACGTCCTATAACCAGTACATACACATGTATGTGTGTGCATATATATGTATCCAGACTTCCCTACATGGGTTTTTGTTTCATTCTCTGTCCTGGTCTTTGTACTTCAAAGGAAGAAAGGGACTCTGAAAGGAAGAAATGAGAAGAGGCTATGTGCCTGGAATGGGAATTACGGAATGCCAAGCTTGGGAAATAGTAGGTTGGTTTGGATGAAAAGTAGAATGTGTGAATGGGAGTGATGTGCAGAGAGCTTAGAGCAGTAGGGTGGGTATAGTTTGGGAAGGACCTTGAATGCCAGGCTGAAGAGTTTGCACATCAGGAGTAAGTCAAGCAAAGGAGCTAGAAAGCTAAGCTTAGGCTCAGTTTCCACTTTTGATTTTAACTATAGTCAAGTCATTTAACCTTTCTGGGACTCAGTGTCCTCATCTGTAAAATGGGGATAATAATGCCAATAGTCCTTGTCTCACTGGGCTGTCATGGAGATAAAATGAGATTAGGATTGTAAAGCATTTAGTAAACCTAAGAGAATGTGCCATTATTCAGAGCTTGGAGACAGCAGAGAGTAAAACACTCAAGTTTTTTGAGCTGGAGACTGATGTGTTCAGGAGGCCTGTGTCCTTAGAAAGATCATTTTGGCAGTTCTGTGGAAGATGCATTGGAGAAGGGAGAAGAGATTTGGGCAGGGAGATGAATAAAGAGACCATGACAGGAGTCCAGGCAGGAGGCTTTGAGAGCCAGAACTAAGGTGGTGGCCGAAGGAGGGCAGGGAAGGGTCTGAGAGATAAAGTGGAGGGTGAATTGATAAAACTTGGAGACTGATTGAATATGGGGGAAAGAGAGAAGTCAAGGATACTAGCTTGTACAGGAGGTCCTTCCCAATCTCCACTCCTGCCCCTCCAATGACCATCCCCACCTCCTTACTAGTTTTCACCTCTCACCCACCAGATGAAATGACCTTGTATTTATTTTTCTGTTTGGGGACATTTTATATGTATACATATTATTTCCCCAGCTAAATGACATTCCCTAGAATGTCAGCTCCTCAAGGCTGTTCCTGTCTTTGTAGTTCCTGTGCCCAGCAGTACAGGACTTGGCACTAGCAAGAGCTATGCTGACTGACTGATTGATTGGTGGCATCTTCCACAGAGGAGGGTGGGGGGAGATGATAGCACAGTTTGGCCATGTTGAGTTTGAGCAACCCAAGTGACATTCCATGGAAGCTCTCCAGCAGGCAGGTGAACACAGGACTGGAGCCCAGGAGAGAGAATCAGACTGTGCATGAACTTGGAGCAGGGAGGAGGCTAATCTGCAGATTCTCAAAGTCTGTGCATAACATTGTCCTTGGTTAAGGGGGCTAGGGGAAAGAAGAACAGGAAAACGGGCATTTATAGGGTTGCTTAGGAGGGAGGGTCCTCCTTTTTCTATGAATCAGCTTGATGGCTGCTTTCCAAGGATCTGTATGTCAGTCTATCTCTGTGTTACAGAGATACCACAATCCTGAGACAGACTCCAGAAAGACAGACTCCATAAATGTTTAAGGCTCAGATTTCTGAAGTCCTTAAAGTCTCCCAAAGGGCTGACCTATGATTCTGACCTCTACAGGCAAGGAGGAGGAAGTGTTTGAACAAGACCTTTGCTTGAGTCATTACTTTGGGGGCACAACTGAAGCACAGCTGGGGTGGGGTTGGATCTGAAGGGAAAGGAAGGGTTCAGGGATGGATATGGTAACATATTGGGGAGGCAAAAAACCTTTGATTTCTTGTGGGCACCATCTCCATCTGCCTTCCATCCCCCAGAGGGACAGATGGCATGACCTAGATCCCAAAGACCTAGGTTTGGGTCCTACTTCTGCTACTCAGCCCCTGCTTGGTCTTAAGCAAGTTGTGCCCATTCTCCAGCATCAATAAAATGAAAAAGTTAGACTAGATGGTCTCTGAGACCCCTTTAGCTTTAAACCTATGATTTGACCACTCTGGTAGGTGGGACCTGCAGCCACTGAAGAGAGAGGTCATGCTGATGCTAAAGTGTGGACATCACTTCCCTGGACTTGGCTCTGGGACCAGGCCTCCTCACCACTTGGCTCTCCCCACTGTAACTGCCACCTAGGAAACCCCGAGGTAGGGGTTGAGGGCTGCATAGCTGTCAACAATTAGCCAATCAATCTACAAGCATTTGCCTGGAACTAAGTAAGCACTTAATACATGCTTGTTGATCAACAGTCTACTATGTCAGTCAGTCAACAAGAATTTTTTGTTATTTTTTAAATTAAAGTTTTTTCAATCAGCAAAAATCCATCTTTTCTCCCTCCTACTTCACCCCACCTCCCAATTGAGAAAGAAAAACAAATCCCTATCACAAACATGTAAAGTCAAGCAAAATTAAAAATCCACATTAGCCATGTCAAAAGAATATATGTTTCATTCTACTTTCTGAGGCCTTTTCCTCTCTCTCTGCAGATGGACTGAATGTTTCACCAGTAGTGTTCTGGAGTCATGGCTGGTCATTAAGCTGAGCAGAGTTCCCAAGTCTGGCAAAGTTGTTTGTCTTTGTTATATTTTTGTCATCGTGTAAATTTTTCTCCTGGTTCTCTTCAGTCTGCACCAGTTCATACATTTTCCCACTTTTCACTAAGCCACCCCCTTCATCATTTCTTGCAACCAATAGCATTCCTTCACACCCACATACAATAACTTATTCAGCCATTTCCCAATCATGGGTACTTCTCTCAGTGTCCAATTCTTTGTCACCTTGAAAAGAGCTAGAAATATTTTTGTACAGAATTTGTTTTGCTTAGGGACCTATGTCAAATGAGATAATAATTGCAAAGGGCTTAGCATGGTGCCTGGAACATAGTAAGTTCTATATAAATGTTAGCTATTGTTATCATCATCATCACCATCACCACCATCATCATCATCATAACTATTGCCTCCCTTAATCTACCCTCCCTCTTACTCTCTCTCTCTTCTTCCCTTTCCCTCTTGCTTCCTTGTTCCATAATATGTATTTTTGTACTGAATTTCATGTGTGTGCATGTGCATGTGTGTGTGTGTGTGTGTTTCTTGGGTGTCTCAAAAATATTAAACTTTAATAACTTGAAACTGCACCAAAACTTTTTGGACACTCTGTACTGTTCTCTCCTTTGAGTAGTTCAGATGTGATCAGATTCAAGCATCACCCACTCCCCCTACTCCTTCCTTCTTGTTTATATAGACTTCTCCTTGGGCACTCTGATTATGTGAGAAATTTTCCTAACCTTCCCTCCTTTTCTCCTTTTCAATTGTCATTTTAAGATGATCAAAACATAACAGAACCACTCCCAGGTCCTTAGTCTATTTAGTCTCCTTTATTTAGACTTCACTCAATGCCTGGGACCTCCTGGCTCTGGAACAGCTTACCCCACCTGTGTTCTGCTCACCAGGGAATATTTCTCCATAAGGCTCACCCATCCCTCCCTGCTCCATTGGGAGTCCATTTTGTGGAAGGGACCAGACCAGCCTGAGTTCATTCTCCTCCTCATCCTGTTCCTGATTTCCCTTTCCTCATACTTCCCTTGATATTTTAGCTCCCTTTTATGTATTGTCTTCCAATAGAGTGGGGGTGAAAAATGAAGGGGGACATTAGAATGTAAGCTACTTGAGGGTAGGGACTGTCTTTCTTTTTGTCTATATTTGTATCTCTGGTGCTTAATACTGGGCCAGGCACTTCTTCATTTGGCAAGCCTTGTCGGACGCCTCATGAGCCTGTGGACCACAGATCACCAAGACCTTCTATCCTCCACTATTTCCTGAAGTCTGTCCATGTTCATTTTGTTCTATCCCACCTCATCCTGTGCCATTTCCTTCTCCTTTTGCCTTCAATCTTTCCTAACATCAGGGTCTTTTCCAATGAGCCTTGCCTTCTTATTATATGGTCACAGTATTTAAGCTTCAGCTTCAGTATTTGTCCTTCCAATTCATAATATGAATAGATTTCTTTAAATATTGACTGATTTGATCTTCTTGCTGTCCAAGGGACTCTCAAAAATCTTCTCTAGCACGACAATTTGAAAGCATCAGTTCTGCGGCACTCAACTTCCCTCATAGTCCAACTCTCACAACCATTACTACTGGAAAGATCATAGCTTTGATTATATGGACCTTTGCTGGTAAGGTAATGTCCCTGCTTTTTAATATGCTGCCAAGATTTGACATTACTTTACTTTGAAGGGGCAAGAATCTTTTAATTTCATAGATCCAGTTGCTGTCTGCAGTGATCATTGAGCCCCAGGATATAAAATCTGACTGTCGCTATATTTCTTCTCCCTCTACTTGCCAAGAAGTGATAGAACCATTGCCATGATATTAGTTTTGTTTTGTTTGCTTTTTGGAGGGGCAATTGGAGTTAAGTGACTTGCCCAAGGTTACATGACTAATGTTACGTTTCTGAGTTCAAATTTGAACTCAGGTCCTCCTGACTCCAGGACCGGTGCTCTACTCACTGCACCACCTAGCTGCTCCTAGTTTTTTTTTTTAATATTGAACTTTGGGCCAGTTTTTGCACTCTCCTTTTCATTCTCATCAAGAAACTTCTTAATTCCTCTTTGCTTTCTGCCCTCAGAGTGGTATTATCTGCATATCTGAAACTGTTGATATTTCTCCCAGTAATCTTGATTCTGGCTTTTGATTCATCCAGCCTGGCATTTCACACGATGTACTCTGAATATATATTAAATAAAAAAGGTGATAATACACAGCCTTGTTGCATTCCTTTCCCAGTCTTAAACCAATCAGTTGTTCTATGCTCAGTTCTAATTGTTGCTTCTTGGTGCTCATACAGGTTCCTTAGGAAACAAGTAAGCTGATCTGGTACTCCCATCTCTTTGAGGACTTGCCACATTTTGTTGTGATCTGCACAGTCAAAGGTTTTAGTGTAGTCAATAAAGCAGTAGATGTTTTTCTGGAACTCCCTTGCTTTCTCCACAATCCAGTGAATGTTGGCAATTTGGTCTCTAGTTCCTCTGCCTCTTCAAAAACCAGCCTGCTCTTCTGGTAACTCTCAGTTCCCATATTGCTGAAGCCTGGAATGCAGAATCTTAAGCGTAACCTTGCTGGCATGTGAAATGAACACAATTGCTCAGTAATTTGAACATTCTTTGGCATTGCCCTTCTCTAGGATTGGGACATAAACTGATCTTTTCCAGTCTTGTGGCTAATGTTGAGTTTTCCAAATTTGCTGGCATATCAAGTGCAACACTTTAACAATATTCTCTTTTAGGATTTTAAATAGCTCAGCTGGAATTCCATCCCCTTCACTAGCCTCATTGCTAGCAATGCTTCCTAAGGCCCATTGACTTCATTCCCCATGCCAGTTATCAGTGATGTTAAGATCTTTCTCGAATAGCTCTTCTGTATATTCTTGCCACCTTTTTTTAATCTTTTCTACTTCTGTTAAGTTCCTATCATTTTTGTCTTCATTATGCCCATTTTTAACATGAATCATACCCTTGATATCTCTAATTTTCTTGAAGAGCTATTTTTTCCCATTCAAATTTCTTCTTCTACTTGTTTGCATTGTTCATTTAAGAAAACCTTCTTATCTCTCCTTGCTGTTCTCTAGAATTCTGCATTCAGTTGGACATATCTTTGCCTTTCTCCTTTCCCTTTTACTTTCCTTCTTTTCTCACCTATTTGTAAAGCCTCAACAGACAGCCATTTTGCTCTTCTTTTTCTTTGGAATGTTTTTTGGTTGCTGCCTCTTGTACAATATTGTGAACCTCTGTGCATAGTTCTTCAGGCACTCTATCTACCAGATCTAATACCTTAAATCTAGTCATCACTTCCACTTCATATTCATAAGGGATGTTTTTTAGATCAATATTGTCTGAGGGATTTCCCTAGTTTCTTCAATTTAAGTATGAATTTTGCAATAAGCTCATGATCTGAGCCACAGTCAGCTATAGGTTTTGTTCTAAATGGCTGTATAGAGCTTCTCTACCTTTGGCTGCAAAGCACATACTCAGTCTAATTTTGATATTGACCATCTGATGATGTCCATACATAGAGTCACCTTTTGGGTTGTTGAAAAAGAGTGTTTGTATGGATATGCTGTGCATGACTACACACGTATAACCTCGATCAAATCACTTGCCTTCTCAGTGAGGGGTGTGGGGAAGGAGGGAGGGAGGGAATTTGGAACTCAAAGTTTTAAAAACAAATGTTAAAATTGTTTTTATATGTAACTGGGGAAAAATAAAGTATTAAGTAAATACCAAAAGAAAAGAGAAGAAAAAGAACATTTGCTATGATCAGCAAGTTATCTTAACAAAATTCTATTAGTCTCTGCCCCGCCTCATTTTGTGCTCCAAGGCCAAACTTACCTGTTATTCCAATTATCTTTTAGTTTCCTCCTTTAACATCCCAATCTTCTATAATGAATGTGACTGAATCACTGCCTTGTTGTGGCAGAGAGATTTGCATAGCTTAATGAAACCATGAGCTTCACTGTGCAGGGTTACCCAAGACAGACATATCACAGTGGAGAATTCTGACAAAAAGTGATCCACTGGAAAAGGAAACGGCAAATCATTTCAGTATCTTTGCCAAGAAAACCCCATGGACAAAATTGAAATGATAAAAGACATGACATCGCAAGATGAGCCCCTCAGGTCAGAAGGTGTCCAACAAGACCCTGGGGAAGAATGGAGGACAGAAACAAGTAGGTATAGTATTAAATGAAGCCACTGGCCAAAACTGAGAGGAAGCTTAGCTGTGGATGTGTCTGGTGACTAAAGGAAAGTCTGATGTTAAAGATTCATATTGTATAGGAACCTGGAATGTGAGATTTATGAACCAAGGTAAGTTGGATGTGGTCAAACAGACAGAGAGACTAAACATCAACATCGTGTCAGTGAGCTTAAATGGATAGGGACGGGTGAATTTAATTCAGGGGATCACTACACAAACAACTGTGAGCAAAGTCCCTTTGAAGAAATGGAGTAGCCCTCATGGTCAATAAAATGGTGAGAAAAGCAGCACTGGGGCATATTCTCAAAAATGACAGGCACTTAGTAGTTGCTTAATAAATGTTTATTTCTTTCCTTCCTCCTTCTTCTGACCCTTGATGATGAAAGGGTTCAGAGGAAACCTATGTATCATCTCCCCATATTAGAATGTGAAATGGATCCTTGGTTAGTCCCCTTGTCATTGTTTGCTTATGTTTCACTTTGTATATTTCTCTTGACTTCTGCATTCGTACCCCAAAGTTTCCATGCAGCATTGTCTTTTCATCAGTAATTCTTGCAAATCTTTGCTTTTATTAAAAGAACATTTCCCTCTATAGGATCATACTCAGTTTTGCTAGGCTATTATTCTCTTTTGCCCTCTGGAATATCATGTTACAAGCTTTCCACTCCTTTATAGTGGTAGCTGCTAAATTGTGTGTAATCCTGAATGGCTCCTTGGTTCTTGGATTCTTTCTTTCCGGTTGTTTGCAGCACTTTTTCTTTGACTTGGAAACTCTGGATTTTAGCTATACAACTAGGTCCTGATTCATGTGAGTTAGAATAATGAAGCTTGTGAAGTGGCATTATTATTCAGATTCACTATTTGAGGCAATAATTATACATAAAATATGCAATTGATCCCAGCCCAATGGAGATATATAAAGAAAAAATTTTTAAATGTTTCTTATCTGTTTATTAACATATATTAGCAAAAATAAGATAATTTTTTTCTCATTCAAGTTTATCTCAAAGTAAGAGAGTAGGTATAGAAAGCAAAATTTTAAAAATTATCTTATCTAAAGAAAAACTTACACTTATGTTATGATAAAAACATTATTTCTCTTTAAAATATTTTAGCAGCCATGGTCTTTACTAAAGTCTTCTCTTTCTTTGAAACTTCATAAATGCACTGGTAGGCACAGAGCTTTATCCACATCTCAGTGAATTTTCTTGATCTTATTTTCACACAATAAGCCAAGTATAATTGGCTAACCTGAGGAATTATCTAAAATCAGTAAGGCTTTAAATTTGATATTATTGTCCTTGCAAAAGTTTTCAACAGTTGGGCTGAAATAACTTGAAAGCTAGTCTTTAAAATCAGCTTTAGTCACCCATGCTTTCTTATTTAGCTGCCAAAAAAGTGGAATTGATCAATGGCAAAGCTTGAGGAGTTTGAAAATTATAAGCAAGTATTGGTTTTAATTTAAAATCTCCTTCTTAGAAAAAATCCCCTTCATCATTATCTTCCAATAAAATTGTCAGGTGAAACTTAGACAATTTAAATTCAGGTAGAATTTTTTCTTTCTTAGAAATATAAGTTCTATTCAAAGTTTTTTTTAAATGAATGTTAAAAATTGCTTTTACGTGTAACTGGAGGAAAATTTTAAAAATAAATGAAGAAATATAAGTTCCAGAAGGTATCTTTTCCTAGAATAAACATGTTTCATCCACATTAAAAATTTGTTGACATTAAATTTCTTCAAAACATAGGGATAGTTACATCACCCTCATCTGCACTGGCCTCCTTGCCTGTAATTTTAACATTATGTAATCAAACTCAGGTTTTGAAGTGACTGACCCAACCAATGATTGCAGTGAAATTCCTTCATATTTCATTTCTTTTCCATTTTCTTTCAGAACCATAATGAAACTTGAAGCTTTTGAGTGGATGGCTGCTCTGCTAAAAGGAGGGCATTTTTTAAAAATTGTAATCTTTAATCCATACTGCTAAAAAGATAAGCCATTTCTATCATTGTAACATGTCCATTCCTCATAGTTGTTTGCAAAAAGCTGATGCAACTTGGTCCTTTTTTTTTCTTTTCCCTGAATGTTTTATAAGGTTACGTATGGTAGTTTCAGGCATTCTGATATCTTGCCCTCTTTTAGAGTTACTATGACCACACCTATTCCACTTGATTATATCAAATTTTTGTTCTAGTGTGATAACAAACCACTCCCTTTTTTTATAATGATAGTGTTTCTCAGGTCTTCCTTTTGTTCACTTTGTTAAAAAGAAACAGCTGTTAGTAATAAGTTGTATCTGTAGTAGCATAGTACATTCACATGTGAGGATAGACAAGCTCAGAATGATTACACAGCAGTATATTAAAACCCTAGACTAGCTTGCGCAATCCAATTAATTGAAATTTCACATTTTCACACTAACTCAAATTTTGCATTATTTGAACTCATATCAATCACAAACTGTCTGTAATGTTCATGGGTGTTTCCATTCAGAAGGTGACCAATGGATTCTGGCTAATTCTACTTTACCCTCAAGTTCAAAGATATCTGGACTGTTTTCTTTAAAAATTTCTTGAAAATATGATTTTTAGACTTTTCTTTTGGTTGTAACTTTCAGGCAATTCAATGATTTTTAATGATCTCTCCTCGTTCTGTTTTCCAAGTCAGATTTTTTTTTTTTACTATGAAATACCTCACATTGTCTTCTATTTTCTCAGTCTTTTGGCTTTGTTTAAATATCTCTTGTTGTGTCATGAAGCTTCTGTTTGGTCCATTCTAATTTTCAGGGAGTTTGTTGCTTGGGTAAGGTTTTGTACCTCTTCTGCCAAATTGTTAGCTTCCTTTCCAATTATTTCTTCTATAACTTTTATTTCTTTCCTAATTTTTCTTTTCATACTCTCAATTAATTTATAAAACTCTCTTAAACACCTTTTCTTAACTTTTGCTTCACATCTCCCAGGAATTCTAGTTGAATTTGTGGCCAAATTTTGTTTTTCTTTGAGGCTTCACTTGTAGATGTTTGGAATCATTCTAGGTTTTCCCCCTTGAGAATTCCTGTCACCATAATAGCTTTTTTTTTTTTCCAAATAAAGGAAATATCCTTTTATTTTCCTCAAAACAACCTTTTAAA
Source organism: Petaurus breviceps papuanus (assembly GCF_028583685.1). Classification (NCBI taxonomy): domain Eukaryota; kingdom Metazoa; phylum Chordata; class Mammalia; order Diprotodontia; family Petauridae; genus Petaurus; species Petaurus breviceps. The sequence continues at coordinate 31,167,965 of NW_027185852.1, forward strand.
ACTTCAGTGTTTCTCCTTAGTCCCAGAATATAAGTATTGCCATTGCATCATTTTATAGGCCATTCCTATTTCCTTTCAGGTTTTTCTTTTTTTTTTTTAATTAAATTTTATGTTTATTTTTAGTTTATATCATTCATTTCCACAAGATTTTGAGTTATAAATTTTCTCTCCATCTTTCCCCTACCCACCACCCCAAAACAGTGATCCCACTGTCCCCTCCCCCAATCTGCTCTCTCCTATATCCTCCCCCATGCCCCCTCCAACTGTCCAGTTGGACAAGATGGATCTCTATGCCCCTGTGCCTATATATCTTATTTCCCAGTTACATGTAAAATAATAATAATGATATATTTTTTTAAAATATTTGATTTTAAAACTTTGAATTCCAGATCATCCTTACTGGGAAGATAAGCAATTCAATATTGGTTGCATAATAGCTTTTAAGGGTGGGATTCTTTCTTTGTTTATTCTTCCAGCCTACTTCATGACTTCAGACTATATCACAGTCAGGCTATGCACTTCTGGAGGGACTGACTGGGCTAGCCTGTTGCTATTTTCTTGAGTTATTGATTGTTGTGTTTTTCTAGGACCTCAGGGATTGCTCAGGCAGGAAACTTATATTCTTCCAGTGCCCCCAAAGAGCTTTCAACCATGGTCTGCTGCCCTTCATGGTACCAGCTCTATACTTTTCTGACCTGGGTTTGTGTCTAAGCAACACATCTGTTTTCTTGCCCCTGGTTGGAGTTCTAGAAGACTGTTGTTGGACTTAGTCATTATCAGCCAGCTGGAAAACTGAAAGTTCATAGCGACAGAACTATAGATTCCCTTTGTTCCGAGATTCCTGCTCTGGTTATTTGCCTGCAAGCTTCAGTCTGGCCTAGAAGCTGGAACTATGACCCGACTCCGCTCTTGGAATCCAAATTACAGAACTCCTCCTTGCTTCTGAATTTGCTCTTCAATAGGCACACAGCCTAGGATCCATGATCCTTCCTTACTCTGGAGTACTACACTTAAGAACAGTTCCCCTTATCAGTCTCCCTTGGATCTAGGACTGAGAACTAGGGAGGGAGCAATGGAGCTGCCAGTTAGCACCTGTTCCTGCAACCTACACAAGCCTAAGCTCTTCTGTATTGGATCTGGAGTCACCTCTTACCTTGGTACACAGCCTCTCCCTATGCTGGAATGCTCTTTGCGGAGCATTTCTGGCCAGAGCCAGGCCCTAGTGTTTAGAGATCTCTCTGTCAGTCTTCCCGTACCCATCGGGGTGAGAAAAATGACTCACTGTGATTTTTCTTGAATTTTCTGAGCAGTATTCAGTCTAGTGCATTTTAAAGATCTGTTTGGATCAGTAGTCATCTATCTGGGCCCCAGTGATGCTCCACAAGCATTTATTTATTTATTTTTTAAAGCAATCGGGGTTAAGTAACTTGCTCAAGGTTACACGGCCAGTTATTTTTGGGTGTGGTGCTGAGTGTCTGAGCCCGGGATTCAATCTCCAGGTCATCCTGACACTGGAGCCAGTGTTCTTACTCGCTGAGCCACCTGGCCGCCCCTCCACAAGCATTTATTACAAAGCATCAAAGTATCTCAGGCATTCTGCTAAGCATTAGAGACACAAAGAAAGACAAAAACATTCCTGCCCTCAAGAGGATTACAGTTTAATATCTGCATACATGTATGAGGAGAAGACAAATACCTATGCATATAGATATTGAGAGATTATCTGTAGGATAAACATAAGGTCATCTGAAAGAGAAAGGCACCAACAGCAGACAGAATCAGAAAAGGGCGACTACAAGAACTGGGGATTTGAGCTGAGTCTAGAAGGTAGCTAGGGAAGCTAGGAGCTGACGATAAGGAGGGAGTCCGCCATCAAACACGTATTAAATTCCTGCTTTTTACCAGGCATTGTGCTAAATGCTGGGATACAAAGAAGGACAAAAGATAGTCTGTGTTCTCAAGGAATTCACACTCTAATGGGGGACACATGTAAACAGCTGTGTGTGAACAGGATACATACAGGATAAGTTGAAAATATTTGGGAAGGGCTGGGAAAGGATTCTACTGGGTGGGATTTTAACTGAGACTTGAAGGCCTCTAGGGAAGCCAGGAGGGAGGCAGAGTTGAAGAGGGAGAGAATCTAGGCCTGGGATTCCAACATTTATATAGATCCTATTATGTGTTAGATACAAATATTATCTCATTTGATCTTCACAACAATTTTGCTTTTTTTTTTTTTTGCCTTTTTCGAGGGCAGTTGGGATTAAGTAACTTGCCCAAGGTTACACAGCTAGTTTTTTTGTGTGGGTGTTAAGTGTCCGAGGCCCGAACCAAACTTGGGTCCTCCTGACTCCGGGGCCAGCACTTTGCTCACTGCGCCACCTAGCTGCCCCAAACTTTGCTATTATTATCCCCATTTTATAGTAGAAGAAATTGAGGCAAACAGAGGTTACGTGACTTGCCCAGGGTCACACAGCAAAGCTAGGTTTGAACTTGTCTTCTTGACCCCAGGCCCAGCTCTATGTACTGCTCTGCTAGCTGCCTCTGTGGACAGGGGAAGCCAGGGAAGTCTTCCAGAAGATGGAGTGGGATGTTCTCTCA
>NW_027185852.1:31170575-31172651 GCF_028583685.1 Petaurus breviceps papuanus
AATGTGAAGATCAAGAGAGAATGGAGATTCACTGGGAAATGTGGCTGAGAATTAGGAAAACAGCAACCAAAGGCTTGGCCTCAAGGACTTTGAAGCCTGTCTGCAGGTGCTGTTCCCTGCTTTCTAGAACCGAATCGGAGCAGGCCCGACAAGTGTCCTCCCAGTTCACAAACTCCTCATTCCATCCAGACCAGACCCTGCTCAGTTCCAAGCCCAGCATCCATTCACTCAGCTCATTCCCACTTCTGACATTCATGGCCTCCAGTCATTCCTGTTCTCTCCTACTCAAATCATGCTGTTTGGAGGCATCCTAAAAGACCTTGATTTGAATTCTGTTTCAGACACTCACTCATTAGCTGGGCACTCCTGGGGACACCATTTAACCTCTCCAAGTCTCGATTTCTTCATCAGTAAAATGAGCCATTGGTGGGACTCATAACACTGGCCTGGGGCTGTCACGGGGCTCAAATGAGATAATGTGTATATTGTGCTTGGGAAATATCTGCTCTTGTCAATGTGACCTGTAATGGGAGACAGAAGGCTGAGGTCTCAGGCTGTAGAGCATGATCAGATCAATCAATCCTAGATGAGTGAAAACACCTAAAGGGTGTTTTTCTAGTACTTTGGTTCATAAGCCCCCACCTCTTCACTCATCCATTGAATATCTGTTGATATCAATTAGCCAGCCACACTTAAGTCAATTAGCATTTAGAAATGGGTATTGGGGCGGCTGGTGGTGCAGTGAATAGAGCACCAGCCCTGGAGTCAGGAGGACCTGAGTTCAAATCCGGCCTCAGAAACTTAACACTTATAGCTATGTGACCTTGGACAAGTCACTTAACCCCAACTGCCCTGCCATCCCCCCCTAAAAAAGCAAAAAAAAAAAAAGAAATGGGTATTTACTTTCTGTTGTTGTTTAGTCATTATCACCCTTTGGGGTTTTTTTTTGGTACAGATACTGGGAGTGGTTTGACATTTCTCCAGTTCATTTTATAGATGAGGAAATTGAGGCAAACAGGGTTAAGCGAGTTGCCCAGGGTCACACAAGCTAGGAAATGTCTAAGGCTGGATTTGAACTCAAGTCCTTCTGACTCCAGGCTTGGCATTCTACCCACTGCACCATCTAGCTGCCTGGCTATTTACTGAGGGGATATATGATAGAGTAGTCCCCCAAATCTGGGACACACCTGCCTACAAGTACAAAGTCCAGGAGAAATGTGGGCTCAAACTTAGGGCAGGAGTGACAATGGGGCAGCTCACGCCTCCTGCAAGTCATTGTGCTAGAAGTCACTTTTCCCCTCTGTGTGGAGCTCAGGATGTTCCCCTTAGGCCTGGGGCAGCATTCATCTCGACTCCTTGTGGAATCCTGCAGCTGTTTTTCCGCATTGTGTCTAGTTTGCCTTCAGCTCTAAGTGTAGGTGTGGATGCCTGCTAGGTACATAAAAGGTTTGAGCAGCTGATCTCTTGGTCTCTTCTCTGGCAGCTTTTGAGTGAGGAGGCTGCAGTGAACCACCAAGTAGGGAAGAGAAGTAGGTTCCTTTCTCCACATGCAGCTGCCATGTGTCTCTGAACACATGGTGCCTTTGGTTCTCTTGTGATTTTTGTTTCCTGATCTTAGATAAACAAATACCCTGAGATGGGAGTGCCCAGTTGACTAACCCATCAGAGAAATCCTACTGGCAACCAGAGTTGGTAGTAGAGTTCACCCTAGTGGCCAAAGACAGGACATGCCTGAAGTCAAGTGCAAAAAGAAGGTGGCTTGGAGAGGGAGGTGGGGGGCAGGGTTGGTCATGATTTCTCATGTCAGATAGAAATGCACCAGTTCTCTGAGCCCAACAGAGCACTGTACCTAAGAAAAGCTCATCAGGATTTCCTGAAGGGAGAAAAGGATTTCTGGAGCCAAGAATCAAGAGGTACCCCCCTGCCCCAATCCTCTATCTGTCTGTCTGTCTGTCTGTCTATCTATCTATCTATCTATCCATCCATCCATCCATTTTATCTATCTATCCATCCATCCATTTTATCTATCATCTATCTATCTATCTATCTATCTATCTATCTATCTATCTATCTATC
>NW_027185852.1:31172661-31175404 GCF_028583685.1 Petaurus breviceps papuanus
ATCTATCTATCTATCTATCTATCTATCTATCTATCTATCTATCTATCTATCTATCTATCTATCCATCCATCCATCCATCCATCCATCCATCCATTTATCTGTCTGTCTGTCTGCCTATCTGTCTGTCCATCTGTCTATCCGTTCGTCCATCTGTCTATCTATGCATCTATATATCTGTCTGTCTATCTAATCTATCTACCTACCTACCTACCTATCTCCTGCCCATCTGTCTGTCTATTCCATCTGTCTGTCTTTTTCCAGTCTATCCAGTCTTCAACCATACATCACTATTCAGTCTTTACCATCTATGTCACTGGAACAGTGTCTTGGACATCTCGCAATAGATGATCCATATGCACCTACAACTGGACATATCCCAAAAGCCACCTAAGTGTGCTACCTAGGAGCCTGTAATGGGAATGCAAATTTGGAAGATCTTCCCTTCCCCTAGGCTAAAGTGCACCTGAAGCCTGGGGTGGGAGGCTTGTTTTTCAGTAGATACTCCTTGATTGGCCAGTGAGTCAATAAGGTTGTTACATTCTCTGAGCCAGGAGAAGGCTATATAAGCCCTGATGTGTAGCTTTGTTTTGGGACTCACTTTGAGAAGTGTTCTGTGATTTGATCTGAATTCTGGGAAGCCGTTGTTGAGAGTCCCCTGGCTTTGAAAAACCCAGATGTGGAAACCCAGATGTTGACTGGGTATGGATGTAATGGTTGGACAGTTTGGAAAGCTGTCTACTTGATCTGTTTCTGTCTTGATAATTCTGCCTGTATGCTTTGAAGTTCGGGGTGCTGACCTCTTTCCCCTGAACAAGGTAAACGATATATGTCTGACTGATTAAAGTAAGCTTGTTAACCCATTTTGAGTTGCTTTCCTTTAACAAAGCAGATCCAAGAACCTGTGGTGGCGGCAAACCCTGAGGACGCTTGGGGTGCTTGCTGCTACAGAGCCGTCCTTGACTCCTCATCATGTACCATTTCCAAGTCTCATTGATTCTGCCCCACCCCTACATGCAGCTGCCACGTGTCCCTGAACACATGGTGCCTCTCCCATCCATCCACTTCTCTCCACTTACAAAACCATTCCCCAGGTCTAGGCCATGACCTCCTGCCTGGGTGGTGGCAGAAGCTCCCTGATTTGTCCCCTTACATCCATAGTCCCTTCTATCCAGTCCATCCTTCACTCAGTTGCCAAAGTGATTTTCTTAAAGCCCAGGTCTGAACATGTAACTCACCCACTCAATAAATTCTGGTGACTCCCTATTATCTCTAGGATCAAATATGGGTTTCTTTGTCTGGCATTTAAGGCCCTTCACAACCTCCCTTTCCAGGTTAATTACACATTCTTGCCTTTGCATTACATTGTAGCTACACTGGCTTTCTTATAGTTTCTCATACAGCACAGTCCTTACCATCTCTTGCTTCCGAGTCTCTGTACTGGCTCATTTCTGGATGCATTTCTTCCTCCCCAGGACCTCTTAGACTCTCTAGTTTCCTTCGAGGCATCAGCTTCGATGCTATGCACATCCTGATCTCCCAGCAGTTACTGTCTTCCCTCCCCAAGTTACCTTGTATCTCCCTACATATGTATTTTTTCTCTCCTGGCTAGATTGTAAATTCTTCTAGTGACCATCTCATGTTAATTTTTGAAGGCATCTAGCCCTCATGCCTGAAACATAGTAGGAACCTAATAAAGGTATATTCATTGTTTCACTGATTGGTGAGTCTACATAGACTACGAAAAAACAGTGGGATGAGGAAATGCCCCATCTAACAAGGAAATGAGCTATTCAGAGACCTCATGTGGCCAGAATGGAGGACAACAGAGGGGCAAATAGTGAAGGTCTCTGGATAGAGGTAGAGCCTCCACACAGGATCTATGGGGACCAGCATGGCATGAGAGAATGCGCAGGGGACACTGGAAGCCACAGACCCAGAGCTCTTTGCTCAGAAATCTCCTTCCTTGAATTCTTTTCAGCCTTTGATAACTGCTGATAAACCTCTTCTCATGGATGCTCTCTCTGTCTCTGACAACTGCCCTCTCCAGCTTTTCCTCTTACCTCTCTAACTTGTTCCTTCTTACTCTCTTTTGCTGACTCTTCATCCATCTCCCATGACTTTGTCCAGGCTCCTCTGCTTTTCTCTTCCTGCCCCTGTGGTCTCCAAGGTAGCCATGAGTGACCCCAGGAGTGAACGATCAACCCCGAAGAGGGTAGGAAGGCGTGTCTCATCTTATCTGCACTTCAATAGCCAATTAGGGGTGTTGTCTCCAACAGAAACACACCTACACATCTCCTGATACTTCCCTCCTCTATGCCCTCCTGCTATACAAGCTTCTAGCCCTCTCCCCACCCCAACAACTTCATTTACTCATCAGGACATCCATAATCTAGCCACTCCCTGGCACCCATGGTAGCAGTTGTGCAAGCGGCATTGGGGCAAATGTACCCTCATTTCCTCCTCCATCTCCAATCCAAATCATTTAGCTGTGGCTGTGGGAGATAACTTGGAGGGTAAGCTCTGTGCCCTGGAGAAGTGGTCAGTGAATAAGAGCCCACCTCTCCTCCCTTTTTTATTTTTATTCATTCACTCATTTGTTCATTATGATGGATGGATGGATAGATAGGTAGATAGACAGAAAGACAGGTGTAGAGTTAGGAAAATGATTAGATAGATGATAGATAGATAGATAGATAGATAGATAGATAGATAGATAGATAGATAGATAGATAGATAGATAGAT
>NW_027185852.1:31175414-31181896 GCF_028583685.1 Petaurus breviceps papuanus
GATAGATAGATAGATAGATAGATAGATAGATAGATAGATAGATAGATGATGAAGTCATCAAGAAAGGCCATACAGAGAGAAAAGAGAACACAGGCCAGCATGAGACCAGAGTGACTTAGATGAGGTGAGCAGGGATGGATGGGCTGGGCACAGCAGCACAGATCTCATCATATTCCCTTTGCCTCCCCTGCCAAGTGCTCCCCCTTACAACCTTCTGTTAGGGTCAAGGGCACCACATCCCCCCCAGTAGCCCAGATTGGTAACTTCAATGACAGCTTCAGCTTCTCCCTCTCTCTCACCCCACAGAATTGGGCACGTGCCAAATCATCTGGTTTCAGACCTCCCAAACAACATCTCTCCCCTAATGTCCCCTTCTCTCTTCTGCCCCAGCCCCCACCTGGGCACAGGCCCTCATCACCACTCCTGATCCTGCAGCAGCTGGCGGGTGGGCTCCCTGCCTCAGCTCTCTCCACTCAGTCCATCCTCTCCCCAACTGATCCATGATATTCCTAAAGCACACGGCTGACCACGTTACCTCCTTTCTCAATACACTCCTAGGATCAAATATTATTTTATTTCATTTCTATCTCATCCTTTGTAAACTTTTATTTTTGATTGAAGTTTTATAATGCCAATTATTAGGATAGTCACATATAGCTATAATTTATAAATAAGTGAATATTTAATTTTAGGATTATAGGTGTAGAACTAGAAGGGACTTTCCAGGCCATCCTGTTTAGCCCCTTCATGAGGAAGGTGGGGGCCCAGAGCAGTTAAGTGCTCTGGCCAGAGTCACACAGCTAGTAACAGTCTTGTCTAATCCAGTCTTCCTGCCTCCAAGTACAGCCCTTTAGCCCCTCTGCCACCTTTACTAATGGGGGTGTGGTCCAAAAGCTTGGAGCCTACTGCTCTCCCCATCCCTCTTGGGGAGCTCATCAGTGCCCATACCTCAATTATCTCTCCAATGGAGATGAAGACCTCTAAGACGTCCTCAGGTTGGAAGCCTAAGCTCTCTCCTGAGTCCCAGTAGTGAATCTGCACATGCCTGCTGGCCATCTGGGCCAGATGCTCTCCAGAATGAGCCTCAGCATCTTCCCCTCCTCCAAACGGCCCCATTTCTGTTCCTGGAGCTGTCGGTTCCCCAGGCGCCCCTGGCTCACAACTTCAGAGACATCTCTGACACGCTACTCTGCCTTTAGCCAATCAATTGACAAGTCCTCCCTGTTGAATCTCCATGATGTCATTAAAATCCAGCCTCTTCCCTCATACCAAAGCTCATAGCAAAGGCACCACCCTAAGATCAGGCACACAGACAGGAAAGTAGTGATAGGGAACTTCAATTCGCTATATCTGCTGGATCTCTCTCTCTCTCTCTCTCTCTCTCTCTCTCTCTCTCTCTCTCTCTCTCTCTCTGTCTGTCTCTCTGTCTCTCTCTCCCTCCTCTCTGTCTCTGTCTCTCTGTCTCTGTCTCTCCTCTCTCTCTGTGTCTCTGTCTCTGTCCTCCATCCTCCCTCTCCCTCCCTCCTTTTCTCTCCTCCTCCTTTTCCTCCCTTCCTCTTTCTCTCTCCTTCCCTCCCCCCTCCTGCTCAAAACCAGAAAGCTGGAAAGCAGAGCAGCCAAGAACTGTGATCATTTCATCCTTCATAAAGTGAAGGAATCATCAAGAGGAAATTCTCTTCTAACTCTGAATCTCACTAATAGGGAATGGTGTGGGTGGGGGAGGAGGAAATGGTTAGGAAAAAAAGAAGGGACCTGGTAAAAGTCTTTGCTTTTTTTTTTTTAATTTATTTTTTTTTAAAGCAATCAGGGTTAAGTAACTTGCTCAAGGTTACACAGCCAGTTATTTCTGGGTGTGGTGCTAAGTATCTGAGCCCGGATTTGATCCCCAGGTCATCCCGACACTGGAGCCGGTGCTCTTACTCACTGAGCCACTTGGCCGCCCCTAAAAGTCTTTGCTTTTTAAAAGCAGAGTTTTAAGGGTTCAGAGAAAGGATGCCTGGGAGAGACACTCCAGGAGTGATAGGAAGCCCTCAGGAATGAAATTCCGAATGCCCAATTCTGGTGAGGGGGCAGTGGCAGAGGGAGACAGGTGCCAGGAGACCAATGTGGAAGCCCAGGGAACTCAGGAACCAATTTAGATGTTCAAGCTGTGTGCCAGGGCAGGTAATAAGATGAGTCCTGTAAAAATGGCATCAGGAAGGAAACAAGTGTTTATTTAGTGCCTACTCTGTGCTAGGGATTTTGCAAATATCTCATTTGATCCTCCCAACAACCCTGGGACATAGGCGCTATGTTCCTCTTTTACAGCTGAGGAAAGTAAGGCAGACAGAGGTTGGAGTGACTTGCCAGGGCCACATAGCTAGTAAATGTCTGAGGTTGGATTTGAACCAAGTTCTTCCTGACTCAAGGTCTGAGGCTCTAACCAGTGCACAACCAGCTGCCTCAGGTATCAGGGATGCAAGCAAACACTTGGAGGGAGCTGCTAGAAAGGCAGGCTAAGAACAGCAATGAGGATTGTGAGATTTGGGGGTTACTACTGGGGAAAAGAGAAGGATTGGAGAAAGTATGGGGCCCTGTAGGTGTAGGGAGGGATGTGAAGAGAGGAGGCAGAACTGCCTGGTGCCTATTTGACCCCTGTAGACTCTGTAGACCCAAACTGCCAACTCCTGTGGTTGCACTTTTGGCTACCCCTAATAGCTGTAAGGGGGTCCCCTGGGCCTCACAGCACACATTTCTGCTTGCCATGAGGTTGGGCCTCAGCTAAGATCTTGAATAGTCTAATTACTTAACTCCCTTAAAGAACTTCTCTCCTACCCCCAATACTCTGCCTGAAATCATTCCTCAGTGGCTACTTATACTCCCTCAGTTTTTTTTTTCCTTTCCATCTATTCTGAACCGTTGGCTGACACTGTACAAACTCAATTCCTCATCCTGCTCTTCCCCTTACCTCATTTACATCACTCACAACCCAAGCCCACCAATATTTCACTCTAAGGCTAACCACCCTTCCACTGTGCTCTCTGGAATGCCTGTTCTATAGGTAACAAGCTTGCTTTCATCTTCAATCTTTTCCTTTCCCACTCATATCCTCTTCTTGCTTTCACTAACTCCTGGCTCCCTCCTGAGGACATGGCCTCCCTTTCCGTACTTTCTAGCACTGGCTGTCCTTTTCCTCATTCTACCATCTCCCCTGTTGTGAGTGTTGGAATACTCCTTTCTCTCCACTGCCACTTCCAGGCTCTCCCTCTCCCTCTATTACTTAGCAACTTCACTTCCTTCAAACTTAGTACCTCAGTCCATATCCACAACCCAATCAAAATTCTGGTAGCTGTTGTCAGTTAACCTTCCAGAGGCTCCCCTTCTTTCCCCAATAAGCCAGTGCCCAATTCACAGTCTTCCTCACCTCCTCAAGCTCTGCCCTCATACTAGGGGACTCCAACATGCTCTCAAACATCCTCCCAGTTTTTCAACTTGCTCTCTTCCCATGACCTGCTCCTCCACCCCACCTCAACTACACTCAGATGATCATATCCTGGATTTTGCTTACAAGTGTTCCATGTCAAAATCTAATATCATCAGATGTGAAGAAGAAACTTTTCTTCTGCCATGAACCCAAACCCTGTTCTTCATCCTCAATACGATCTCCAGTCTCTCAGCCCTTCAGTTCCCTTCCAGGAACTGGCTATACTCTCCTCTCTTCCCCAGCTTGATTCCTTGGTGAACCAGCTTAATCTTATACTTGTCCCTTTTCTAGAGTACCTTGCCCTCTTCTCCTAACATCAGTCTTGTCGTATTAAGCCTCAGTCTTGGATTACTCCTATTATCTGTTGCTTTCAACCCTACACATGTACTATTGAATGAAGCTTGGTAAAATTATGAAATCATGCTGACTGAATACACCACAACTCTAAGTTACCTAACCTCAACTAAACTCTCACTGATGCAAGGCAATCCCTTCACACCTCCCTAATTAACTCACTAGCTCTTCTTCACACCAACTTTTCTAAACATTTCATCTCTCTTTAAACCTCTCATAGCTCCCTCTTGCCCCACACTCTCAGGTGATGAAGTCAGTTACCAAGAGCTCCCTCTTTTCCCCTCATCTCACATCACCCAGATGCTTTCTGCCACTATCTCCTCCTTCCTCTTTCCCTCCCCATCTCACATGAAGAGGTGACCATACTCCTTGTCCAGGCAAAATCCTCTACATGTATGAGAGATTCCATTCCATCTCATCTGCTCCAGCAGATTTCCCCCTTGGTTATTTTTATTTGTCTTTGATCTCTTCCTGTCTGCTGGCCACTTCCCTGTTGCCTACAAATGTGTCCATGCCTTTCCCTATCTAGATTAAATAAAGCATTTATTAAGCACTATGTATCAGGCACTGTGCATACCTTTAAAAAAAACTTCACTTGAATTCTCCAGGAAAATTGCCCTGATGTTTTGGAACCAGAGGGTAAAATAGAGGTTGAAAGAATCCACCAATCACCTCCTGAAAAAGATCCCAAAAAGAAAACTCCTAGGCATATTATAGCCAGGTTCCAGAATTCCCAGATCAAGGAGAGAATATTGAAAGCAGCCAGGAAGAAACAATTTGAATATTGTGGAAACACAATCAGGATAACACAGGATCTGGCAGGTTCTACACTGAGGGATCGAAGGGCCTGGAATATGATATTCCGGAGGGCAGAGGAACTGGGATTAAAACCATGAATCACCTACCCAGCAAAACTGAGTATCATGTTTCAGGGGAAAATATGGTTATTCAGTGGAATAGAGGACTTCCAAGCATTCTTAATGAAAAAACCAGAGTTGAATAGAAAATTTGACATTCAGATACAAGAAGCAAGAGAAGCATGAGAAGGTAAATAGGGAAAAGAAATCATAAACCACTTATCAAAGTTGAACTTTTAACATTCCTACATGGAAAAATTATAATTGCAACTGATGAAACTTTTCTCAGTATGAAAATAGTTGAAGGGAATATATATGGCTATATTGGAGGGTATACGGGCGTATGAATACCTATGTGAATGTGTATGTATGTTTACAGGTATACATAGATAGAGGGCACAGGACTAAGTTAATAGGAAGGGATGATACTTAAAAGGTGAAATTAAGAGGTGAAAGAGTAATATAATGAGAGGAGATGGGGAGAGACAGAATGGGGTAAACTATCTCATTTAGAAGAGGAAAGGGAAAATGGTTACAATGGAGGGGAAGAATAGGAAGGCAAAAGGGAATGGGTCAGCCTTATTCTCATTGAATTTGGCTTGGGGAGGGAATGAAATACACACTAAATAGGATATCTCACCCTACAGGAGAGTAGGGGGGAAGGGGATGAGAGGGGGCATGATGGAAGGAAGGGCAGGCGGGGGGGAGGGAAGTTGGAAGTACCCACTTTTGAAAAGGCAAGGGATCAAAGTAGAGAATAGAACAAGTGGGAGGTGGGATGGGAGGGAGGGAAATATAGTCAGTCTTTTACAATATATCTACTATGTTAATGTTTTGCATTAGCTACACATGTACAACCTATATTGAACTGCTTATCTTCCCAGTAAGGGTGGGTGACAAGGGAGGAAGGGAATGAATCTGGAATTCAAAGTTTTAAAATCAAATGTTTAAAATTATATATATATATATACTATTATTAATACTATTTTACATGTAATTGGGAAATAAGATATACAGGCACTGGGGCATAGAGATCCACTGGAAAAGTCGAAAGGGGTATGGGAGAAGATATGGGAGAGAGCAGATTGGAGGAGGGGCTATCCTGTGGGACTGCTATTTTGGGGTGGTGGGTAGGGGAAAATTTGTAACTCAAAATCTGGTGGAAATGAAAGATGTAAATCAGAAGTTAATAAAGCATTTGAAAAATGAAAAAAAAAAACTATTTGACCTATTCTCCCCTTCTGGCTTCTCTTCTATAACTATATTCCTTTTTGTAGTTCAACTCCATGAGACCATCTATGGTTGGTGTCTCCTCTTCCTCTCATCTCACTCTTTTTTCTTTTTGTCTTTTTTGAAGGGGGAAGGCAAGGCAATTGGGGTTAAGTGACTTGCCCAAGGTCACACAGCTAGTAAATGTTAAGTGTCTGAGCCGGAATTTGAATTCAGGTCCTCCTGACTCCAGGGCCAGTTCTCTATTCACTGTGCCACCTAGCTGCCCCCTTCTAAACCCTTTGCAATCTGACTTCCAACCTCATTACTCAACCAAAATTGTTCTTTCCAAAGTTACTGATGATCTCTTAATTGCCAAATCCAATCCTTCTTCTTGTTCTCTCTGCAGCCTTTGATACTGGTAATCACCCTCTCCTACTGAATACTCTCTCCTCTATAGATTTTTCTGTCACTGGTCTCTCCTGGCTTTCCATCCCCATCATGCCCTCTAATAGTGGGTGTCTTCCAGGGCTCTGGACTGGGTTCTCTTCCCTTCTCTTCTCTTCTCTTCTCTTCTCTTCTCTTCTCTTCTCTTCTCT
>NW_027185852.1:31181906-31206480 GCF_028583685.1 Petaurus breviceps papuanus
CTCTTCTCTTCTCTTCTCTTCTCTTCTCTTCTCTTCTCTTCTCTTCTTTTCTCTTCTCTTCCCTTCTCTTCTCTTCTCTTCTCTCTCTATGTTATCTGGCTTGGTGATCCCATCAACTTCCATGGATTCAATCACCATCTCCATGCAGATAATTCTCAGATCTATCCAGCATTAATCTCTCATCTGAGGGAATATGGGAAATCTTAACACATTTACAAGTTTCCTCTCATGAAGAAAGAATTAGCCTTGTTCTACTTGACTCTAGAAGGCAGAACCAGGAGGAATGTGGGAAAATTATAGAGAGTGCTTCAGACTGGATATTGAGAGATGACAAGGGCTGTTCCAGAGTAGAAAGGGCTGCCCCAGGAGGTGGTATGTTCCCCTCACTAGCTTGAAGCCTTCTAGTGATTCACTGGGTATGGGTGTAATAGATGGGATTCTGAGGCCCCCTCTACTGCTGAGCTTCTGTTGTATTCTCCAAGACACTGATCTTAGCTCCCATGCTAAAGTTTGCTCAAAACCCTCTGTGTGCTTCCCATTGCCTTTCTGATAAAATATGCTTTCCTCACCTCAACCCTGGACCACTGGTCACAACCCACCATTCTAACCTTCTCTCATACAATCCTCCTTCCCTTCTGTAATCCTTCTTCACACACCAGCCTGCAAACTCAAAATCACATCTCCTGCCTCTGTGCATTTGCCCAGCTCATGACCCATGCCTACAACTCCCTCCCTTCATATTTCAGCCTTTTGGGAACTGGATCTTCCTTCTAGAACCAGTTCAGGCACCACTTCTTTTCTAAAGCCCTTCGTGTGTCCCCTAGTTTGTCTTCTTTTCCTTCTCAAAATTTTTAAGTGTCTTCTGTCTGGTCTCTCCCTCTGCCCCTTCATTCTCTATCCCATTTAGCAGGGTCTTCAATGGGAACCAGCTCTGTGGATGTCTGAGCAGCTACAAGAGCTACCGTATGAGAAACTGAGTCAGCAGGCCATGGGAATTATGGGATAGATGAGGATAACTGAGTATAAGCGAGGCTTGCTGCGGGGATAAAGCCAAATAGGAATATGGAAGATTGGGGGAAGAGGATAAGCATTTATATGGTACCTACTATGTGCTAGGCACTGTGCCAAGCACTTACACATGCCTCATTTAATTCTCACAATAAACCTGCCAGGTGTGTATTGTTATTATTATCCCCATTTAACAAATGAGGTAACTGAGGTGAACAGAGGTTAAGTGGCCTGCCTAGTAAGTGTTTGAAGCCAGATTGGTAACTCAGGTCTTCCTGACTCCAGACCCAATGCTCTATTCACTGTCTCCCCTCACTACTTCAGGAAAGACTTTGGGCCAGAGATTCTTCCCATTCACATCACACAAGGAATTGCCGTTTCTTCCCTGGAGCTGGGAGCACTTGATAGGGCAGGTAGGCAGGCAGGCAGTAGCCCCTTCCTTATTGCCCAAGCTGAGACAGATCCTGGAGAGCCAAGGCAGAGATGGGACCATGGTACTCCTGGACGAGTGAGATGAACCAGTGCACAGCAGCTGAGACAGTCAGCCTGGACAGGCAGCCACCCTGAAACATCAGCTGTTGGCAAACCTCTTTTTGTTCAGAGGAAATCCCAGGAGCCCCAGGCTTGTAACTCCTTTCTCCAACCCTTTCCCCTCTTTTCCTGGGAGGGGTGAGGGCAGTGGAACTGTTCAGTGGGAAGCAAACAGAGTGGCCACACAGTAGGTCCTAATAACCAGATCTCTTATTGATTGTTCGGTCAAATGCACGAGTGGCCCCACTGTACAAAAAAAATATCATTTGAATAGAAGGAGATTTCTTGGAAGAATCATGACGGGTGTTAGAACTAACCTGAGGTTTTTAGAATTCTCATATCTTGGAGAAATACCTATTCCATTTTTCTTTGTCCAAATCTCGAAATCAATCCAACATTTAGCACAGTGCCTGGCACGTAGTAAGGGCTTAATATTCATTCACTGGTGTTGAATTGTGGTCAGTGCTGGACTACAAGCTATGGAATTCTGGGTGGTGGAGGCAAGGGGAAAATGAGAACTTGTCAAAGGGTGCCCTCTGGTGAGCAGTAGGGATAGTACAGCCTTTGGGAAAACCAACACATGCCCACAGGTTACTCTGACAAAACCACTTTACTGGTGGCTTGAGGGTAGTGCCACCTGGTGTCCAAATTATAGACTACACCCCACTGCATGTTAATTTAATTAAGTACTTAGTTAATAAATTACAGCCTGCTTGAAAAACATATGAAAGTAGCCCAGGTTGATAGTAAGACTGATCTATTGCTTTTGCAGTTCTTCAAATGTCACCTGGAATGCCCATCAAATATACAGGTATTTGGTTTTGTTTTTCGATTTATTTTCTCTTGTTTTTGTTTTCTTTTTGAGCCAGTTGCCCACTGTGGATGTTTTTTAAAAATTAACTAGAATTTTATTTCAGTTTTTCGTTGTGCTATTTTCCTAGGACACTGTTGTACATCAGCTGCTTGTGATTCAGGAAGAAAAGTCAGACAAAGGAAAGAGGCACACAAAGTCAGGGTAATCAGTCCAATTTTGTTAGGGGATTTACTTATAGGAGAGCCCTGCAGTGGCACCTTTACAGGGAAAGCAAGCAGCAGGGCACAGGTCCACAAAGGGCTTATGTCTTAAGCTATTTATGTATTTTTGCCAAAACGTTTAAGTAGAGAGTGTGTTTAAAAGTGCAGGATATATGTGTGTGTGGGGGGGGGGGAGTCTGAAGCTGCAGAATATGTGAATGTTCAACCAAGACAGAGTGTACCGATGTACATATTCCTAATCTAGTGAAAATATTTTCCTTTCTTTCTTTTTTTGGAAAAAATTTTTCTTGGGGTGGCTAGGTGGCGCAGTGAGTAAAGTGCCGGCCCGGAGTTGGGAGGACCTGAGTTCGGGTTCCAGCGTCAGACACTTAACACCCATACAAAAACACTATCCGAGTAACCTTGGGCAAGTTACTTAACCCCAATTGCCCTCCAAAAGGCAAAAAATATTTTTTTTTTCTTTAAAAAAATTTTAAAACATTTTTTTCTTTTTAAATTTTGAGATCCAAATTCTCTCTCCTCTTCCCCTCCCCCACTCACTGAGAAGGCAAGCAATATTATATCAATTATACTTGTGAAATCATGAAAAACACTTTTCTATACTAGCCTTATTTTTTTTAAGTAAAAATACAAAGTGAGAAAATTATACTTCAGTTTGTCCTCAGAGCCCATCAGTTCTCTCTCTCTGGAGGTGGATAACATATTTTCATAGTGAGTTCTTTGGAACTGTCTTGAATCATTGTATTGATTAGAGTAGCCAAGTTTTTCTCAGTTGATCATTACAACATTTCTGTTACTGTGAACAGGGATCTTCTGGTTCTTCTCACTTCATTTTGCATCAGTTGATATAGGTCTTACCATGTTTTTCTGAAACCACCCCCCTTTGACATTTCCCACAGCACAACAGTATTCCATCAAATGGAATAATCATATGCAGCAACTTGTTCAGTCATTGCCCAATTGATGAACATCCCCTCAATTTCCAATTCTGTTGAAAATATTTATGAGCTTCTTTCCCCTAACTGCAACCATAATCTACTTAACCTATAGAATTTTTTCCTTCCAGACATCAATTTTGAAATATTTCTCATTCCTTCACTGCAGTTATTTTTCCATGTCAGATTTTTGACAGCTAAACATTTTTGACTTTTTCTTTCCCTGTGGGAATTACCTCCTCCACAGCTGCCCAATTCTACTTGGGTCAATTTGTTGTGCTAATTAGTATATTTGTTTTAGTGTTCTGTGAGTGACATGTTCTTACATGTCTGGCTGCTGACTTCGTTTTTTTATTTGTGGAGTACAATTTTGACTAATAATTGAGCAAAATGCTAGATGAAATTTTGGGAAATTTTTGTGAAACACCAAGAGGTGTTGAATTTAATTTTGAAGAACTGCTGTTGAGTCCCCAGGGAGCTTGAACCACTCCCTCTTTCTATCTTGGCATGTATTTTGGACTGGGTTCCATCCTAGAAGCCTGCATCTAATTACTGGGATTAGATTCCCTGTTATCACCATCTTTACTCTCTTAAATTCTCCATCCTGGTATCCTGATTATTTTTCTTATGATTCACATTTAGTGCATTGCCAAAATAGGGGGGTAAAAATGTACTCAATGTACAATATGGGTCAGGTTATGTAATGGGAATGGGAATTTGAAGATCTTCCTTAATAGACCTAGGGAGGAGTTTGAAGACCTCCCCTGCTTTGAAAGTAAATTCTGCTCCCTAATAGGCTGAATGTAATCACATGGAGCCTGTGATGGAGGGAACTTGCTGAAGGGTGCAGCAGAGCCCACAGGAAGCCTCCCTGCTGTGAAGATAAATTCTGCCCCCTAATAGCTTGAATGTAGTCACATGGAGCCTGTGGTGGGAGGAGCTTGCTGAAGGGAAGCAGAGCCCACAGGAAGCTGGTCAGAACCAGCCAGATGGTGGGGGAGATAGGATGCCCAGGCAAGGAGATAAAGAGGTTTGTGAGTAAATATTGATCTTGTATTGGTTTGTGGGAAGGCTGAAGGATGCTGTGGCTCTCAGTGTTATTATGGCTTCTGAATATCTTTGGTACTATGATGGAGTTGGCCTGCTGGTTTGGGGATTCGGTTTTCTGGTGTCTAAATAAATGCTTCAGTTCTGTCCTCTACCTGGGGAATCTGGCATATTTTGCAATCAAACGTCATGTGATACTTATAGTCACGGTCTTTATCGTGATTGTGGGTGCTGTAAATATTTCATTGGCGCTTACTGACAACTCTTACAAATGTCCGTTAACAGAACAGGATGCAATAACTTAATTTATGATTACTATAACACTCTGGAAGGCTGACCATCAAACTTTATCAGAACATAAGAACATCAGAGTTTGTAAGATTGTTAATTAGGCATTTTATATTTCACCTTGGTTTTTCATTGTGTAAGCCTTTCTCAATTTTTGCCTTCTTGGAAAATGGACAGGTTTGAGCCAATCCTGTCAAGTAATTCTTTGCATTGTGTTATGTGTATCGTATGTAATGATAATGTTCATGTGATGGTAAATGGCACATGTGATGTTGGAAAAATTATCTTGGATCTCTTGGATATTAATGCTTATTATGATACTTCTGGTATGTTTTCCCCCAGCAGTTTAAATGTATTGCCACTTATTTTTTCAAAGACTGAAAAAAATTTGGCTGAGAGGAGGAATGTAGAAAAGTCTTTGAGGAGTTTGAGGAGCCCTAAGAACTTCCACAAGGGAAATAGAATCAGCAGTATATTTAAAGCAGGAATTGTCCAAGTGTGAGCTGAAGAAGAGAATAGAGTTACTTGAGAGGGGAAAGGGAAATGAACACTGATTAACCACCAGTGTTATTATTATCCCCATTTTACAGTTGAGTAAACTGAGGCAGGATAGGGTAAGGGACTTACCCAGGATCACATAGTTGATAAGTGCCTGAGAGTGGATTTGAACTCAAGTCTTCCTGACTCCAGGCCTAGAGAGGTCAGGAGAAAGGAGCGAGATTTTGACTGTGGACATTTAAGTCAGCTCCTCCTCCCCTTTTCTTCTGTTGCTAGCCTTGCCCCTGAGAAGGACTTCCAGCCTGCAATTTTTCCCATCCTCCCTTCAGTTCTTTTCTTTTCATGCAGCTGGGATCAGGAAAATGGAGGGTCAGGCCATCAAAAGATGTTTGTTGCTTATATCTGGTGCTGCTGCTGAGGCCACACACAGGAAGAAGGCTCTCCACTTCTTCTCTTCTTCACCCCTGACGATACAGTCTCTGACCTTATCAATTTCACCCAAATCCCTCTCTCCAAAGTTACCAATGACCTCCTTGCTGCCAGATCCAGGGGCCTTCTCTCCATCCCCATGCTCCTTGACCTCTCTGTGGCCTCTGACACTGAGGATCACTCTCTCCTCGATACCCTCTTCTCTCTATATTTTCATTACTCAGCTCCCTCTCCTTGTTCTCCTCCTATCTCTGACCTCTCCTTCTCAGTCTTTTCTGTTGGATCTTTATTCAGGACACTCCCATTAACTGTGGGTGTCCCCTACGGGTCTCTTCTCTTCTCCTGCTATACCATTTCACTTAGTGATCTCATTAGCTCTCACAGAATCACTTGGCATTTCTGTGCTGAGGATTCTTAGATTTACATGTCCAGTCTTAATTTCTCCTGACTCCAGATTCTCCTCTCCAAACTAGATGTTCCATAGACATCTCAAAAATTAAAATATTCCAACCTGATCTCATTGTTTTCACTACCATTCCCCCAAGCCTTTTCCTCTTCCAAATTTCTCCATTACTATCAATTTATTGTTGTTCAGTCATTTCAGTCATGCCTGACTCTTCCTGATCTCATTTTGGGTTTTTGCAAAAATATCAAGAATAGTTTCCCATTCCCTTCTGCAGTTCATTTTACAGATGAGGAAACTGAGGCAAACAGGGTTAAGTGACTTGCCCAGGGTCATACAGATAGTAAGTGTCTTAGGACAGATTTGAACTCAGGAAGATGAGTCTTCCTTACTCCAGTCTCAGTGCTCTGTGCACTATGGGGCCACCCACCCAGCTGCCCCATTACTCTCAATCATCCTTTCAGTCACCTAAGCTCAAAACCTAGGTGCCATCCTTGACTCCTCACTCCCTTTCATCTCCCATATACTAACTCTTGCCAAGATCTGTTGATTTTACCTTCATAACATCTCTAGCTTATGGCCACTTCTCTCCTCTGATGCTGTCACCACCCTCACCCAGGCCCTTACCTCCTCAAGCCTAGACTATTATAATAGCTGCTGTTTGGTCTCTCTGCCACAAACCCACCAGTTCATTTTCCACTCAGCTGGAAAAGTAATCTTCCCTAAGCCTCCTGAAGTGTAGGTCTGACCGTGTCACCCCCCAACACACACACACACACACACACACACACATACACACACACCTCCAGCTGTTCCCTATTACCTCCCAGATTAAATATCAAATTCTCTCTTTGATGTTTGAAGACCTTCATAACCTATCCCCACCCACCCCCACCTTTCTGTCTTCTTTGCACCCTTCCCCCAACCCCTATCGACAGACACTGGCTTCCTTGCTATTCCTCACACAAGACCTTCCATCTCTACATTTTCATTGGCTGTCCCCCACACCTAGAATTCTCTCCCTCCTCCTTTCTGCCTTCTGGATTCCCTGGCTTCCTTTGAGTGTCAGTTAAAATCCCATTTTCTACAGGAAGCCTTTCTTGATCCCTCTTAATTCTGGTGCCTTCCCTCTGAGACTCCCCCCAGCTTATCCTGTGTATATATTGTTTGGCAGGCAAGAGGCTAATAGTCAAGCCTCCTTCATGGGGACTTTCATTACAAGGCTGTTCATTAGCTGTTTTCCATTTCACCTCCACTGAATAGAGCCTGATCAATGACAAGTGGGCTCTTTTCTTCTCTCTCTGTGGGTGACTCCCTCTCAGACAGTCTACCATTGTTGCCAATGCCATTAACCAGGGAGAGGATAACCAGTATCTTCTCAGGTGCTCAGGAAGGAGCTGCCTTTCTGTTATCTTACATGGTCCTGTATCCAAGGAAAGAAGAGCCCTGATCCTGTGCTGAAAGGTCCTGATGTTTTGGTATGATGAACAACCCTCAGGGGTCCCTCAGTCCTTCCTCATCCTGGGATAACTGCAGGGGTCAGTGATGCATTTATTTAAAAAAAAAAGATGACTTTCAGCTCTACTTCTCAGTCATGTGGATTCCTCTTTGTGAGGTGTGAAAGGATGGAGCAGAGGGGTTAGGGGAGGTGGTTCAAGCCTGTACCGAGTTTCCTGCTGCCTTTGCCTTTGCCTTTGCCTGGTTCCTTTCCTGAGTAGGTGATCAAGTATTAGGTTTGAGGTGGGTGTGTCCAGGCTTGGAGGTTACCTCAGGAGTCCAAGAGGTCTGGAGGTTCTGGGTCCAATGAGTACAGCTGACTGGTGGCAAAGGGAAGTTTCTGCAGAAGATGGCCACCAACTAAGGGGGTGGACCACACCTGGCCATTTTTCCAACAACATGTACGGGAGTTGTTTGGCAGTACAGAGATGAGGTGAAGTGGAAAGTGCCTGATTGGCAATCCAACAAACTGCTTGATCTTCTGATGAAGTGTGAGCATCAGCTTCACAGCAGAATAGAACAGTAATTCGAGGGCAAGTTGCTGAATTGTTTTTGTTTTGGGCCTGGAACATAGTAGGTGCTTAATAATTGTTGACTGTTGACTGATATAATGATCTCCAAGTATCTGAAGGGCTATCAGGAGTAAGAGGGATTAGGTGTATTCAGCTTGGCCCAAGGAGGCAGAACAGGAAGCAGCAGGTGGAAGTTAAGCTTGGAGTGAGGGACTTTGAGTTACCTAAAAATGGAATGGAAAGTGGGTACCTAATGCATTGTTGGTGGAGTTGTGAACTGATCCAACCATTCTGGAGAGCAATTTGGAACTATGCCCAAAGGACAATCAAAGTGCATACCCTTTGATTCAGCAATGTCACTATTAGGTTTGTTTATCAAAGAGATCATAAAAAAGGGGAAAGGACCCATAAGTACAAAAATATTGATAGCAGCTCTTTTTGTGGTGGCAAAGAATTGGAAATTGAGGGGATACCCATCATTTGGGGAATGGCTAAACAAGTTATGGTATATAAATGTAATGGAATACTATTGTGCTATAAGAAATGATGAGCAGGTGGATTAAAAAAAAAGACTTACACACACTGATGCTGAGTGAAGTGAGCAGAACCAGGAGAACATTGTACGCAGTAACAGCCACATTATGCAATGACCGACTTTGATAGACTTAGCTTTTCTCAGCAGTGCAAGGATCTAAGACAATTCCAAAGATACATGCTGGAAAATGCCATCCACATCCAGAGAAAGAGCTGCGGAGCCTGAATGCAGAGTGGAGCAGACTATTTTCTCTTTTTTTTTTCCTTTCTTGTGGTTTTCCCCTTTTGTTCTGACTCTTCTTTCCCAACATGACTAATATGGAATATGTTTTACATGATTGTACATGCATAACCTCTATCAGATTACATGCCATCTTGGAGAGGGGAGAGGGAAGGAGAAGAGGGAGAAAAATGTGGAACTCAAAATCTTATACAGATGAATGTTGAGAACTATATTTACATGTAATTGGAAAAAATAAAATACTATTCAATGTTTTTAAAAAGCAAAAGGATTAAAAAAATTTTTTGAATTTAAAAAAGAAAGTGGATGCCTCGGGAGGTAGCAAGTCCCCCACTGGTAGAGGTTCTTCTAACAGGTTAGAGATGTCAAGGAGGCTTCTCAGTGAGGTAGACACTGGACACATTGCACTGATAGCTTTGAGTCAGGGACTCCGGACACTTGTCAGTTCCAAGGCAAAGCGGTTAGTTCCCTAGTCAGAGGGGTGGTGATGAGTGGGGTCAAGAAGTCCCAGATTGTGACTAGGGTCAAGGGGGGGCCTGTGAGTGTAAGAGAGGGAGGGGGAAGAGTGCAAGGAGCTTAGTCAGAGGCTTCTGAGGAGAGGGTCTGGGGGGGCTCCAGAGATGCTGGCCAGGACTGAGCTGCAGAGAAAGTTGAAGTCACTGCCTAAAGCCATTGGTGGAATATGGAGCTAGAGGGGAGTATACTAGAAGGTTCTTGCTTCTCCTAGCCACAGAGCAAGCTGCCTCCAGCCTGGAAGCCCTGTGGCCCTTGTGCTGTTTTCTAGGATGAGACACATGTCCTGGCTGCCTCTCCTCTCCCCCCCACTCTCTCAAACTTGGTTCCTGCTTCTCTCAAATGAAAGGGCTTTTTCTCCCTCCTCAGGAACCCTGGATCCCTGGGTAGGTCTTCTTGCTCACTGGAGGCACGTGGGTAATGGGGGGTAGTGTATGCAGAGACCCCATTACAATACACAGCGGATAGAGTGTGGCAGGAGTGGAGTCCCACAGACATTCAACACCGGGTTCTGGTCTGCCAACAGGGGAATGGGAGGGGCTGTGGAGCTGGAATGGGGGGGGGGGCGCAGACAGGAGCAAGGAGGGACCTTGGCCAGCCTCAACCTGGTCTCTTGGACCATTTCCCTTTCCATTACCTTCCTTTGTGGATAGCATCCTTGCAAGACCCAAGGCTTCATGCTCTATCTTTGAAGTAAGTGTCCACTTTCTCCACCTCCTGGCTTCCTTCCAATCCCAGCTAAAAATCCCACCTTCTACAGGAAGCTTTTCCCATCGTTCTTAATTCTACTTTCCGCCTGTTGATTATCCCCAATCATCCTATACATAGCTTGTCTGTACCTAGTTTTTTGCACACTGCTCCCCTCTCCCCCCAATTAGACTGTGAGTTCCTTGAAAACAGGGACTGGGTTTTTTCCTCCTTTTCTTTGTACCCCCAAGCTTAGCAAGGCACCGGGCACAGAGTAGACACTTACATGCTTGTTGACTTGTTAAGTGACTAAATGTAACTAAAGTGCTAGAAATTGGCCCTTTTTAAGTGGGGGAAGCCCAACCATTGGGGCCTAGAGCCAAAAGCAGGAGAAGACCCTCTGACTCTCCCAGAGGTACTCCAGAATCCAGAGCAGGAGATGTAATGGGCTTCTTTGGGGAGGGTTGGCCAGAAAGCATTCATTACAATTGAGTGTTTGTTGTGGAAATATAGTTCATAAAGGCGTGTGACCAGATCTCAATTAAAGGGGCTTATTTATCTTTGCTCTTAGGTTCTAATTTGTTTTTTAAACATATTTGTTCTACTGTTTACAGATCAAAGATTTACAGAGAAGATGGGAGCCCAACAGGATCAAAGGAATTGAACTTTCTATCTTGTTTTTGAGAAATAGTGTTATATAATGGATAGAGTTGGTTTCAAAGCCAGGAAGATTTCGGTTCAAGTTTTGCCTGGGACATTCGTGTGACCCTGGACAACACCAGACCTCTCAATGCCCTGGGCAATTCTCTAAGGCTGTGAGTTACAAAGAAGGAGTTGACCTATATTGGTTGAGTTTCCTCTTTGGGGATTCCCCAATTTCAATGACGTGATAAGGACAGGTCTAGGTCCCACCATGTTTTTTAACACCATGCCATCTTCCCCAATCCTGATCTCCCGATTTTCCTTTTGACTCCAACAAAACTAAAAAGAAGCCCTTTTGTTGTTTTTAGAATTCTGTGTCTCCATCTGGCCGGTTCTAGGCATTAGTATCTACATTATGCTGCTCTATACATACAACCCTCCTGCCCCCTCCAACTTTCCACCTCCCCTCTTTTTTGTTTTTTCTCCCCCATTAGAATGTAAGCTGCTGGAATTGTCCTGCCTGCTTGTGTTCACATCCCTAACACTTAGCACAATGTTTGGCATTTTCTCTCTCTCTCTCAGATCTGTGCATTCTTTTGTATCAATCCTTGGAAATGTGCCCTTCCTTCCATTTTTGTACTAGACTTTTTAAAGATCTAAACTTTATCAGAGAGCTCCCTGTGCAACCACATCAGATTCTTCTAGATGGCTCTCCCTATTCACATTTGTGTTGTTAGGGTATTGGTCTTGAGGACCTTGGACTCCTCCCAGTTCATCTTTTTTAGTGTCTCTGGCCATAGGATCTTACAGTGTTCGCACATAATGGGCACTAATGAGTGTTTGCTGATTTGAATGTTTAAATCTCTGAACCTTTTGAGATGACTTGAAATCTAGAGAAAAGGGTTCATTGCATCCAGCATTCAGCTATCTCAAACACAAGGACATCTTTCCCTCAAGATTCATTCCCCAACTCAGTCTTCTTTCTCAGTCAGAATTATCACAAAGTATAATCTAGAATCTCTAGTTTTGGAAGGCATGGAAGAGAAGCAGGGGCTTGTTGTAGAACCATCACTGAATTGTGTCAAAAGACCAGAGTTTGAATTGTGACTCTCCGACTCACTGGCTGGGTGACATTTAAGGTCTCTGAGCTTGTTTTCTCATCTATAAAATGGGATCATGCTTGCCCTACTGACATTCTCACCCCAAAATCTCACTCAGACCTCCTCACCCTGGCACATCCCTCCACCATGCTGGGGAGTTCCTCCTTCGGCTTCCATTTTGGGGAAGGCCCAGACCAGCCAACCATTCCTCCCCCATTGTTATCACTGAATTACTTCATTAAGTCAGTACTTCCCCCTTTATGGGTTTTAATTGCACGCCTCCCCCCCCCCCCCCCTTCATGATTTATAGCTAACTTTTGTGTCTCTTCCCCAATCAGAATGTAAGCTCCTTGAAGGGAGGAAGTTTTTCTTTTGGTTTACATTTGTGTCCCAGCACTTGGCACATAAGTGCATAATAAATGCTTTTTGCCTTTCCTACTTCATAGGGTTGTTGTGGGGAACACTGCAAACTGTGTTGTTATTGAATCAACCCCATTGAATGCTTCATGAATCTCCGGGGTAGAAAGTAGCCACCTCCCCTCTGCTCAAGTACCTCTTGTGACCCTACAAAGCAGGCTGGGGCATTTTGGGAGGGCCTGGTTTTACTTGTGTTGAAATCTGTCTTGGCGGAGCTCCCACCTGTTGGTCCTGGCTATGCCCTCTGTGATCAGGCAGTATAAGGGGCGTTGCTCAGTGGTGGACAGTGATAGCTGGCCAGACAATGAGCACTGACTGCTACTGGGACTCAGGTTGACACAGAGCCTGGGGTGACTGAAGGGATGTTGACCTAGTGGTTATAGGAGCAGTCATTTCTTGAACTTGATATTGAGAACTCTGGAAAAGAAATTGAGAGGGCAGTAGAGGTGAGAGGGTGGAGTGATAGAAGCCAGTGTGGCTGAGCTCTCCTTCCCCTAATACCTTCAAATGGGTATAGAAAATGCACGGGGAAATCCAGACAAGTTAGTGAGTCCTTTGTCGAGACCAGTTTGGCACAGGGGGACAGACAAGGAGGTGTGTGAACACTGGGGATGGGCTTGGGCCAGGATCACATAGTGAATGGAACAGTCCAGCCCCCAGGGGCAGGTGTGCTCCAGGGCAAGGGTTCCCAGTCCCATTCACGGGACAGCAATGGAGACGGGTGGGTCACAGATCCAGGAGAAGAGGACCTACAAATGGGGGTAGGGAGACTCTGCACAATGATATGGAGATAGGAGGAAGTTCAGAAGCCAGCAGCAGCAGCCGTGATGTGGCTCAGACTTCCAACATCTAGCCCAGGCTACAGAGGGGCTGAGTCCAGAAACAGCCTTCTATTGCCCAGTCCCAAGTCAGAGCTCAGGGCCAGGGCAGGGAGCACCAGTCTTTGCCCTGGATCAGACCACTTTGGGAGTACTGAAAGCCTGAAGGTCCCCAGTCTGTCCCTGAGATACATTCTGAACCTTCAGAAAGCACTAACAGGATTAGTACAGCAGAGCCCAGCCCTAACATAAAGCCTTAAATCTGGAAGTAGGCTGGAAGAATGAGCTAACAAACAAAAGAATCCTATTATGGCAGCCAGAAATCCAGAAGAAGAGAATGACTCTAAACATCTACAAGCAAAGCCTCAGAGAAAAGTATAACTTTGGCAAAAAATCAACCAGAATTCCTGGAAGAGATGAAAGAAGAGTTTAAAATTAATTTTATAAATGAGAGCACTTGAGGAAAAAAATTAGAAATGAAAGTTAAGGAAGAAAAAATGGGAAAGGGAATTAACAGCTTGGCACATTGGGTACAAAACTGTCTCAGCAACAAACTCCCTGAATATTAGGAAGGGCCAAATAGAAGCCAGTGACTCCATGAAACAAGATACATTAATATCAAGTCAAAAGATTGAAAAAAATGGAAGAAAATGTAAGGTATCTCCCAGCAAAAACAACCTGGAAAACAGATCAAGGAGAAAAAAATTTAAGAATGAATGTATGATTTTTAAAAAGAGTCTAGACATTCTATTTAAGGAAACCATAAAGCGGCTAGGTGGCACAGTGAATAGAGCATTGGCCCTGAAGTCAGGAGGACCTGAGTTCAATTCAACCTGATACTTAACACTCACTAGTTGTGTGACCTTGGGCAAATCACTTAACCCCAATTGCCCTGCCTTCCCTCCTCCAAAAAGCAAAACACCATTAAAGAAAACTATCTAGATCTCTTAGAACTAGAGGGAAAAGTGGAAATAGAAAAAATACACCTGTAACCTGAAACTCCTAAGATGAAAATTCCCAGGAGCATCATAACCAAAAGTTAGAGCTTCCAGGTCAAATTAAAAAAAAAAAACACACACAAAAAACGGCAAACAGCCAGAAAGAAAGAAGTCAGGCGCTGAGAAGCCACAGTCAGGCTCACACATGACACATGCCCACCACCGTGAAGGAGCAAAGAGCTTGGAATCTGAGCACCCAGAAAGAAAGAAGTCAGGCTCACACGTGATGCATGCCCCCCACTGTGAAGGAGCAAAGAGCTTGGAATATGATATTCTGGAACACAATGGAGATGGGCTTATGGCCAAGAATCACTTACCCAGCAAAACTGAGCGTAATCTTTCAGGGGGAAATGGGTTTTTAATGAAATAAAGGACTTCTAAGCATTCCTGATGAAAAGATCAAAACGACAGAAAACCTCTGAAGTTTGAATACAGGAGTGAAGAGTATCATAAAAAGGCAAATGTGAATGATAATGATTAATAAGGATAAACTGCTTACATTCCAATATGGGTGAAAGTCATGTGTCCCTTTTAACATCAAGGCTCCTACAGAGAATCTAATTAGAAAAGGTTTGAGAGTGATTTTGTTATGTCTTGATGATCCTAAGAAAAGAATGGGGAAAGAAGGGAAGAGGAATGGGGGGGGCAGGGAGGGGAAAGAAGTTTAGGGACAATTATCTCACCCAATCAGGGCTCACAAGTAGATATTCTTACAAATAAGGAAAGAGGGAAATGGCTGAGACATGACTGTTACTCTCATCTGAACTGGTCAGAAGGAAGAAAACACACACACAGACACACATGCACTGTTGGATACAGAAATTCACTTCACTCAACAGGGAAATAAGAGGGAACTAGGAGAAGGGGTGAAGAGAAATTAGAGGGAGGTTAAGGAAGGGATTAGTCCAAGCAAAACTTTTTTTTTGGAGGGGGAAAGGCAAGGCAATTGGGGTTAAGTGACTTTCCCAAGGTCATACAGCTAGTATTAAGTGTCTGAGGTCACATTTGAACTCAGGTTCCTCTGACTCCTCTATTCAGTGCACCACCTAGCTGCCCCCAAAACAAATTTTGATGCACAAAACAGTGATAGTTCTTTGAGGTGGCAAAGAATGGGAATCTGAAGGGGTGCCCAGAAATTGGGGCATGGATGAAAAAGTTATGGTATATAAATGAGGGAATGCTGTTGTACTGAACTCTTATCAGTGTGATGACCTACCAGGACGCCAGAGGAAGAATGATGAAGGACTCGAAATGTAGAATGAAACAAATAATTTTTTGGACATGGCTAATATGGAAATTAGTTTTGATTGACTGTACATGTTTGCAATGAGTTTTATTTTTCTCGTGTTCTCAGTGGGGAGATGGGGAGGGAGAAGGCCCATTTTGGCTGATTAAAACAGAATATTTTTAAAATGGAATCGTTAAGTTTTTTTTAACAGAGACAGAATCTGTGGATCCACGGGGAAGCTGGGGGGTGGGGTTAGAAGAGCAGGTCCTGGCATTGGGTCACTGCTCCCCCTGGCACTCACCCACACCCCCAGAGGTCCCAGGAATCCTTACAAGCTGTGCTCCTGCTCTACATGAACTGACGAGAGATGCTAGTGGCCTCACATACCCACCAAGTCCCCGGCGGGGAACTCGCCCT
The DNA here is from genome assembly GCF_028583685.1 of Petaurus breviceps papuanus. NCBI lineage: Eukaryota > Metazoa > Chordata > Mammalia > Diprotodontia > Petauridae > Petaurus > Petaurus breviceps. The sequence goes on from NW_027185852.1 coordinate 31,197,685, forward strand.
CCCTCAACTCTCCACTTTTTGTATCTGCTCCCTTCCAGAGGAAGAGTTAAAGGATTGAATCCTCCTGCTTATGGGCTGTCTGCAGCCCTTCCAATGCCAATGCTACTCTAATTGTATGACAAAGAAAGAAAGGAAGAACGAAAACAAGCATTTATTAAGCTCCTACTATGTGCCAAGTGCTTTATAAATATTAACCCTGGGAGGTAGGTGCTATGATTATCCCCATTTTTCAGATGAGGAAACTGAGGCTCATTGAAGTCACACAGCTCGTGACTGACAGGCTTGGATGATTGCCAGGCCATCCTTCTGTGCACTGAGACAGCCAGCAGTCTCTAGCTACCAGTGAGGTCACTAACCTCTCCAAGGCATAGGGACGGGTCCCCTTTGATCTTGGCCTGCCAGGATTTCAGCTTGCCAGTTAGCAAGGGCCTGCAGTGTCCTTAGGTGGACCGGAAGTGCGGGCTGGGCGGAATGTGATGGAACACTTTCTCCCATGAGAGTGGGGAGCCAGTGACACAATGTGGCAAATGGAGATTTCGCTGAGAGCCTCCTAGGTACTGGTGCCTGAGGTAGCAGGAGCCCCATGAGGTGGGGTGGGGGGCTGAACGGCCATCTCCAGCAGACCAGGGCCTGACTCCTTGTACATTGGGGTAGCCCCTCTGATCCTCAGGGCTGGGCGATGCTCCTACAGGAGCCTGCCTATGTTCAGCACCCACCCCTCTGGGCTGCATCCTCAGGGACACTGAGGTCCAGGGGAGGAGGGCCCCATGTGGCTGCTGTGCTTGATGGGAGCAGGCCCTGGCTTCCTCCTAAAACACTGAGGCACAGTCTCAGGGCCCTGAGAGGCTGCCAAGACTCCCCTAAAAAAGCTGCAGGCTCTGTAGCCAGTACACTGAGCTGGGGCCCCAGGGAGGGGGTACAATAGCAGCCCTGCTTTGGGGCTTCTGGCTGGGAGAGGCCAATGGCTGTTTCCTCCCCCAGGGCAGGGCCCAGGCAAGGGCTCAGGAGGCCCCACTTGGTAGTAGCTTTGACAAAAGTGATTCCCAGTGTGGCCGTTGGGACCTCTGATTTTTGGAAAGATCTAAGCCAAGGTCTGGGGAGGCCCTGGTGCCAGGGGCAGGCAGAGATTAGAGGCAGGGCCTGATGGATCACTTCTGATTTGTCTCTCCCTGGAAAAGCCACCTGGGGTTCTGTATTTCCTTAAATATCACATGAAGACATATCTTGGCTTACATGAGGGCCTGACCCCGTGCAGGGAATCTGATAGTGAAACACAGTAGAGGCGGGCAGGCCAGATATTGAGCAGGCTACTCCCAAAGGCCTTAAAGAGGGCTCCTGGCAAAGCTGGGGGTGGGAGCAGGCCCACTGACCCCCCTGCAGGGGGGCTGCAGGGGCCCTCACAGGTGGGCTGGGCCAGGCTAACAGAAACAGCTGGTGAGGCTCCAAGGCCCAAATATGACTGGTCCAGACAGACAGGGTTCAGCTGTGCAGAGGGGGTGCTGGTTGGCCTGAGACCCTGCCAAGGGAAAAGGTGAGGAAGAGACCCAGGCCAGACCGCTGCTAGCTTTATTGCTCCTTGGCCCCTGAAGAAGGGATAGCACAGGCCCCACAGGCTCCTGCTCATCCGGGCTCATCCCAGCCCTCTGGCCTGGATCCCACCCAGCAGCAGCAGCCGCAGCCTCTGCCTGCCTGGCACCTGGCAGCTCCAGGGCCCAGGCCTCCCTGCATTCCTGAGGGAAGGTAGGACCTGAGACCCGAGGGGATGGTATTGGCCTGTCGAGGACCCAAGCTGCTGCCGCTGCTGAAGAGAGCTCAGGTCTCCTGTCTGGGCCTTGTAAGGTTCCAAGGGCTCACCATTGGGTAGGGAATGGAGGGAGTTAGGAGAGAAGGGCACACCACTCTCTCTGGCCCCCTCTCCTCCTCCTCCCTGGCTGGCTCCAAGCCACAACTTCTGCCAGGCACAGGTCTGGGAGTATCAGACACCCTCCCACACACACTCCTCAGACCCCTTCTGCTCTTCCCTGCCTCCCACATTCCCCCCCCCCCCCCCCCCCCCCCCCCCCACCCCCCCCCCCCACCCAAGGTGCAGCCCAGGGACATTCCCTACTTTCTCTCTTTGCCAAACATTGACCAGACTTCATGTCTTCAGCCTTATTTAAAAAATAAATTATCCCCCTTCCCTCCCTCCCCACCCACTTTGCATCCACAAAATAAAATACAGCAAACACTGAGGGAAGAGACCTTCCCAGGGCCCTGAAGGCCATACCCTGCCAGCCAGCCAGTCAGGGCCCCCAAGCCCCAGGTAGGGCCATCAGCATTAGGCAGGGACCCCTAGTTTCAGGCAGATCCCCTCAGTCCCAGGCAGGTCTCAGACCCAGGAAGGACCTTTCAGGGCCAGGCAGAGCCCCCCAGTCCCAGACAGGTTCCTCAGTTCCAGAGTCCCCCAGTCCCAGACAGAGCCCCCCAGTCTCAGGCAAGTTCCTCAGTCCCAAGCAAGGCTCAGTCTGGGGCAAGTTTCTCACAGGAGGCCCTGCTTAGATGAAGGAGGCAGGGCAGGTCAAGGCTGGCACTGGTGGCTCTTGGCACTTGCCCACGCAGAAGCTCCTCGTCTATCTGGGGTCCAGTTACAAGGGAGGAAGGAGGCTCTCCCATCACAGATAGGGCCTGGCATCCTGTGGAGATTGGTGCTTCACGTGCCATATCCTGGGTCCTTCAGATGCCACTGGTGAGGTCAGTGATGACATGGGCCTTCACCAGCTTCCGAAGGAACTCCTTCTCTCGCTGGATGTTGTGTGTCCAGGACTGGAAGTGAGAAGAAGCTTGGTCAGCCAGGCTGCAGCCCCACCCTTGCCCCCTGTCCCAGCTGGGTCAGACACCGAAGGCCTCAATCCCTGCCTTCGCCTTACTGTGGGCTAAGCTCTACATCACCACCAGGGCAATGTGCTCCAAGCCAGGGGGATTGGGGGCATCTTGTCTAGTCTGATCCTGAGCCACATTGCCCTCCCACATCCAGCTTCTCCCTGACCCCAAGACCCCAGAAGCCAAGCTGGATGTGGGGTCAAGAAGACTGTCCTTGCATCAGGAGGCTGGCAAGTCAGGCTCTGCCTGGGGCCCAGCAGGACAAACCTGACCCTCCTTCCACAGACCCGCTCTTACCAAGTGGCCAGGGGGCTGGGGACACTGGCAGATCCAAGGCTGACCCCTTGGTGACTGGGAAGGTGGGGCCCTGGGATAAAGTCTTTGGCGATAAACGACTTCATACGTCTCCAGCCCTGGAAGGTCAATGGTGTGCCCAGAGATGAGCAGTTGCTGCCTAGGGAGAGGGGTAGGGGCAGGGAATGGGCATGGTAGTGGTGAGGTCTGCTGGGCTGAATTTTTCCTCATTTCTGAGGTGATGGAAAACATGTCCATACCAGTTACTTTTCCTGGGGGATGAAGACATAGTGTTAAGTCAGGGTGGGTAAGGGAGCCCAAGCCCATGCCCAGGATATACCAGGGGGCTCCAGGGCTGGGGTGCAAGGAGGGAGCCTAAGGGATAAGGAGGAAGAGACAGGAAGGCCCAGGGCCCTGTGGCTGCACTGACCAGGCTGGGCCTGTGTCTGGGGGCTGCCTTCTGCCTCTTCTGGCAAGTGGTTTCTGAACTGAGATGTCTCTTTTTTCCTGAAGGAGACAGACAGGAAGAGAAAAAGGCTGGAAGCATGGGAAGGAGTCTGGAACCAGGGAGCTCAGGGCCTCTGATAGGGAATTAGAGAATGGGGCAGATGGAAAAAAGCTGGGGAGGTTCCAGTGTGGGAGCTCCCTGAGGGCAGGACAGCCTGGGAGCTTGCTGCTTACCCTACCCCCAGTCCCCACCAGCTACTGGGGCAGCTCAGAGCAAGGGAATGACAAGGACAGGACAAAGGCTCCTGGGGCTGGCAGGTCTCCCAGGTGAGGCCTGAGGGCTCAGCTTCACTGTACCTGATTAATGGCCTTGCCAGGTGGGCCTTCTGGGGAGAACCTCAGAGGAAACCCAGTTCAGCCCCTCCCTGAAGCAACATCCTTCAGAAGTAAGCTTGGAGACCTCTAGGGACGGGGAAATCATTACCTCACGAGGAAGCTCATTGTACTCAGCTTGGCATTCAAGGCCCTCCCAACACTCCCCATGCACACCATCTCTGCCCTGGCGGCATGACCCTTGGGCCGTCCTCACCTCTGCATGGGTATTTAAGCAGGCCAGGCCCCCATCTCCCTCCGCACACGTAGCCCAGGCCCCAGCCCAGTTCCTGGTCATTCAGACTCTGAGTCCCTGGTACCCAGCAGCAGGCTGGTCCCCTCCAAGGCAGGAGGGTCAGGGAAGGCTGCCTGCAGAAGGAGGGGAGCCTCTGCTGCCGCTGCCCACCCACTCATCCTGGCCACAGGATGGGGCCTCACACACGGCTGGGGCCCCTGGGTGAGTGTTGGTAACCCTGGCACTGTAGGGTTGCCCTGAGAACCCCGATGATAGAAAAGCCAGCCAGAGCTGGGAGAGGGAGCCCAGAGCCTCCTCTTCACCAGGAAAAAGTGCTAAGAGATTCCTTCAAAATAAGTTACAAAATGAATGAAAACTCAGAGTCAGCCTTCAGACACCCAAGGAACAGCTGTATAACAATGGGTGCCACACACTCATCTCAGAAATACGGACTGACAAATCACCAGAGATCTTCACTGCTCATGGCTGGGCACTGGCAGTACTCTGGGAGGCTGAGGGCTCAGAGGAGGGGAGCTCGCCCTGGATGCAGCTCACACAAACTCAGAGCTGAGCTGCAAGGAGCCAATGTGCCAAACATGCCTGATAAGCGGGCAGCTGGCTTCTGCTTGGAGCCCTCCTGGGACAGGGAGCTCACTACCTCCCCACCACAGTCCATCCCCCCTGCCCCCGGGCAGCTCCTGACATATGACCTAATTGTACTGTTCTGGAGCTCTCTCCCACTGCCCTTCCTCCATAGGCGGGCCCTTCAGCCATCATGTCCCCCACAGACCTTCTGTACGCTAGACTAAGAACCTCTAATTTTGTCAGTCACTCCAGAGAAGGTTGAGGAGGGCACAGGACGGAGTGCATCCAGCCCCCTCCTCCTGTGCCCACCCCACACTGGTGGTCTCATGTGACCTTGGGATCCTCCCCCAGCTCAAACTGTAGCTAACCAGCCCTTCTCCATCTTGAGAAGTTGATTTTTTGAACCCAAAGTGTAAGTCTTGATGTTTATTCTGATTAAATTCACTTGATTAGGTTCAGCCTCCGCCTGCTAAGAGCTTCCTGGATTTTGACTGTGTCACCCAGTGTCTTAGCTTCCTCTCTCCCTCCCAGCTCTGGGTCATCTGCAGACTGGACGAGTTTGCCTTCAGCCAATCACTGAGAAAAGTGCAGAACAACCCAAGGCCCTGCAGGGGCTGGCTGGCCCAGGGCTCCAGGCATGAGGAGCTGGGCAGGTTCACAGGCCCCCTACTTCCGCCTCTCTGGTACCTGAGCCCCCAGAAAACAGAGGCAGAAATGACTCGGTGGGCTTTGGGCTAGGGCTCTTCCCCCCAGGCCATCCTCAGGACCCATAATCCCCCCACACCACATTCCTACCTCCTTGATGGCTGCCATTCGAACAGATTCGTAGTAATGAAGGGGGGCGTTGGGTGAGCTCATGTCATAGCCGAAGCCGGCCACCGCCACCTGGTCACAGCTGTGCAAGGCCATGGTGACTGCCACAGTGCCCAGAGTTGGGATGTTCTGGGGGAAGAGGGAGAGAGGCTCACAATGTGTGTGTGCTGGTGGGGATTTCCCCCTCTCCCCTCATTGCTGCCCCAGAGGTATCCTATGCTACCTAGCCTACTGACAAGCCTGGGCTTCAGGTAATGAGATTTAGTCTCAACCCACAGCAGCCCCATCCAGGGAGGGCAGCAGGGTTCCCTGAGGGATATGGGGGCAGGAAGGAGAGACTGAATTCCCCATCTGGGGTGAAGTATCTCTGCTGTCACCACTGGGTCATGGCAACACTGGAACAGTATTCCCCTTCCACCTCTGCCCCCTCTCCCTGCCTTGGGGAAAGAGGGAGGTCACAAAGAGGTGGGAGGAGACCCAAAGCCGTCTCTGGAGAAGTGGAGAGAAAGAGAAAAAAGGGAAAAGTTAAGGCAACAGAGAGGGAGGGATGCAAGGAGAGGGGCAGAGACACAGAGGAGGGCAGAGGGAAAGATGGAGGGACAGAGAAAGATGCAGGGGGATGGGCACAGACAATGACAGAGGGACAGAGAAAAGCAGACACCAGAAGAGACAAAGAGGCAGGTAGAGAGAGCTGCCAGGAAGGGGCAGAGAGATGGGACCGCCTCGAGGCCAGGACAGGAAGGGGTGGCTGAGCTGCTCAGAGGAGGGATGCTTTTTGTGGCCTCCCTAGTAGGCTCCGGTGGGGGCAGGAGAGGCAGGCTCTGTCTCCCTGTGCACGTGAGCTGCCCACAGAGCTGGCTTCGCTGTCCTTACTCCCTTCCTCTGTCAGCCTTTGTGAAACCAAAGTCAGCTGGCAAGCTGCCAATGTGGCCACAACGATCTCTTTAGACAAGTGCCGCTTTTCCTTTTTGTGAAGACTAGAAGGCTGTGTGTTTGCATGCATGTGTATGTGTGTTCCTATGTTTGTATATGTATGTGCACAGGTGCGGTTATATGTGTGTTGTATGTACACGTGTGTGTTTATGTGCATCGTGATATGCATCTATGTGAATGTGTATGTTTGTGGATGTATATGTATATGTGTGTGTCCATGCGTGTGGCCAAGATTTCACTGAAAACTCCCTCTCACCCCTGGTGAACTGACTTCCCACAGGATTTGGCTCCTTCTATGCTAGGCATGGCCCTGGGATTTCTCCCCAGAGAAATGCCCTGGACTGAGACCCTTCCCTGCCTGAGGGCCCTGCCTGATGAAGGGCCCTGCCCAGGGCCATGCCACCGGTGCAGGAACTCAGATGTGTTCAACTCTGTCTCCTTTTCTCTACCCTGGCTCTCCCATCTTTATTCTGAACTCTTAAAAAACAGCTCTGTCCCAAGGACACAAGTCAGACTTGGCCTGACTCCTCTCTGGGCATCAACCACTGTAAGCCAGAGCAGTCCCCTTATGCCCATCACTTGAGCTGGTCAGGAGCTGGCACAAGATGGCCATGCCCACCTGGCAGAGGCCTGGCAGCGGCCTGACAACTCTGCTTTTGAAGCTGCTGCAGGCCGGCTTTAGTAGCTACTCAGCTTTCTCTCTTGGACAGCTTTGAGATCCCCTTCTGTTCTCTGGAGGCAGCAAGGTGGGGGATGGTTGGGGGGGGGGTAGAATGCAGGACCTAGCATCAGGAGGACCTGAATTCAGATCTGGCCTCAGACACTCACGAGCCATGCGACCTGGGCAAGTCACTGAACCTGTCTGCTTCCTCTACTGTAAAATGGAGACAACAGCAGCACCTAGCTCCTAGCCAATGCCTGGCATACAGTGGGTGCCGATTCAGTGCTCGCTCCCCCACCCCTTTGTCTGTGCCTCTGCCTTGGCTCCCCCCACGCCTGTAGTGTCCTCCTTCCTCACCACCATTACTGAGCAGCCCTTTCAGACTCAGCTCCAGCCCCTTCTGCACAAAACCCTCCCCATCTGCCAAGTCCTGGTGCCTCAGACCCTGTGACCTCCTGCTTACGGTGCATCCACCTCTACATGCATGTGCAGCCTCTCGATTAGATGCATGCTCCCAGGAGAGGGCCTGCCTCAGTCCTCAATCACAGCTCGTTGGACTGGCAGCACCAATTCCCACAGACAGTCTGGCCCAGGCTCCTCCAAGTGAGACCCTCACTCAATCCTCTGCCCCACTCTGGGGCTCTGCTGCCTTGCCCAGACCGCTCCCTGCTCACACTGGATAGACCAGAGGTCCTCACTGCTCACGACCAGAAGGCCTTCTAGGGAAATCTCTTCTTTCCACAGATGCTGAAAGCCTATTCTTTGTAGTAGCTGTTTTCCTGGTTATTCAGTCATATCCTGAACCACCTGATTTTAATCTCATTCAGTCTGCAGGCACATTGGGAGAGCCTCTGTCCAGCTGGAGATGCCCTTTTGGGCTGCAAGACTGGAGGCCAGGAGGAAGGTTAGAGCTAGATGTATATATCTGGGAGTCAGCCTCCCAAGATGACACTGGCCCTGTGGGTATTTGCTGTTCCTCCTCACGATGCTGTACCCCTCCCTTCCCTGAGCCCTCCCACCATCCTGGCCCAGCCAGACTTCTTACCCCCCGACCCATTAGGCCGTGGTTGAAGGGGAGTCCAATGAAACTGAAGGCAGCCTCCTGGATGAAGTAGGGGTTAAGGATTCGTATCTCAGGTGGCTCCTTGGGCACTCGAGTGGCCACTGACTTCCAGAAACCGTCCGAGGCACTCTGGGAAGGAACAAGGAAACAATAAGTCTAAGAGGAGAAGGGAGCAGGGCTTCGAATGAGATTCCAAACATGTGACCAGGCCGAAGGGTGTGAACCAAGACCAGGAGTAGGAATGGGGGCCAAGAGGTTGTCAATGTCACCTAGGGATCAGGAGAGCTCACGCTTAAAGGAGAGTGACTAGGAGTGAAACACATATGAGATAGGGGGAAGGGTGTGACTGAAATGGGACAGCACTGTGCATGGGGATGAGTCACTGTGAGGATGGGAGAGAAATGAGTAGAACTGGGAAAGAGAGGTGAATGGAGATGAGAGATAGAGAGGTGTGAATGGGGATGAGAGAGATAAGGAGAAATGAGAAAGAGGTGTGAATGGGGATGGGGCAGAGGTGTGAATGGAGGTATGAAT